>NC_057731.1:34281482-34495413 GCF_004010195.1 Chiloscyllium plagiosum
GTTGAAAGTGCTTAATCATGGTACATGTTTCTTGGGAAAATGAATGATCTAACATTAGCAAAACATAGCTGAACAAACAGAGGTGTGGTTAAAGGACATAAGGGGAGCAGCAGAAAGTGGAATTACAAACTGAAATAAACTTTTAATCCATTGTCATGTCCATTAAAAGCATATCCAAGCAATAGTTTTATAATATGACTCGAAGAATAAATAATTCCCTATGTCAATTACTCTAACTATGCTTTTAAATTAACCTGGAGAAAGTGAGCATTGCAGATGCTGGCGATCAGAGTCAAAAAGTGTAGCCCTGGAAAAGCATAGCCGGTCAGGCAGCATCCAAGGAGCAGGAGAGTCGACGTTTCATCGAGAATGATGAAGGGCTTATGATCGAAATGTCGACTGTCCTGCTCCTCAGATGCTGCCTGACCGTTTTCCTATCCAGCGCCACACGTTTTGACTTTCAAATTAATCTGTTGGACTATAATCTGGTGTAGTGTGATTTTTACCTTTGTCCACCCCTGTCCAACACTGGCACCTCCACATCATGTATACTTTCCTTGAGTGTATTTGGGTGTGTGACTGGGTGAGTAAGTGACATCGCATTGAATGTTCTAAGTGTGTGAATAAATAATCCTCTTTATTTAAACACACAAAAAAATTATTGCTGGTTATTTAAAATTATCCACACTCCGGGTTAAGAAATACACTTTTGTTTTCTCAAGAGGTGTACTAAACAATAGGGAAGGAAACAGAAGTCTCGATGGTTACCTTTTACCTTGTCCATAACACTAGTAATAGGAACAGCACTGTTTATTAGGAAAGAGTCACAAGAAGTTTAGTTTTGTTCTACAGTTGTGGTTCCAAAGTTGGTTCAATGATGTGATCTGCCCTGCATTGTGTCAGTGCCAAGTCATAGAATGTACAGCATTGAAACAGACCCTTCTGTCCAACTCGTCCATGTTGACCAGATATCCTAACCCAATCTAGTCCCATTTGCCAGCATTTGGCCCATATTCCTCTGAATCCTTCCTATTCATATGCCCATTCAGATGCCTTTTAAATGCTGCATTTGTACCAGCCTCCGCTACTTCCTCTGGCAGCTCATTCCATTCACGTATAAACCTCTGCTTGAAAAAGTCGTCCATTAGGTCCCTTTTACATCTTGCTCCTCTCACCTTAAACCTATACCCTCTAGTTCTGGACTCCTTACCCCAGGGAAAAGACTTTCTCTATTTATCCTATCTGTGCCCTACATGATTTTATAAGGTCACCCCTCAGCCTACCATGCTCCAGAGAAAACAGCCCCAACCTCCTCAGCCTCTCCCTCTAGCTCAAATCCTCTAACCTGGCAACATCCTTGTAAATCTTTTCTGAACCCTTTCAAGTTTCACAACATCTTTCCGATAGGAAGGAGACCAGAATTGCACGCAATATACCCAATTCATGAGCAGGAAGATTAATGCCCTGCATTTGTACACACTGTCAGTACTCCTGAGGCTACATGACCATTTGGAAGCCACTTAGCACTGGCACAACAGCCCCACCATCCGGTATAAGATCTCCAATGTAAGTGAATAAAGTAGTTGAGACCTTCAGATGGCAACACCTTCTGAAGACTTTTTAAAGACTTAAAACATAACACAGCTGCCAGGCTATTGGCAAGGAGAAGTTCCCATCCAGTCTGTCAATGGTGTCCAGGATGGTGGAACATAATGCTTTATGGATTGCTGGCCCCACATTCTGCTACAGGGAGGCCGCTTCCATTCATCCATTGGGATTCAGCTGTAGTGAAGTTTTGGCTGCCTACTCAATCATTGTAAATCTATTACGGACATTATCCTTCACACTCTCCAACCAGACCCTTCACTTGCCTTGAGGCAAGAACATGCTAGCAATCTGCCCTGTTGGCCCAAACTTCTGGGCCCACAACTCCTTTGCTTTCATTCAAAATCCTATCCTCACAGTCAATATAAATACTAACATTCACTTATTTTGGTAAGAAAATTACTTCTAAATTTGTTTTTTCTTTTCCCCAAAACACAGGAAGCCTAATCATTACATTTCTGCACTATAAACAGAACAGGTTAGAATAACATTTATTTTAAACTTTTCATGAAAAGTAATCTCTTCTCCGTTTTGGAAAACTGAATGTTCATTTCCGAATTAAATGATATTCAAGGATATTCTGGGTGGTTAGAAAATTACAAAACATGCTGAAAAGGATGAACACAAACAAGATAGGCTATTAAATGTCATCATCCCAAGAAATGATTGCCCATAAATTTGGCATTTGTGTATCTAAGCAGTTAACTGCTACAGTATTTTGTCAGTCAGTTTATTAAATTATACTCTGCTTAACAAATTCAAACACAACGGCACATGTACTTTTTTTTTGTTCATTCATAAGATCTTAGTGTCACTGGATGGGACGAGCGTTTATTGCCCGTACCTTGATCCCTTAAGAAGGTGGTGGTATGCTACCTTGTTGAACTGCTGCAATCCATTTCATGTAGGTAGTCCACAAGGTTGTTAGGAAGAGAGTTCCAGCATTTTGACCTAGCGACCCTGTAAGTATGGCGATATATATTCCTGAGTCAGGATGGTGAGTTACTTGGCGGGGAATGTGCAGATAGTGGTGTTCCCATGTATCTATTGCCTTTGTCCTTCTAGTGGATAGTGGTTGTGGGTTTGAAAGGTGCTGTCTGTGGAGCCTCTGTGAATTTCTACAGTGCCAAATATAAATGGCACACACTGCAGCTAATGAGCATCAGTGGTGGATGGAGTGAATGTTTGTGATGTGGTACCAATCAAGTAGGATGCTTTGTCCTGGATGGTGTCAAGCTTTTGAATGTTGTTAGAGCTGAATTCCTTCAGACAAATGGGGAACATTCCATCACATTCCTGGCTTGTGCTTTGTAGATTGTGGACAGCTTTGGCATTCAGGAGGTGAACTTCTTGCTGTAGGATTCTTAGCATTTGACCTGTTATTGTAGCCACAGTATTTATGTGGCTAGGTCCAGTTGAGTTTCTGTCAATATAAATTCCCAGGATGTTGATAGTGGGGTATTCAATAATGATAATACCATTGAATGTCAAGGAGTGATGGTGAGATTCTGTCTTGCTGGAGCTGGTAATTGCCTGGCATTTGTGCAGCACCAATGTTATTTGCCACTTTTCACCCCAAACCTGAATATGATCCAGTCTTGCTGCAATTGAACATGGACTGCTTCAGTATCTGAGGAGCTGTGAATTGTGCTGAACATTGTGCAGTCATCACCAAACATCCTCACTCTGACGTTTTGGAGAGAAGGTCATCAGTGAAACAGTTGAATGTAGTTCACCCTGGGACACCACCCTGAGATACCCCTTTCCTGAGATACCCCTGCAGTAGTTTCCTGAGATGACTGACTTTAAATAATCACAGCCATATTCCTTGTGCTAGGTATGACTCCAACCTTATTTTTTTGGGGGTCCCCCAACACTGAAATTGGATTCCAGAGAATAACCTCAAATTGAAGATGATAAAGTGTAAAGAGATTTGATCAGGTATCTCTGCAGGTGATTCTGTTCTACTATTTTTCGTTGCCATAGCTGTCGGTCAAGGTAAGTATCACTAATCTGCCACTGAATGCTCAATAGTTTGTGTACACACAGAGATTTTCAATAAAAAGATAACATGATAATACACTCTTGCAAAATGCCTTCTCTTAATGAGCACAGTTGTTGCTATGCTTCTTCTTTAAGTCTGAATGGAATACATATCTCTTTAAGTAAATTGCTATTGAGTTTAAAACAAAATCTTTGGAAGCAAAAGGCATGTCAACAACTTCCTAGGGCTGAAATTTTCTAATACAAATGAAGTGGAAGCAGGAATAGGTTTTTTGCTCCTTGAGCCTACTCCCCCTGTAATCTAAAAGCTAGGAGGCATTTGATCCAACCCTTTAACGATATGTAAAATTAACTTGAGCAGACAAAATCTCATTTTGATGATACTTGGGGATATTGAAATTTTTAAAAATTAATTGGAATGGAAATTTATAAGCTGTCTGTCCTCATTCTTACACATTAACAATAATTTGGAAAATTGCACAGAACCCACTTAGGTAGACCTTACTTAAGACTTGGGACTGAAAATGTTGATAACAACTCTTAACCAGAATTATTGAAGCTATATACCTCTTCTCTTCCTATCCATAGCACAATTTCTCTCGCTTGGGAATGTTTCCAGCAAGTCTAAAACTGAATCAGTCTAATAAATGCATCTTAACACTCACGACAGAACAGAAAGGTACAGATTCCCAAACACAGAAATCTGCTTCACCATTCTCCCGGGCTAATATCTCTGCCTCAACTCCTTTGAATGCAGTCATTAGGAATGATTGGAATCTGCAATGTCATAGACTGGAAGCTCATGAAAATAAAATAGAATGTAAGTTTGCACAAAAAGTAAAGTTTGAGAAGGATTGTTAGTTTGGTCATTAGTTTATCATGCAGAACTGTAGAAAGGCAGGAATATCAGTTGGCACTAAGATTTCAATAAATCCAAATGATGGCAATGTTAAATGTCTGTACTATGCCTACTTGAACTGTGAAGCATTGGAATTCCAGATCTGCCCTTGCATGTTTGTGCTTTGTTCGAACAGAGATCTCAGTTGTTTTGCATTTGGTTAGTGTGCAGGTAATTATAGGGTTGCCATTCATTTTGATAATACTGATGAGCAATTGATGATAATGAGCTGAAATATATTGGCACAAAATAAAAGCATATTGGAAGTAAAAAGAAAAAAAAATCATATTGGATGCATATATTAATAAATATTATTAAATGTTCATATGTAAATATGCCGAATGAAAGTTGTGATTATTCTTCAATAACACATTAGTTAGATTATACATTTGTTATTTGTTCTTTTGTAACGTTTGAACATATGAATTAGAATAAGGAGAAGGCCACTTAGCTGCTTGAGCCTGTTCTGCAATTCGTAACTGAACTAATTGCTCCGCATTCCTGACTACCCCCAATGCTTATCAAGAAACTAGAATCTTTAAAATGTTTAAGGACTCAACATCCAGTGCCTTTTGAAGAAGGAATCCAAACTGTCATGACACTCTGTGATAAAACTCTGTCTGAAACAGTGCCTCTTGGTTCCTTCCAGTTGTAGTACTTATTACATCTTTAACTACTTCTCAGTAGTGCGCAAAGGTAGAGGGATATACTTCTGCAGGCAAGGAATGTTTTAGCTTGTTTTCTGAGAGACATTTGTAGAATTTCATAGTTGGCACATTTAGAGTCATAGAGATGTACAGCATGGAAACAGATACTTTGGTCCATCCTGTCCATGCCGACCAGATATCCCAACCCAATCTAGTCCCACCTGCCAGCACCCGGCCCATATCCCTCCAAACCCTTCCTATTCATATACCCATCCAAATGCCTCTTAAATGTTGCAATTGTACTAGCCTCCACCACTTCCTCAGGCAGCTCATTCCATCCACGCACCGCCCTCTGTGTGAAAATGTTGTCCCGTAGGTCTCTTTTATATCTTTCCCCTCTCACCCTAAACCTATGCTCGTATTCAACCTGCATTGTTTCACAGCACTTTGAGTATTTCATTGGCTGTAAAGTGCTTTGATACATCATGAAAAGTCTGCTAGAAATGCAGGATGTATTTATTCTCTTTTTCTTGTGCTTTTTTAATTGCTAATCATTCAATTGTTTGGCAAGTTTACTTAAGTCGATATTACATTTGTTCAACATTGTATGCTATTGCACAGTAATTTGTAATAGATGCATTTACGAAATTGTATTATAATTTATTCCGATGAGTCTTTAAATGAAACTGTTCAATTTTCTTACCTGAAAGCCATCTAAATCCTTTATTTTATAATGTATAATTCTGTTGGTTTACATTTCTTCTGAAGATGAATAATGTCCAAATCAGTACATTTATCATTCAAAAACTGTTGGTACATCATATTTATCTATGATCTCTTTAGCATAACTGTCATCTATTTGTCTGTTAATCCAAAACAAGTACACTGATATCACTGTTAGCTCATCTCAGCTGATTTTTCTGTTCAAAAGATTAACTTAAAAAGAAACTATTGCTTTAGTAAAAATCAATCTCCAGATGGAAGTAATCCTAAAAATTAAAAAGATACTATTCATGTTGTGTATAAATTCTGTGGTTTTAAGCAACTCATATTTTGACCATGAGCTGTTATTAAAGTTATAAAATTAAAGGATGATTTTGGCTGAACATGCTAGGTGGTAAAGAGGAGGCCAAGATGATGGTTAAAGCTTTCACTTTGGTTAATGCGCAAGATGTTATTTCAATAAGAGTTGAAGCCACATTAGTAAAAGCCATTTGGAGGATTGTTAAGGGATGTATTAATTAATTTGCTGACTGTGGCTCACTAAGAAGATTGTTTGTGAATGGAGGAATAATACTTCTTTTAACATCCTTCCAAAAACCAGCTAACTGAAATAACCAGGTCTGCTGTGCATCTCCAGTATTATTTAAGATTTGTCTCCTCCAATTGTTCACTTGTTGCTGGAGGGCTGAAAAAAATTTTTGAAATATGTTGGGAGGCCTTCTGGGACACTTTGCCAAAATTTCACCAATAGCGTATCAACATTTATGCTGAAAATCAACTGAGAACTTCACTAAAAAAAGTATTTCTCTACTACTGTACCTTATTGGACTCTTTGTAGTAGTCACCAGAAGAAAGAGAATGTGCAGTTAGTCAAATGCTGGTAGGTATAGAGAATGCTTGATGACTAAAGAAATTGAGGATTTGATAAAGAAAAAGAAGTAAGCATATGTCAGGTATAGACAAGATAAATTGAGTGAATCCTTAGAAGAGTATAAAGGCAGTAGGAGTACACTTAAGTGGAAAATCAGGAGGTCAAAAAGAGGACATGAGATAGCTTTGACAAATAGAGTTAAGGAGAATCCAAAGGGTTTTTACAAATACATTAAGGACAAAAGAGAGAGAATAGAGCCCCTCAAAGATCAGCAAGGCAGCCTTTGTGTGGAGCACAGGAGATGGGGAGATACTAAACAAGTATTTTGCATCAGTGTTTGCTGTGAAAAAGGACATTGAAGATATAGAATGCAGGGAAGTAGATGGTGACATCTTGATAAATGTCCATATTACAGAGGAGGAAGTGCTGGGTGTTTTGAAACCCATAAAAGTGGATAAATCCCCAGGACCTGATCAGGTATACCTGAGAACTCTGTGGGAAGCTAGAGAAGTGATTACTGGGACTCTTGCTGAGATATTTGTATCATTGATAGTCACAGGTGCCGGAAGACTGGAGGTTGGCTAACATGATGCCACTGTTTGAGAAAGGTGGTAAGGCCAAGCCAGGGAACTATAGATCAGTGAGCTTGACATTGGTGGTGGGCAAGTTGTTGGAGGGAATCCTGAGGGACAGGATGTACATGTATTTGGAAAGGCAAGGACTGATCAGGGATAGTCAACATGGGATATCATGCCTCACAAACTTGATTGAGTTTTTTGAAGAAGTAACAAAGAGGATTGATGATGGCAGAGTGGATAGACGTGATCTATATGGACTTCAGTAAGGCGTTCAACAAGGTTCCCCATGGGAGATTGGTTGGCAATCACGGAATACAGAGAGAACTAGCCATTTGGATACAGAACTGGCTCAAAGGTAGAAGACAGAGGGTGGTGGTGGAGTGTTGTTTTCAGATTGCAGGTCTGTGACCAGTGGTGTGCCACAAGAATTGGTGTGGGGTCCACTAATTTTTGTCATTTATATAAATGATTCGGATGTGAGCTTATGAGGTATAGTTAGTAAGTTTGCAGATGACACCAAAATTGGAGGTGTAGTGAACAGCGACGAAGATTACCTTGGATTACAATGGGATCTTGATCAGATGAGCCAATGGGGTGAGAAGTGGCAGATGGAGTTTAATTTAGAGGCGCTGCATTTTGGGAAAGCAAATCTTAGCAGAACTTAATGGTAAGGTTCTAGGAAATGTTGCTGAACAAAGAGACCTTGGAGTGCAGGGTCATAGCTCCTTGAAAGTGGCGTTGCAGGATAGTGAAGGAGGTGTTTGCTATGCTTCCCTTTATTGGTCAGAATATTGAGTATAGACTTTGGAGGTCATGTTGTGGCTGTACAGGACATTTGCTAGGCCACTTTTGGAATATTGCGTGTAATTCTGGTCTCCTTCCTATTGGAACGATGCTGTGAAATTTGAAAGAGTTCAGAAAAGATTTACAAGGATGTTGCCAGGGTTGGAGGATTTGAGCTATAGGGAGAGGTTGAATAGGCTGGCGCTGTTTTCCCTGGAGCATCGGAGGCTGAGGGGTGACCTTATACAGGTTTATAAAATCACCTGGGGTGACCTTATACAGGTTTATAAAATCATGAGGGGCATAGATAGGATAGATAGACAAGGGAGACTTAATGGGCAACCTTTTCACACAGAGGGTGATACGTGTATGGAATGAACTGCCAGAGGAAGTGGTGGAGGCTGGTGCAATTGCAACATTTAAAAGGCATCTGGATGGGTTTATGAATAGGAAGGGTTTGGAGAAATATGGGCCGGGTGCTGGTAGGTGGGACTATATTGGGTTGGGATATCTGGTCGGCATGGACGAAATGTTTCCATGCTGTACATCTCCATGACTCTGTGACTCTGAGAATATGGGGACAAGAGGGCAAAGTGGGCTACTCACTCCAAAACAAAACCACTTAAAAATGGTGGCATGATCTGGTATCGTGTCCTCCACTGCCGGTCCTGGGAGAGGAGGACAATCCGTGTGTTTAACGCTCCATCCAACAGGAACTCCTGGACTGCCCACAAAGAAAGACGCTGATATACCTGACTAATATCCCTCTCTCTGCCTTGTCCTGACAAATGTCAGGAACTGTGCAGGGCAGCTTCAGGCTGACTGTACTTATCTCGGTGCACAACAGCTTGGTTCAAGGGATGCTGGTCGTGGTTGATATCTGGTGAGTGGTGAGTTGTTCTAGGAATGATAAATGTTAAGATGGGTCTATAATGGACATCAAGGACATCATTGGGAAGTTAAATAATGAGAAAGGTTTGCTAAGATATGGTGAGAAATCTCACTGGTCATCGTAGCAAAAATCCCTCCAAAAAACACAAACTTGTATGAATTAGCCCTGTAGCTGAAAAATGTGTTGCTGGAAAAGCGCAGCAGGTCAGGCAGCATCCAAGAAGCAGGAGAACCGACGTTTCGGGCATAAGCCCTTCTTCAGGAATCCTGAAGAAGGGCTTATGCCTGAAACATCGATTCTCGTGCTCCTTGGTTGCTGCCTGACCTGCTGCGCTTTTCCAGCAACATATTTTTCAGCTCTGATCTCCAGCATCTGCAGTCCTCACTTTCTCCTAGTTGAATTAGCCCTGTGTCTGATTAAGCCCCACACATCGAGTTCAAATTGTAGCAATCAGCATATAAGACCAAAAACCAACCTTGCAAACAGATAAGTTTTATTAAGTAAAGGTAAAGTGACCATAGTCCAATCAGTCCATAGGGCTATTCTTCACTGGAGAGTGACTGGTGGTAGTTTAGCCTTAGGGTCACCATGCCTCAGGCAAGAAGAGAAGTTGAGAAGGACAGTTCTTCTTGGTAACCTCAGTTGGTGTGGGAATTGAACCCTCGTTGTTGGTATCACTCGACATTGCAAAGTAGCCATTCAGTCAACTGCATCAACCCCATTGTTTTATTAGCACCCCTTCATTGAAATAAGAAACGACATATGAAGAAAATGTGTACCATGAGAAAATATCAAATTAACTAATTATATATAGGCCATATCTATCCATTTGAAACTCTTCTGAATAGCTCAGAAATAAATGCCCTGGTTGAAAGGATTATTGATACGTACATCATTTCAATTCTGTATACTCTGTAAATGTCAGATTGTCTGTGAACAAAAGGCCACACCTCAAAGAAAAAGAAATGTTGCCTAAACTCGTCCTGGAGAAGGCATGCAGTTATGCTACTGATCATAAAAGGGATACATCTTCCTGTTGATTTTTAAAACTAGAATATTTCATGTGAGTTGGGGTAAAATTGAGGGAAATTGAGTTATCTGAAAAAATGTGATGCAGTAATATAAACGATTTTGCAGTCATGGTCAATTTCTTAGTGTTAATCATGAGCGATGTGTTACTGGAGGGGTACATGCACTTGTTTTATTTAAATAAAATTACCAAATGGGACATGTTCGAACTGCATGCATGCTTCATGACCTTTTCAAGACTGCATTTACATCTAAAATATAACTTACGTATTTCAATAATGTTATGATTTAAATGGATTTGTAGCTACATTTGAGTTTCTAGTTGTGCATTTTAATCAGTATTAGAAAATTATGGAAAATATTCTTGAGAATATGGGGAAAAGTGTACATATGAACGTTGCGACAAGTAATAATAATAGCTCCTTCCTCCATTTTTTAACATAATTTTTGAATGTTTATAACTTCAATAGCTGCTTAACCAGCTATGGGATAGGGTGGCTTTAGATGAAGTTTACACACTCATTGTAGGAGAAAGATGGATATGTTAACAGGAGAATTTATTATACATCTAACTGCGTTATAGAACAATGACAGTTCACCATGTCACTCAAAGCAGGATTTGATATACATTTTATTGCAATTATGAAACATTTAAAGACAGACCAAAAAATCAAGACCAGTCAAGGGCATGATATTCAATTATCTCCCTTGACATTTTTAATGTAGAATATATCAATTTAGAGTTAAAGACCATTTTATTGGCTTTCTTAAATCAAGTAAGCATTTTGTTCCATTCAATCAAAGAATCGAATGTCAGATATAGCCTTGCATTTCCACATCTTTTGGAATTGCAGTATCATGTTATTAGCCATCTTCAGGCATACTCTCGTGATATGATTTTATCATGATAGGATTATATGCTATCTCTAATTTAGCTGTTTGAGTTTTAAAAACATTTTGACCTATGTAGCTGAGACATCTGCACAAACTTCAAGCTATTAAAAGCATTTAGTCATAAGTCATAGGATGTCATATTTAAGACTATTCTGTTATAGCATAGGGTCCTGCTGGGTCATATGTGGTTTCTGTTTCATTTTTATTGAATGTGTAATGTTCAGAATATACAATGATAACTCTTATGATTCAAAACTTCTACCCATGTAGCTCTGTGTGGCTATCTGTTTGATTCTTCAATGGAAGCTGTAATGAACAACTTATTCCAACTTAATGAATTTTATGCTACTTAATTCTCACTTAACTAACCTGTGATTTGCAACTAACTCTGGCCTCCTTTGAGTCCAAATTCAGAAATATTTAGTCTATTACCTACATATTTAGAAAGTAAATGGGCTCAACATTATTTCTATGTCAAGCATTTACTTCTTTCTTTCCTACCCCTCTTCCAACCCTCCTACCCACCACTCAGTAGGCCATTCATTTTTGAAGCAAGTTAGGCTGCTCTGTTAAACAGGATGGCACATTATTCATTTTTTCCTCACTTAAGGTTGTTTCATTTAGTAAAATATTTCAAGCTGGCGATGGGTTTGACTGATTCTAACAATTTGAAAGATTATTATTTCACTTTTTTTCACACTCAGTATGGATAAGTAACTGCTCTACCTTCACTGGTGCCTGTGTTGTGGCTGCTACACACGCTGTCACTGTGGCATTAGACTTGAAGATGGTGCAGGAGGTCTCAATATGTAACCAGATACCTGCAAGCATATTTCTGTCTGACAAATAATTATAATAAGTGATTTTTTAAAATTAAACTGTCACGCAAAGCTTTAGTTTCATCCATACATAGACCACAGTGCCATGGTCAGTTTGTTCATCCACACAAGCAGAAATATCCTCTGAGATGTTGGACAATTGCAAAGGCTGAGATGCCAGCTCTTTGGCTTCCCTACCTGTAGTCAGACTGTCCTGTCCCTGAACACTGACCAAATCAAAACAGCCCTATCCTAAGAGCTGTGATAGCCACCTGGTACAAAGAGTCCACGTAATGTTGCAGCACTCCACACCCCCACTATTACATACATGCTGGTCCCTCCACAATTCAAATCAGCTCTGATGAAGAGTTAGCTAGACTCGAAACATTAGCTTGCTGTCCATAAATGCTGTCTACCCACTGTGATTTCCAGCACTGTTTCAGTAACATTCCCCCTCATTGATGCATCATATTGTCTGTAATACAGCATCCAGTTCAACAACCCTGAGCCATAGCTGTTTGTTCAAACACTGAGCAATCATGTATTTTCCTGCCTCAAACTGGCATCCAGGCACTATCACTAGGGACAGTTGTATCACATCATCTGTCCTACCATCCTGAATGTGTTCTAATTAACAACTTACTGGTTTAATTTAATTATGCCCTTAGTAATATTTTTATTAACCTTATCAGCAGTTGCTATACTCTTCTGAACCATAGTAACTTATCAGAACCTCACCAATTAACTAGCTTCTTCTCCCGTATCAGAGTAAAAACCAACTCCTGGAGACTGAAACCAATCAAAAAACGGGAGAACATAAACAAGAGAGTACATCCTTTCCCTTCCTGTCATAATCACCCAATTCCCAGCATTTTATTGCAAGTTGAATTCAACAGCTAAGTCTCACTAAGTTGGAGGTATATATTTATAAGCTCCTAGCATAAAAGCTGACCCAGTTACAGTAGAATCAGTTTCAGCTACTTCTTGAATGAACTAAGCCCAACAATTCTTTCAGTGGAAATCTTATTACCCAGTTCTGGGCATAAGGAGGATGTAAGCAGGTGGAGAGGCTGGTAGTGAGTGAAGCCTAACTGACAAATGGGTGGGAGTGAGGAAGAGCAGTCTCTCCCCAGGTGAGAAGGAGTGGGTGGCAATCTACAATATATCCCAAAGGGAGACACAGGGTACCCACTACTCCCAATGGAAATCTGCCACCCTTTCTACCCCAGATGCTCTCCTCATGTTGCCTGGGGTCTTGAAGCCTCGCCTCCCTCCAGACTGGAGGCTGACCTGCCTGTAAATGGGCTGCCAAATAACATCTTTAGCCATGTCTAAAACCATTTCAATATGTGCAATCTTTTTTTAATTCAACAAAATTCATCGTGGGTGCACCGTAAAGATCTGTTGAATATTTAGATTTGTAGTTCACCAAGACATTTTGCTTCATATCAGGCTCCCCAGTGTGTATGTAGGAATTCAGAGAGAGCATTTACATTCACCTGAAGCAAATTGACTGATCTATAGATATCTGAGGTTGCATGAGTCCTATTTCCCCTTGAATGGGAATGTGTTCATTGAAAGTCACTATCTCTAGTACAACTTCTAATTCCATTCTTTCTAATGCAAGAAATCTATGGTTTTCTTTTTGCGTATTTTCTTTATGCTTGTTCATGGTAACATGGTTTAGGTATGTTCATGTGGAAGAACGGAGTCCAATGTATTTCACTTTGAGCTGGTATGTATTATTTGTGCATTTTAAAATAAAACTGGTTTTCCACAAGATCCCTCATGCACTGAGATAAAAGGTAATTCATTCTGAAATCACCCTAATGGGAAATGGTCATCACTAGATCTAACTTCAGTTTCTCTTGAACAGGTCATTTGTGAGTTTGAGATCAAAGGACGGTGCATTGCAGCCAGTTTTCGATTCTCTAACTTTTACAAACTTAATCAATGGCTGTCTTTATAACTTGTTAGTCCAACGCACACTATTTAATTTAAGATTGACAATGTGTACAGTTCCAAGCAGTGTGAGAGTGGTTTTCTTGCAAATGCTTTCGAGAATTGAAAGACTTTCAATAGTATGATTGTGGATTCTAGTCGTTTTTGGAGAGACACTGTCAATGCTTCCCCTGCACTACACAGGACTGTCAATGCTGGTCAGGTTGAAGTGGGAGAAATTGATTATGATGAAATCCCACAGTCTGGATTTCCCAAAACCTAAGTCCAGTAAAGTTTCTGACTGTGGGTGGGGCAATGTTTGGGCAGGGCAAATGTAAATTATATGCAGTTCTTTTGGGAATGGGTAAGAAAAACAAAGTTGGAATGGGTTGTATCTGTACCTTTATTTAAGGAAGCACTTAAATGCATTGGGGGCAGTTCAGAGAAGGTTTAATGGATTGATACTGAGAATGAGCATAGAGTCATAGAGATGTACAGCACAGATACAGATCCTTCGGTTCAACTCGTTCATGCCAACCAGATATTCCAACCCAATCTAGTCCCACCTGCCAGCACCCAACCCATATCCCACCAAAATTGTACTAGCCTCCACTACTTCCACTGGCAGCTCATTTGCCCTCTACATGAAAAAGTTGCCTCTGAGGTCTCTTTTATATCTTTCCTCTCTCACCCTAAACTTATTCCCTCTAGTTCTGGATTCCACCACCCCAGGGAAAAGACTTTGTCTATTTATCCTATCCATGCCCCTCATGATTTTATAAAACTCTATAAGGTCACTCCTTAGCCTCCGCGCTCAAGGGAAATCAGTCCCAGCCTGTTCAACCTCTCCCTTTAGCTCAAATCCTCCAAGCTTGGCAACGTCCTTACAAAACTTTTCTGAACCCTTTCAAGTATCAAACATCCTTCCGATAGGAAGGAGACCAGAATTGCACGCAGTAATCCAAAAGTGGCCTAACCAATGTCCTGTACAGCCGCAAATGATCTTACAATTCCTGTACTTAATACTCTGACCAATAAAGAAAAGCATACCAAATGCCTTCTTCACTATCCTATCTATCTGTGACTCCACTTTCAAGGAGCTATGACCCTGCACTCCAAGGTCTCTTTGTTCAGCAACACTCCCGAGGACCTACCCATTAAGTGTATAAGTCCTGCTAAGATTTGCTTGTACAAAATGCAGCACCTCGCATTAAACCTCATCTGCCACTTCTCAATCCATTGGCACATCTGATCTAGATCCTGTTGTCATCTGAGGTAATCTTGAGGTTTACAATACCTCAAATTTTGGTCATCTGCAAACTTACTAACTATTCTGCTTATGCTCACATTCAAATCATTTATAGAAATGCAGCTTGTCTCATGAGGAAATATTTGGACAGCTTGGTCTTGTTTTCATTACAGTTTTGAAGACTGAGGACAGACTTTGTTGAAGGTTATAAGATCCTGAATCCTCTTGACCTCTTGGATATGGAAAAGATTTTTTCCTCTTGTGGAGCAGCCCAGAATAAGGGAGCAGTGTTAACACTTAAGGGTTGCCTTTTTAGGATCGAGGGTAATTTTTTTTTCCCTCTGAGGGCTGTGCAACTTTGGAATTTTCTTTCCCAGGTGTTGATGGAGACAGACTCATTGAATGTTTTTACAGAAAAGGTTAATAGATTCAAGGTTTATTGGGGATGGTTGCGAGTGCAAAATTTGGAACACAACAGATCAGCTACGATCTTGTTGAATGGCAGTATACGCTGTAATGGCTAAATAGAGTCTAGATTAGAGTGGTGCTGGAAAAATACAGCAGGTCAGGCAGCATCCGTGGAGCAGGAAAATTGACGTTTCAGGCAAAAGCCCTTGCTAAATAGCCTAATTCTGCCTCTAATTTGTATAAACCCTGCTGAAGGCTGGGAACTTTAGAAATGAAACTGTAAATTTTAATTAAAAACTAACTAATGCCAACTGTAAACGATTTGATTTATCGGCAAAGATTAAAGTTCTGTTACTCACAAGCTGCCAGCATTTTTTTTGAAAAGTGATAAATTTGAACTTCAATACTAGATTACAAGCAAATATCCCTGGAAGTAAAGTATTTTTGACTGATTCTTAGGAAACAATATCTGATCTGTTGCTACCAAATGATGAATAAATAAATGTCTGTAAGTAAGTGATGTTTCCATTTTTAGTTGCATTTCTTTTACGCATTTGTGAGTAGCGCTAGGTAGGCCAGAATTTATTGCCAGCTCCTGTTTGCTCTGTAGAATGTGGTGGTGAGCTGCCCTCTTGAACCACTGTAGTTCTTGGAGTGTAGGGGGATCCAAGGTGCTGTTGGGAAGGTAATTTCTGGATTTTGGCATAAAGGAATGTCAAAATAGTTCCATGTTAGGATGGTGTTCAACTTGGGAAGGAAACCTATGGGTAGTCAGGTTCCCATACATCTGCTGCCCTGTATTTTAAGTGGTAATGGTCACAGATTTAGAATGTGCTGTTAAAAGACCCATGGTGAGATAGATATTTAGATGGTTCATACTGCTGGCACTGTGCATCATTCGCAAAGTAAGTGAATGTTGAAAGTGGTAGATATATATTTAGTCACACAAGCTGCTTTATCCTGTATGGTGCCACCTTCTTGAATATTGTTGGAATTGCATCCATTCAAGAGAGTTGCACTCCTGGCTTGTGTTTTGTCAGTAATGGTTATTGATACAGGCTTTGGAGAAACAGCAGGTGAGCTACCTGCTGCAAAATTTATAATCTCAGACCTGATCTTGTAGCCACAGTACTCCCCAGATGTTGACAGTGGGGGATTCATGAAAGCAAAACCATTGAACATCAAGGGTTGATGGTTATATTACCTCTTCTTAGGGATGGTCATTGCCTGGCATTTGTGTGACATGAATATTACTGGCAGCCCAATCCTGAATGTTCATGTCTTGCTGCACAGGGACTTAGATTGCTTCAGTGTCTGAACGTTGTGTAATCATCATTGAGCTTTACAATGGAAGGAAAGTCATTAGTGCAGCACCAGAATTTAGCCCGGCCTAGGCTGCTATCCCAAGGAACTCACACAGTGATGTCCAGGGATCGAGATAATTGACCTCCAACAACCATAGCAATTTTCTTTTGTTCAAGACATCAATCCGTGGAGAGTTTCAGTGACAATGATATCATGGCGCCATCTGTCTAACTTGCTGATTGATCTAATTTCTATTTGTTCTAATGCTATTTACTGCTGCTTTATGTTGTGGTTCTGTTCGCCGAGCTGGGAATTTGTGTTGCAGATGTTTCGATCCCTGTCTAGGTGACATCCTCAGTGCTTGGGAGCCTCCTGTGAAGCGCTTCTGTGACTCCGGCATTTGTAGTGGTTTGAATCTGCCGCTTCCAGTTGTCAGTTCCAGCTGTCCGTTTCAGTGGCCAGTATATTGTGTCCAGATCGATGTGCTTATTGATTGAATCTGTGGATGAGTGCCATGCCTCTAGGAATTCCCTGGCTGTTCTCTGTTTGGCTTGTTCCATAATAGTAGTGTTGTCCCAGTCGAATTCACCGAACGGAGAATTCACCACAAAGGTATACAGGAAAGCCACACACACAGACCCTGAACTACGAAAGCAACCATCCCAACACACACAAAAGAAGTTGCATCAAGACACTATTCAAAAGAGCCACAACACACTGCAGTACACCAGAACCGCAAAAAGAGGAAGAAGAACACCTATGTATTCGCCAAAAACGGATACCCGCGCAATTTCATCAACAGATGCCTAAGGGAAAGACAACGGAATGAGGACATGCCACATCCCAAAGGACTAGCCACACTACCATACATCAAGAGCATTTCCGAACTGACAGCCAGACTACTGCGACCACTAGGACCACTCATAACAGCACACAAACCAACAGCCACTCTCAGACAACAACTCACCAGAACGAAGGATCCGATACCCAGCATGAGCAAAACCAATGTAGTGTACAAAATCCCATGCAAGGACTGCACAAAACACTACATAAGACAAACAGGAAGACAGCTAACGATCCGCATCCATGAACACCAACTAGCACGAAACGACACAACCAGCTATCCTTAGTAGCCACACACGCAGATGACAAGCAACATGAATTCGAGTGGGACAACACTACTATTATAGGACAAGCCAAACAGAGAACAGCCAGGGAATTCCTAGAGGCATGGCACTCATCCACAGATTCAATCAATAAGCACATCATCTGGACCCAATATACCGGCCACTGCAATGGACAGCTGGAACTGACAACCAGAAGCGGCAGATTCAAACCACTATAAATGCCGGAGGAAAGATCACAGAAGCACTTCACAGGAGGCTCCCAAGCACTGAGGATGTCACCTAGACAGGGGACGAAACGTCTGCAACACAAATTCCCAGCTCGGCGAACAGAACCACAATAACGAGCACCCGAGCTACGAATCTTCTCACAGACTTTGAACTGCTGCTTTATGACAATTATATTTGTGAGTCACATGTGTGACTGAAAAAAATTGTCTCATCTCTCATCTACCAGATATTAAGATGGGGAAGTGATAAACAACCATAATAGAGTCATAGAGCCATAGAAACAGACCCGTCGGTCCAACCCGTCCAAGCTGACCAGATATCCCAACCTAATCTGGTCCCACCTGCCAGCACCCGGCCCATATCCCTCCAAATCCTTCCTATTCATATACCCATCCAGATGCCTTTAAAGTGTTGCAATTGTACCAGCCTCCACCACTTCCTTTGGCAGCTCATTCCATACACGTACCACCCTCTGCGTGGAAAAAGTTGCCCCTTAGGTCCCTTTTATATCTTTCCCCTCTCACCCTAAACCTATGCCCTCTAGTTCTGCACTCCCCAACCCCATGGAAAAGACTTTGTCCATTATTTCCTATCCATGCCCCTCATAATTTTGTAAACCTCTATAAGGTCACCCCTCAGCCTCCGACGCTCCAGGGAAAACAGCCTCAGCCTGTTCAGCCTCTCCCCATAGCTCAAATCCTCCAACCCTGGCAACATCCTTCTAAATCTATAAAACACAAATCTAACAGGTATTCAACAATAGGACTAGAGGTTGCCAAAAAGGATACATTTAAATACTGTATATCTTTGAAACAAATCCATTGAACTGAGAATGCTAATAGAAGTAAGTATCCATTATAGAGACATGGAAACAGGATGGCTTGAATTGAGACCTGAATACTGAAGGTTAATGGATGTTTGGAAAGGACCGGAGACTAGGAAAAAGTGGAATGGTGACACTGTTAATTAATGATGCTATTACCATAATAGACAGTACTGACTAAAGTTCAGGAAACAAAGATGTGGAAACTGCTTGGGTAGAGATTAAGAATGATAAGACAAGAAGTCACTGTGGGAGTGATGTACTGGCCCCCTAACAGTAACCACCCAGTCATGTGGAGCTTAGAGGAAGAAATAATGGGAGATTGTCAGATAAGCATGGCAACAATCATAGGAGATTTTAGTCATATAGAGGGCATGAAAGCAGAGCTGGCTAAAGTGAATTGGCAAATTAGTTGAAAGGATAGGTTGATAGAGTGGCAGACTATTCAAGGAGTATTTCAAAATAGATACATTGTGAAAAGTAAGTCAAAATATGTGGGATGGCCTCCATGTTGGGATTAATTAGAAAGAAGGGCTTTCTGAAGAAGGGCTCATGCCCGTAACGTCGATTCTCCTGTTCCCTGGATGCTGCCTGACCTGCTGCGCTTTTCCAGCAACACATTTTCAGCTCTGATCTCCAGCATCTGCAGACCTCACTTTCTCCTTAATTAGAAAGGTCAAAGCTAGTATGAAACATAGAAAAAAAAACACACATATGCAAAAATAGATGACAGGTCAGATTTGTCAGAAAAGGTATGGTTTAAGTAATATCCTAGAAGTAGCTATAAATCAGGAAATAGGAGGGGTATCCTGAGAAAATTATAATCACAAGAGATGTTGATGAGTAAATTGTTAAAACCGCAGGCTCACAAGTGCCTCGTCCTGATGGATTAGGAATTCTAATTAAAATGTTATCATGTATTCTGAAGGAGATGCCATATTAAAGTATGGAGGTAATGTTTCCATTTTATACGGCACTGCTGGGATCACATCTAGAGCACTGTGTATCATAATGATCACCTCATTCAAGGAAGGATATCAATGTTGGAAGCGGTACAGAGAAGTTTTACCAGACTAATACCTGGAATGGGTGGTTGTCTTGTGATGAAAGGTTGGATAGACAAGCCTTGTATTCCCTAGCTTCCAAGTATAAGAATGTCTTGTTTGAAATACCTAGCATCCTGAAGGTCTTGACAGACTAAATGTAGAGAGTAATTTCCTCTTATGGAAAAAGCTAGAACGACTTGCCAATGTTTACAAAGAAGAGATTTCCCATTTAAAATGGAAATTACGTGATTTTCTTTTCTCCAAGAGGCTTGAGAGTCTTTCAAACTGTGTTACTGAAAATACATTTGTAGCAGAGCTTTTGAATATATTTTTGAGGCAGAAATGCACAGATACATGTTAATAAGGCAGTGAAAGATTTTCAGAGATGGGAGAAATATAAATTTGAAGTTAATGAGATCAGTCATGATCTTAATAAATGGTGGAGCAGGCTCAAAGGCCAAATGGTCATCTACTGCTCCTCATTCATATATTGGAAACCAATCATTTCAGCTTGAGTAAAGTAAGGAATTGACTGGTCTGGAACTTCTGTTTTACTGGAATTTGCTTCGGGTTTTCTTTCTCTAGAAATAAAACTAATGGACTTATTATTCTTGGTAATAATATTCAACCTGAAAAAAATCTGCATCACCGGATAGAAGGATAAATAAATGCTCCAATATTCTGTCATCTTTTTGTTTCTCCTTGCTAATTAAGCTGCTTTCTGGAATGTAAAATGAATGACTTGATGGAAAAGAAAGAAGTTACTTTAATGAATCACTGTGGTTCATCAGAAAGAAATAAAGACATTTCTACTGTTACGAACAGTTGTTAACAAGTTCTTAAAATCAGCATTGGGCATAAATAATTGATAAGAAAGCATTTTTGAAATGTGAAATATCTGAAAGTTAGTATGAGAGCTGGGGGTGGAATGTTTTTTGTGTAAGTAATGTTTATCAGGAGGAGTTGCATGTGATTAGATGCAGAAAGATGGTGAAAAGGCTTGAGGATTTGAACAAAAACTTGAAAAACTGGAGTAGATACCATTAAGGTGGGCTTTTACTTCATGGTTTGGATAAAAAGATCGATACACTATTGAAGAAAATTTCTAAAGAAAATCATATTAAGCAATAAAGTCCTGACAACAATTTATCCATATCCATCCCAAAGAGGAATATAAAGTAAGACATCTGAGAATAGTTGATGGTAGAGAAGAACTTGGCAAGACTGATATAATGCCATGTGGTGGTTCAGTAAGTGCAAGAAATCTTTCCACTTGAAAAAGAATGAGAAAAGGGAAAAAAAGTATTCACCTTTTAAACTTAGTTAAGCTACTTTTTAAGGAAAAAAATGGTGTGAATTATATGCCAGCTAATCTTCTGAAAATATTGTGTAGAAGTAACAAATAAGAAAGCCATTCTTTTAGCTGTGAAGAGAATCGACAATTAACTCAAAGTTTTGGTGGCATTTTACAACACTCCCCTTTTATTATTTATTAGATGAAGTATCTTTCATCAGAGCTTGTTAACACCTCTAACTTTGTCCATTTTTGATCTGAATACTCCAGACCTTTCGAGCTTTCATCTCAGGTCTTGGGTATCTGCAATATTTTGCTTTTGTATGCTCTTAACTCATCAATGTAATCTGTCTCAACATAAGAACATATAAAGAACATAAGATCTAGAGCAGTAGTAGGCCATCTGGCCCTTCGAGCCTTTCCGACATTCAACAAGATCATGGCTGATGTTTTCATGGCCTCAGCTCCATTTACCCGCCCTGTCACCATAACCCTTCATTCATTTACTGTTCAAAAAATTATCTATCTTAGCTTTAAAAATTTGTACTGAGGAAGCCTCAACCACTTCACTGGCTAGGGAATTCCACAGATTCACAACCCTGTGGGTGAAGAAATTCCTTCTCAATTCAGTTCTAAATCTGCTCCCCCCGAATTTTGAGGCAATGCCATCTTGTTTTAGTTTCACCCACCAGTGCAAACATCCTCTCTACTTCTATCTTATCTAGTCCCTTCGTAATTTTATGTATTTCTATAAGATCTTCCACCCCCCATTCTTCTAAATTCCAATTAATATAATTACAATCTACTCAGTCTCTCATTGTAAATCAACCCCCTCAACTCCCAACTCGACCTAGTTAACCTCCTCTGCATTCCTTCTATGATCACTACATCATTTCTCAAGTAAAGAGACCAAAACTGCATGCAGTATTCCATGTGTAGCCTCCCCAGTACGCTGTTCAGCTGCAACATAACCTGCTTTTAAACACAAATCCATTTGCCTTCTTAATTATCTATTGCATCTGCAGGCCAATCTTCTGTGATTCATGCACAAGGCCACCCAGGTACCTCTGCACAGCAGTGTGCTGCAATTTCTTACCATTTAAGTAATATTTTGCTTTTTACTGTTATTCCTACCGAATTGGATGACTTCACATTTATTGTACTCCATCTGCCAGACCTTTGCCCACTCATTTAAACTATCTCTGTCCCTTCGCAAAGTTTCACAGTCCTCTGCACACTTTGCTCTACCACTCATCTTAGGGTCATCCACAAACTTTGACAGACTTATACATGAGCCCCAACTCCAAATTATCTGTGTAAGTTATGAATAATTGCGGTTCAAACATTGATCCCCAAGGCACACAACTAATCACTGATTGTCAACCAGAATAGCACTCATTTAGTCACACTCTTTGCTTCCTGTTGGTTAATCAATCCTCTATCCGTCCTAATACATTGCCTATAACACCTTTTATCTTTATCTTAGTGAAGATTTATGATCCTGTCCCGCTAGCTACCTGACAAACGAGCAGTGCTTTGAAAGCTCTAAACCTGGTGGACTATAACCTGGTGATGTGTGATTTTTAACTTTGTCCACCGCAGTCCAAAATCGGCACCATCATCTTTATCTTATGCAGCAGCCTTTTGTGTGGCACCTTGTTGAATGCCTTTTGGAAATCTTGATACCCCATGTATAGGAAATAGTTGAAGTTACAGTACAGAAGAGATTTTATTGTGCTTTAAATATTAAAGTCATTTGCTGTGAGAAGCAGTTTTTCACATTTGCAAATATTTTAAGTACTGATTGTTGATTTCCGACACTTTGAAAAGAATCCAAGATCATTACCTTTTCCTGATTTCTACATATTATAGATGCATGAATTGCGTGACAGAGACATGCATGTAGTTTGCAAAATGCAGGTAGTGGATTAAACAAGTCAAGAACCTAGATTATTTTTCTTCATTTTTATGGACGTCCCATTTTAAATTCCTTTGGCTGAAGAAAAGGGCACAATGTAATAGCTGCTGACATTCATTACATGTATTGTCAAACAGATCATTACGACATCCATCTGCTTATCTTTTTTGCCTTGGGCTGCATACATGTCTATTTTAACATAAAATTCTGAAAACTCATGATTGCAAGTAGCTTCAATAAAAATAATAGTTTATGTGCAGTCAGTGGCTTAGGAGTGGAATTATTGAAGATAGGAAAAATGTAAGAGCTGGGGTTATGGCATGCACCCAGCAGGAAGTTAACATTTTTGAAAATCTTAAAATAAAATCACCCAGGACAAAAATATTATTGATAACTAAGCTTAAAACTCTGGGAATTAATCCTGTTATTTCATTGTGCTAATCCACTGTTACTAGCTTATACAATGCATGTGCAAATGTGCCATAACTCCATTTCTATCTTGATACTTCAAGACGTAAACCTATTTTGAGCATTTAGTAATCTAAAAAATACACTCTGCAGTGCCTATAATTATCACCATGCCTGATTTATGGCTAGCCACATTTATATTATTTTCCTGCAGAGGTAGTTAATTTACATAAATTGCTGCACTTCAAATTAATTATTATGCCTTGTTACTTGCTGAGAAAGTGGACTTAGTACAGGCTCCTACAGAAATGCTTCCTTCCCTCTCTGGGAGGACTTAATTAAGCAGCAACTGTTAATTGTCAATTTGAGTTTCAATGTTAGTGTTAATTTTGATCTTTGCCCTCAGGTGCCTTTTTGAACAGTACTTCGTTCAGACCCTCTGTTAAGTCTGTTGTTATTTTATAAGTTTTGGGATCCTGCAGGAGTTTTAGTTTTTGCAACTACAGCACAAATGTAAAACAAATATCACATTCAGGAGTTCTACACTAGTGGATATGAGCATTTAATGTACACTGTGAGAACAGATTATGTTCCAAATCAACCGGTCTATTGATTACTGCTTCGCTTACTTAGTGGAAGTATTTTTAGCTGCTTAAAGTGGTGTACATTTCCTCAAAAAGGACGAATTGTATTTTTTGTTTTAAGTGTATCCGACCTTGGCAAAAAAAATCTATAGCAATTTAGTGGTCTCAATATTACAATCATGCTTTTCATTGAATTACTCAGCCATATTAAAGATTTCTGTAGTAATATTTTCATTAAAAATGTTGAGGTTTACCATCTTAGCAGTCTGCATAATAGCTATTTTTAATAGTCACTGGCATAATGTGGTACATTTATTCAACAATGCTTAACCAGATGCATCTGTATGCTATTATTCCATAGTTGATTTTCTGTCAGATGTAGTAACAATTCAGTACAGATGAGTATTGGGAGATCGAAGAAGATAGGTACTTTATGCCGTACCGTTGAAATAGTGCATATATTGAGGCACTATGCTGTCCAACAAGTTGAATCACAAGAAGAAAGCATTGTCATTTCTATAATGCTGTCCAATTTCTTGACTTTTGATTTGTTTTGTTCACTGAAGGAATTTTCTGGTTGATTTATATTTGTGGCTGGCATTTTAAACAATGAATTCATAAGGTGTATGGAGGTCATTTTACAAGAGGAAACAGTGTTTTACATGCTTTCTTTCCTGAATCATTGCTTTCTTAAGCAGAACTCATCTGAGACATCCCTGAAGCAGTGGCTTGGCTGTAGGCTTTTGTGGATGACTTCTAGTTGGACATCTTTTCTTTTGTGTAGCCGATCTTGCTGTGGTTCCCTCATTTCCTCTTGTTAATGTTCCTGCTCTACCTCCATTTCAAAGACTTATGTGGAAAGTTTAACATGTCCATTATGTGCACTCTGGCAGAAGTTGGAAAGCAGAAGATTTCTCTCTTTGAAACTGCTAAAAGGCAACTGAGAAAAAGATTGTTCTAAATTGCTCATAGATAAAGTTTTCAACACTTTCAAAGTCTATGATTGCAACCTCTTGTTTTGATAAACTATGCAGGTTGTCTCCAAGTTTACGTGATTAGAGTTCTGGGGTAAAGTCTGAAATTTCTAAGACAGCTGCATACACTATTTTGGGGATGCAAGTGCCATTTCTGTTAGCAGTCAGATTTTACTAAAATTTAACACACATCATTGTATCTGCTATGTTCTTCAAATCCAATTCATTATGCCAGAACGGCACCACTTTTCTTAGAAAATAGGCAGAGTTTTTAAGCCCATGAGGCTAATTACAATGGTAACAGACCAGGCATTACAGCCAGGGTTATGGTGGTCTGTGTGGTTGAGTTTCATTAACCAATCTGACAAGAGGGAATTTTGCAATCAATGTTGTTTAGCTTTTTAATTTAATGATATTCAATAATATGTGAATATTGTTTACATTTTAGAACTAGACTAATTCTAGACTACTGATTGGATCATTATCTAAGTAAAAAATACATTGTTATTATATCTGAAGATGAAGGTCATACGTATTACAACATACACATATACCTATGTTTCCCAGAGGGGAATTTATCTCAAAGGTACACATGGTATTTGTTTATTGTACACTAATATGTTTAGCTATAGTATTATAATGTTTGGCAGAGGATTTTGTTGCATTTTGTGTGTCACGTTCCCTGTAATAACCTAGCATTGTGTCTATGTGCAAGTTGTTTCTTTGTGTTTTGCAGTGCACAATGTTTTGATTAGTTCTTCACTTCCTTTACCATCCATGATCCCATGACTTCTACCAATCCCAATTTCTTCACCCTTTGTCCCTGGTGGAAGGAAATCTTTCTTGCTGTCTAGTTTGTTCAATTCACAATCTACTACCCAGTGGTCCTCCTCAACACCTGCAGCAGATCTCCTGTTGATGATCAACTGAAATACCCTCTTACAAAATTATGAGGGGTATGGATAGAGTAAATATCTTTTCCTTGGGGTCAGGGAGTCCAGAACTAAAGGCATAGGTTTAGGGTGAGAGGGAAAAGATATAAAAGAAACCTAAGGGGCAACTTTTTCACACAGAGGGTGGTAAGGGTATGGAATGAGCTGCCAGAGGAAGTGGTGGAGGCTGGTACAATTGCAACATTTAAGAGGCATTTGGAAGGCCACCCCTCAGCCTCCAACACTCCAGGGAAAACAGCCCCAGCCTGTTTAGCCTCTCCCTGTGTGGAGTTTGCACATTCTCCATGTGTCTGCCTGGGTTTCCTCCGGGTGCTCCAGTTTCCTCACACAGTCCAAAGTTGTGCAGGTCAGGTGAATTGGCCATGCTAAATTGCCCATAGTGTTAGGTGCTATAGTCAGAGGGAAATGTGGCTGGGTGGGTTAGTCTTCAGAGTGTCGGTGTGGGCTTGTTGGGCCGAAGGGCCTGTTTCCACACTGTAGGGAATCTAATCTAATTTGTTAAATGTAGATGTGGTGCCATTAGGAAAGAAGGCATAAAACTCATATTTTGTCATGTTTATATTAATAACAATGGCACAATATCTAAAGTAGTATCTAACAAGTGTTTTAGGAAGATTCTTTGCTTAAAAGATTTAATTATTTTCCATCTGAGAGATAGATCAGCTTTGTACAGTGTGGTTTGTGTACATATTTTGGAATGAAATAGGCAAAATAACCAAGGAAGGATCACAGTTTTCACTTCTACTGGTGTATCTCCAGGCATTTTGATTGAAACTTTCAAATGGAACGGTTACCAGGTATTCTTTTCATGAAATCAGTTTACATTTACATCAGCCATTAGATATTTCCTGTCAGTTTTCTTTCCTCTTGATTTGGCCTGATTGCTTTCTTTCTTCAAATTTAGACAGTTACAATTTGTTATTGATGGACGTGGTAGCTTCTCATTCTTAGCACTGAACAATGAATTCCTTTACACTTACAAAGTTGGACTTAACATCATTAGTGATTTAATCACAGTGGTGATTCATTAGAACATAAGAACTAGGTCAGGAGTAGGCAATTCTACCTTTTCAGCCTGCTCCACCATTCAGTGTGATCATGGCTGATCTCATCTCAGCCTCAACTCCACTTTCCTACCCTGTAATCCTTTAACTGGTTACTAAAGAATTTTTTTATTTCCTCCTCAAATTTACAGTGTCCCGGCATCCACTGCGCTCTGGCATAGTGAATTCCATAGACTCATGATACTTTGACAGAAGTAATTCCACAACAGGAATTAAATCTGCCACCCCTTACTCTAAATCCATGTCCACTCATTTTAGATTGCACCAAAGGGGGAAATATCTGCCCTGTTCCTCCTCTGCAAATCACCTTTAGCATCTTATATACTTCAATTATATCTTCTCTCATTCTCTTAAACTCTACTGAGTATGGGCCTAAACTTCAAAAGACAAACCTTTCATCTCTGGAATTAATTTAGAGAGCATTCTCTGAACTGCCTCTAATGTAATTACATCTTTCCTCAAGTAAGGAGATCAAAAGTGTACACAGTACCTATAAGTCAAAACTATTGTGCTACAGAAGGCATCTAAATCTGTTTCTTTAACAGTGTCCCAATATCCAGTATTCCCAACTGCAGTCATTGAATTTAGGATATTTGAAACTTTTCTCCAGACACTGTGGTAGTCTCAATTTACCTCATGATTCACAGGAATTTGATGACTATGCAATGAATCTTAAACACTACAGACTTGTTTACTAATTGTTATCATTGCAGAAGGATGGCATGAAACTGGTCATCTTTAAAGCAGGAAAGTATGTTCTTTGTCTTTTTTTTAGGCGTCTGTACATTTAGTACATTGAATGCTATGAGGACACAAAATGATAACAAACCAAAGTTGCAGTCTTACAGACTGTGTTGGACTTTGACTAGGCCAATCTCACTGCTGTGAGCAAGTAGAAACTGGGAGGAAGATATTTGAACAGTGGGTGATAATAGAGGTAGTTGGAGTGCTGTGTTATAGTGATGCATGTAAATGCCTAGGAGAGAAAAGAAAGATTCAAGTTGACACTGTTGATCTTCAGACCTTGCGCCTTCTCATGAAATATATTTTGTTTCCAATACTCAAACCTCATTTCAAGAGTTGCACCCTTTGCCACGGATCCTTATCGGTGATTTCTTCCTCACATGTTGTGTTTGTTTTATCTACTGATGGTCCGTGGTTTCCAGCATTGCACAGCTTGTGCAGAGATCAGCAAAAAGCGTTGTTGTCAAAGTCAGTACTTCAGATTTAAATTTTAAAAATCCACTTCGACCACATGGCTTTACTTAATCCTCTGTGCCAACAGCCCTCGGGTTCCTGCTCATCAAAGGAGCAGAGCTGTAGGTGAGTTAGAAAATCAAACACAAGTCAAAGACACTCTATGGATTGATCACTGTGGTTGAATGCATTCCAAATTGATCCAAAAAGCAGTAGTGAAGGTCCTGGAATCCTGAGGGCACACACTGCTTTCTCCAACTTAGGTCATGTGGCTGGTGAGGACTTAACAGCTACTGTTAGCTCTACGTTTTCACAGGCAAAGAAAACTGTTTTGCATCTTTTGGCACTGAGAGTTCATCAATACCAATCAGTATTGAGACCTCCTCTGCACAAAGTAATGCTGAATTCTGTGAAATTCAGGTGCAGTTTTTACTTAAAAGGAAGACCTGTGGAATCCTGTTATTGTGATTTACTTGGTTACAAGCCAGGTAACTGATCAAGATATCGGAGTGTTGCCATCCAAGATTTGTAACAATTGCAGAATCCACAAGGTATATTGCACTGCTGTACAAAATTGTTAGGCATTTAAACAACTGATTAAGTAACTGTTTACCTTCTACTTTTTGTCACTGTCAAAAATGGAAAAGAAATAGATGGTACTTGTGTTTTATTCATAACTTGACCAAAATATTCAAAGTAGACTGATGATGCTAGCTGAGGACAAGTCGCAATGTATCAATTTCAGGATACTTTACAGAAAACCAGTTAAATACAGGACATTCCGTAACTCATTAATAACATCATTGCTCATTCACATGTTTGGTGCAGATTAATTCTGTAATATAGGCAATTATCTTTCAATGATTAAGAACTACCATGAAAATTATCCCTACGACTGAACTTCACCGATTGTACTAAACGATTGCAATAACACGTCATCAGGGCGTAATGGTTATCTTTACAGCACAGATTAGTTGGGCTGAATAGCCTGTTTTTGTGCTATTTGTTTAATACTGGAATAGTAGGTCAGAGAATTAGTTAAAATGTCACCATAATTATCTGACCTTCATCACACCAGTCGATACATATCAGCATTATCTGGAAGTGTGCCATATTTATTTTTAAAGGAACATCGAGTAAGGATATTGAGTTATTGTAAAGGGAAGAAAATGTTAAGCACATATGACAAAGAACTCAGTCACTTTGTAGGCCAAATATAATATCTATGGCAGATGATCCTACATTTTTACTCATTTGTTCAAACCCAATGTACAAGCTCTATACACTGGGGCAGGAAATGAGGAGGTTACATTATTTTCTGGATCCTGGAGAAACATTTGTGACCTTTCTGACTGTACAAATACCATTTGTCCTGGAGGATTTTGGGGTTGGAGTTTGTGCACACTGCAAAGATCAACCTTGAATCCCTGCATTCCTGAAGTAAATGTAGCCAACAAATCTGTAATGCAGAGTTCCTATAATGAAGAAGAGATGTTATTTAAGTTACCATGTTTTCCTACATGTGTATTTAATTTTCATTACTCCAGTGCAATTCCCCTGCTGCTGCTTCTTGAAAATTATGGTACACTTCCAGATAATGATAATCTATACAGATCCTAGAGAATAAAGATAAAATGATTAAGATGGCCCATGTATAAAATTAAAGACACAAAAAAAACAAGTTCCAGAGTTTCTTTTCCATTTATATAATGGCTATTTATTTATCTGTACAAGTTTACAATATATAAACAGTGAAGAAACAATACCTATACCGTAATAGATAATCAAACATTTTCTGAAATTAGAAATATACCCCCTTACAACTCACAACTGACCCTTTTGCCACCCACTATTTTTGCCTTTCAAACTGAGTTTTGTAAATCAGTACTGATTGCAAACTGCTCTTAAGTGCAATTGGGTTGTGATTGCAGAGGCAAGCTATTAGAAGGCCTGCTTTGGTTCTCTAAAACAATATCACAGCTCCTAGCAATGTTAAATGCTGTAAAACTCGCCCTTTTCCGAAGTAACCTACATGTCCCCTCAGATCCATGTCACTCTATACTACTTCCCTGCCACCCATCTGTCATTTATAGCTATATTCTCTTTATGCAGTGAGTACAGTCCTCAGATTCCATGCAGTATCAATGGAAAGTATTTTGCATTCCTTGAGGGAAAACTAAACAACTCATCAGGTAATAAAAACCTCCATATCATTGGTTCTGAGGAGAAAGTAATACTGCTGCTTAGGAGAAGGACTTGATAACCCTATTAATTTGTGTCAACAAGACAAAAACACTTTATAGCGACACTCTCATCACATGTTCTTGAGACTGTCATTGATTCACAGTTGAATGGAACACTTGAAACTCAGCCAAGCATTGATATTTGCCACAACTACCAAATGAAGAATTAGTCTCTGAGGGGTAAGAACAGAAGAGGCTCACTTTAGTTTTCAAGCAGAGTACCCTTGAGTCCTTCTACATGGAAGTGGCCAAAGGGTGCAATTGAAGAATGCTTGGCAAGTTGTTGCAGTGGATTGAGCAGATAGTGGTGGATAGTGTTGGGCTGCTTTGTTCTGGATGCTGTTGTGATTCCCATTTCATCAGAAGAATGAGGCAGAGTTCTTTTTGACTAGTGAGCACATTAAATGTTTTTGTCATTAATAATAAGGACAGCAATACAAGGAAAGGACACAGCATGTCAGTTCTAGGTTTCTTGCAAGAACTGCAGGAACTCTTTTTAAAGATAATGCTGTGTTACTAATAAACTCTAAGGACACAGCAGCTTTTTTTTTCCCAGTTTGAAACACCCAGGAGGGCATTTCACCTGTCAAGTTAGAATGTTGCCAAGCCATGCCCTGGACAGCAAAGGAGATAAATCTCGAACTAGAAATGTTCATGCCCCCTTCACAATTTCTGTCTGCTGCTGCAAACACTGCATTTTTCTATGCTTCAGTGTTTTCTGGATTACAAGCGAGAAAATACTGGGTGTATCTGCAGTTTAAGTTAGAAGTTCATGCCCCAGTGCACTCAGTGTAACTAATTATTTTCCCATATAACAGTCAAGGCCAAGGGGTGTCAGACCTTGCAGAAAACAGGCTAAATTACAAAGTGATTCCCCTGATGTAAGATCTGTAAACCCAAGTAAAATAAATCTGAATTTCATTTGATTATTCACCTAAATAATCACAAGCTCATCCAAGTTTATTTGTTGTGATTCATCAGTTTGATTGAAGTTCTGTGAACTTATGTCAGTTTTCAGATATGTACATTTAGAAAGAATCCACTTCACCTTAAAAGTGAATGGTCCCTAGTACAAGGCTTATTTTAAAAAAAAGGTTACCAAGACCCACTTCACATTGCTATGACTTCAATTTTCAGAAGCAGTTCATCCAGAGATGTACAAGTACCATATCCATGTGTGTCGAACATGCTGCAATTGCAGTACATTAAAGTGCTTACATGTACCACAGATATTGCTGCAGAGTGTTTAGTTCAAGTTGCCAATAAAATTTACCTAACAGTTGTCAATGTTAAATGTTTGCACGTGCGTCTAATACAGAGAGGATGCACAGGCACAAAAACATGCTAATATATCTGCTGCTTGCAGCCCCACTGATGGATAATGAATGTCGATGAAGTCATTAAAGTGACCCTTAAAGGGAAATATTACTATAGGGAGAGGTACTGTCAAAGTAAAATACTAGCCTGATTTTCGTGCCCCAAAGCATTTGATTTTCAACAGACTTGCACCTTTGAAGAATAATCATTAGTTGAAGAGCTCCTCCACAAAGCATGACAATTCAGAATGTTGTGGTACTGGGAGCTGAGGGACCGTCAAAGAGTGTGTCCACTAGGTGCCATAGTTGGTATGTTTACATACTGACTAGAGCGCTTTTTTGTCTTTTTTTTTGTAGTAATCTCTGCCTAATTTTGTTGTGCTCACAGCTAACTGTTTCCATGAAATGTAAGGAAACTACAAGCCCAACTAATGATTATTTTTAAAAAGTTCATCACTACACAACACATATGCTGTGGGACACACATGCTGATTACTTTGGTGGTTTCCTCTCCCTCCAGTGATTTTTCCTTTAATGATTATGATTTAAGAAAAATAAAAAAAACTGGGAAGTAACCATTTCTGGAATGGTTTTCCGCAATTTAACTCCTGGGATCTGTGCGAGAGCCTCTTTGGAACTATGATGTTAACGTGCTGAATTAAATTGTATTGGGCACAGTTGATTAATTGTTCATACCCTATAAAGAAAACATGAAAAACTTATGAATGATTATATAAATAGAGCATCATATTTGAAAATAAGTTGAATCCACTGTATTTCATCTTAGATAAATAATGCTGCCTGATGTTTACAATGAAAAGAAGCTGGCAGTTTCAATCCAATCACAATAATTGACGAAAGTCCAGTTATGCCAATTAATCGCATTTGAAACATGTTATCGCCTTAAATAAGACCAAAGGTATACTCCATTTTCTTTTCCATGCGATGTGAGTATTGCTGGCTAGGCCAGTATTTATTGCTCATCCCTACTTACCATGGAGAAGGTGAGTTACCTTGCTGAACCAATGCAGTCCATGTGGTGTTGATACACCCACAGTACTGTTATGAAGTAAGTTCAGGGATTTTGACATAACTCTGGTGAAGGAACAGCAATATTCTTCTGAGTCAGAATGGTGCATGTCTTGGAAGGGAACTTGCAGGTTTCCATATATCTGCTGTCTTTGTTTTCTCAAGTTTTGAAAGTGCTGCCAAAGGAGCCTTGGTAAGTTTGTGTAGTGCATCTTGTGGTTAGTACACAGTCCTTCCACTGTGCATCAGTGGTGTGCAAAATTACTAATGAAGGTAATGCATGAATTGCCAGTCATGTGAGCTGCTTTGTCCTGGATGGTGTTGAGCTTCTTTGAGTGTTGTCGGAGCTGCATTCATCCAAGAGAGTGTTCCATTACACTCCTGACTTGAGTCTTGATGGTGGGTTAGGCTTTGAAAAATAAGGAGATGAGTTACTCAGTGAAGATGCCCAGCTCTGACCTGCTTTTGTTGATATAGTATTTACATGGCTGGTCCAATTCAGTTTCTGACCAAGTGTAACTCAGAAGATGTCAGTAGTCTGGAGGATTCATTAATGGTAATATCATTGTCATTGAATGATAGTGAGATAGTTAACTAATAACAAATGCTGCAACTAATAACAAACATTTGGGGCTGATTTTCTGTTTGGCCATGGAGAAATATTTCAGTGCGAGTCCTGACTGTGTTGCAATGTAGATCTACTTTAAAGCAGTAATTCAACATAGGAGTCTGTCCTTTAAAGAGAAATTGTTTCTTCGAATTAACGACCATTGTTTACTTCTCCATGTGCATTATAACAGTTTACCAGTGAAGAAAACACCCTAGAATAGTGAACAAAGTTATGATATCTTCTGTTAGCCTGTGCTGTCATTTTTTTCCACTGTTATTTAAATTTTTATGGCTGAAAAAAAATGGTTGTAATACTTGGAACAAATATCTAACCATCTATTTCCTTAGCATTCTGCTTTCAAAACGTGAAAAAATTCTTGTTGAAAAATGGTCTAACCACCTGTTCCCTTACATTGAAGTCACATGTGGACATCACCATCTGCAATTTCCCCTCCAAGCCCCGCACAATCCTGACTTGGAAGTGGCCCGCTGTTCCTTCACTATCACTGAAGTAAAATCCTAGAATTCCTTGTCAACAGCGCTGTGGGTGTACCTGGACCACATGGACTGCAAGCATTCAAGAATGCAGTTCACTACCATCTTCTCAATGGCAATTAGGGAAGGGTAATAAATCTGGTCTGGCATGCAACATCCCATGAATGAACATGTTTGAAAAAGACTTTGCTGATTTCATGAATTTTTGAGCTGAGTTACACATCTTAGATAAAATAAAGGCTTGGTTATGGCCTAAGCTCGCTTAGTTATTGGCAAAAATAACTTGGACGGTAAAGATGTTATTTAAATACAAGCTGTCAAACACCTTGACGTGTTTTGTTACATAATGGCTAATTATAAGTTAAGTCCAAAACATTTAGCAAAAGATTTCCCCGAACCTTAGAGCATTCTGGAATTTGGTATAAAGTCACATGCTGGAAGACTCTCTCTTCAGCTACACAGCATGCAGTTCATTTCTGAATGTCCCACAAATTTCCACAACATCAAATATGTTATTATCGTGTCATGAAGATCCACCTGAGGAGGATTGCTTTCCATTAGATTCCATTTCAATTTCTCCCTTGAGGATTCCTTGCGAATGACAATATATTTAACTCTAACAGAGTTTTGTTTATCAACCTTGTAAAAGCTATTCGAAGTAACATTGATGTATTATGACAGTCTTCACCACTTGCATTGCAATTTTCCCTCCCCAAAAGCAGCAAAGTTTATACATCTCAGGATAGCTTATATCAGTCTTAAATTTATATCTCTTCATTATTTATTTTTGTCATGATTTGGAGATGCCGGTGTTGGACTGGGGTGTACAAAGTTAAAAATCACACAACACCAGGTTATAGTCCAACAGGTTTAATTGGAAGCATACTAGCTTTCGGAGCGACGCTCCTTCATCACGTGATGAAGGTGCGTCGCTCCGAAAGCTAGTGTGCTTCCAATTAAACCTGTTGGACTATAACCTGGTGTTGTGTGTATTTTAACTTTATCTATTCTACATCACTTTGTCCCTCTTCTGTAATTTGCTTGATCAAATATGTAGTATATCTTTACCATGAAGATTCCATGTACCAGACACCAGCCATAGAGATGGCCCCTAAAGTGGGGCGACTCTGACATTGATGGGTCCAGCACAGGCAGCAGAGAGACAGTAGAGCTTTCCCTTGAGGCAAGGTGCCAGTGTGGACTGGTTCAGAAAGACTGATATTTTGAACTTGTTTCTTTTTTATTTTTGTAATTTGTTCCTTTGACCTATAATGCTGGACTATTTATTTCTTTAATTTTTTTAAAATTTCCTAAGAAGTTGATCTGAAGGATCTGTACCCAAGTGCCTTTGTACTTAAGATGATGAGGTGACTATCAACTTTTCATTGTACTGATTTGAATACATGTGACAATGAAGCTAATTCAGTTCAGAAGTACTAATTGGTATCCATTATAAAGAGCTGACAAATGATGGATCAAGTGACCTTTTCAATGCCATATCTATTGTTATGACCAGGAAAGGAGAGGAAATCAGCAGCCACCTTTTCAACACCCCTTCGTCCCAACAAATGTTTTTGTTTAAGACAGAAATGCTGAAGAAACTTAGCAGGTCTGGCAGCATCTATAGAAAGAGAAAAACAGAGTTAATGTTTTGAGTCTGGTGTGCCTCATCAGAACTGAAAATTGTTTTTGTCCTATTGATTGGCAGAGGAAGGGAAAGGAGAGAAGAGTTTGTAATAGGTGGCGAGGGTACCCCCTGAAATTCTGTTTCTGTATATGCAGATGTGGCCAGACCTGCTGGGTTTCTCCAGCATTTTCTGTGTTTCTTTCATGTTTCTAGCATTTTGCATTTAAACAATTTATTATCATTCTAGCACACAGCTATCACGCTTCAATTGAACTGTAGTTTGCTACAAAATGACCAATTACCAAGGTTTTCTTGAGAGAAAAGAAAGGATTTTATTATGGACAAACCTTGAAAAAATTTATAGAAGCACAACATTAAACACACAAATAAACATAAGTTTGAAAGAGGACATGTCTGATACAGACAGGGAAAAATAAGGCTATACAGTTTTGAAGTCCTTAGGGTCTTTGAGGTGTTTGGTTTTAAAACTGAGGCTACAATTAATTAACTGTTTACTCACATCGACAGTCATAACAGAATCTGTAAATACCTTGAGTCCTTCATAAATGGTGAATTTCCCAATTCACCCAGAAATGGTGCTTTTTTAATAGGCACTGTTTTTCCATAATGATCAGGCAGGATAAGGGAGAGCACGAGCCTTCCAGGTTCTGCTGTTATGAGTCCATGTTCTTACCTCTGATCTGCTATTGAAATATACTTCCATGTGTATCACAGAGTCAAGGTCCATTGTTCACCTGCCTTTTAGCCAGACTGCTAAAACAATGTTTCTTCTGATTTGTCTTGGTGCTGTGTGGAAATTGCAAAATTAGAGAGTCCTACGCAGAAATACTTGTATCATATATAATTACGGATGAGGTGCCAATGAATGTGAGTTGTTAATGTTGTGTCTTTGTTTAAGGAGAAACCTGGTAACTATAACCTGTGAATCTGATGTCGGTGGTGGGTAAGTTGTTGGAGGTGATTCTGTAAGATAGGATTATATGTATTTGGAGAAGCAAGGAATGATTTGGGATAGCCAACCTGATTTTGAGCAAGGCGAATCATGTCTCAGAAACTTGATTGAATTCTTTGAGGCAGTAACCAAGATGATTGATGAAGTCAGAGCAGTGGACATTATTTATTTGGACTTTAGTAAAGCCTTTGACAAAGTTCTGTATAGTAGACAAATTAATAAAGTTAAATCGTATGAGATTCAGAGTGAACTTGCCAGTTTGATACAAAATTGGCTAAACAGGAGGAGACAGAAGGTGATGGTGGAGGGTTGTTTTTCTGAAGAGAGGCTTGTGACCAGCAGTATTCCACAGGGATCAGTGCTGGGTTCACTTTTGTTTGATATTTATCTAAATGATTTTGATAAGAATATAGAAGGCATGGTGGTATTGTGGGTGGTGAAGAATGTTTTCTAAAATTGCAAAAAGATCTAGATCAGTTGGGCCATTGGGCTGAAGAGTGCAGATGGAGTTCAATTTGAATAAATGCAAGGCATTGCGTTTTGGTAAAACAAACAAGGGCATGACTTATACAATTAAAGGTCGGGCCTTGGGTAATACTATACAACAGAGAGACCTAGGGGTTCAGGTAAGTAATAATTTTTAAATTAGCGTCACATATAGACAAGTTGTTTAAGAAGGCATATAGCACGCTTGTCTTCATAGCTCAGACCTTTATGTAAAAGAGTTGGGATGTCATATTGAGGTTGCACAAGTGTTTTCTGGAGTATTGTGTGTCCCGATCTTGTCACTCTGCTGTAGGAAAGATAAATTAAGCTGGTGGGGGTTCAGAAGGGATTTACCAGGATATTGCCAAGAATGGAGAGGCAGGATAGGCTGAAACTTTTTTCAATGGAGCATAGGAGACTGAGGGATGACCTTATAGAGATTTATAAAATCATGAGGGATATAAATCAGGTGAATTTTTCTCCCTAGAGTGGGGGATTTCAAGACCGGGGGCATATTTTAATGGTGAGAAGAAAAAGATTTAATAAAGACTTTTACACAGAGAGTGGTTCGTGTGTGGAATGAACGTCCAGAGGCAGTGGTGGATGCAGGTACAGTCACAATGTTTAAAAGAAATTTGGATAAGTACATGAATAAAAAGTGTTTGAGGGATCTGGGCAAGAACAAGCAGGTGGAACTAGATTACTTTGGGATTATCGTTGTCATAGACTGCTTGGACCAAAAAGTCTGTTTCCATGCTGTATGACTAAGCTGAAGAAGTTAGAGCCAAAAGGCTAAGATTGACAGAAAGTGACAAGCAACAGTTGGAGAAAGAAAAAGAAGAGGCTAGAATAAGAAGTTGACAGATGAGAAGGTGCTAACGCCACTGGTGTGGCTAGAGAGAAAGTATTACTGAAAGAAGGAAGGCACAGAGTATGCAAGCATAGACAATTAACAGTAAATCAATTAGAGGGAAGTAATTCTAAAAAGGCAAAATTAATTACTCTTTATTTGAATGTATATAGCATTCGGAACAAAAATTAATTAGCTGAACAAATACAGGTTAATGAGTGTGATCTTACAGCTACAGCGGAGATATGATTACATAGTAATCAAAGTTAAGAATTATGTTCTCAGTGGTCTGTGAGCTTTCAAAAGATCCGGCAAAAAATACAGAGTGGTGGGGGAGCATTGTTGGTACAGGAAAGAATAAGTATGATAGCAAGAAATTATCTTGGATCAGAAGGGAAAAATCCACATAGGTGGATGTAAGAAATAAAAAGGGGAGGATGACACTGATCGGCGCAGCCTACATGCCCATTAACAGGCATTTTATGTTCTGTCAGAGAATAACTGAGAAGATGGTGAGATGATGTATCAAAAGCAGTGCATTAATCTAGGTGGCTTTGGTTTTCATGTAGTTTGAGAAAGTCAGTTGGACAGAGGTAGCCATGAGGGACAATTCATGGAATGTATTCAGGACCGTTTTGTAAAACAATATGTTATGGGTCCAATGAGGAATCAGGCTGTTTTAGATATGGTGATGTATAATGAGGCAAACTTAATCGATTACATTAAAGATTCCTGAGGAATCAGTGACTCATAACGTGGTAGAATTTAGCATTCAGTTTTGGGAGGGGGAGTGGAGTAAAATTGGGTTAGACATCAGGTTGGAAATTCAATTAGGGTTAAGCTTAAAAAAGGGCAGTTACAAGGGAATGAGAACAAAGATGGCTGACATGGACGAGGAGTTAGCAACAAAGACAGCTGAGGAACAATGGCAGACATTTCAGAAAATAGTTAATGGCTTGCATCAAAGAAATGTCCTAATGAAGAAGAAGGATGTTAGGAGGAGGATAAGCCCTTCATGTTTAACCAGAATGTGAAGAATAACATCAGATTGGGATGAAAAATACAATGTAACAAAGATTGGTAGTAGCCTAGAGGATTGAGAACGTTTTAAAAACCAACAAAAGATGACCAACTAAATAGTAGAGAAGATAACTTTGAGTGTACACTTGCAAATACTATCAAGATGGACAGCAAGAGCTTTGTTAACAAGTAATAAGAAAGAGAGAAGCCAAAGTAAACATCGGCTGCTCAGAGAATGAAGCTAGAGGAATGGTAATGGGGATCTAGGAAATGGCAGAGAAATTGAATTAGTACTTTGCATCAGTCTTCATAGCAGATGACATTAATAGCATTTCAGAACAGCTAAATAATGAAGGGCTAGGATATTAAAGAAAGTAGCTACAGAGATAGTAAATGAACTGCAATCATCCAAGAATCCTTATATTATGGAAAAGTCCACAAATATTGAAAATTACCAAGTTTAACACTTTTTATATATAAAGGGAAGGAAACAAAAAATAGGTAAATCTAGGTCAGTTAGCTAAATAATGGAAAAATATTAGAATCTATTATAAAGGATGCAGTAGCAGAACATTTAGAAATGCACTATATGAGCAAGTGGAGTCAGCATGACTTCATGAAAGGAAATAATGCCTGACAAATTTACTGGAATTCTTTGAAGAGATAACAAATAGGCTAGATAGATAGGCAGTGGATATGATATACGTAGATTTCAGAAAGTATTTGATAAGGTATCACGTGGTAGGCTACTTAAAAAGATAAGAGCCAATGATGTTAGAGGTAGTAGATTAGCATGGATAGAGTATTGGCCAACTAATGGAAGATGAATAAGGGTGGCAATTTCAGGATGTCAACCTGTAATTAGTGCAGTGTGGGGAACCACAATTATTTACAATTTATGTTAATGAGTTGGATGAGGAAAATCAATGTACTATAGCCAAGCTTACGGATGACACAAAAGTAGCTAGGAAGGCAAGTGGTAAGGAAGAAACAAAGATGGCAGTAGACAGGTTAAGTGAGTGGGCAAAAACTTGGGAGATGGAGTATTGTGTGACAAATGAAAGCTATGCCTTTTTGCAGGAACAACACAGGAACGAAAAGCTGCAGAAGCTGCAGAGCAGTGGAATTTAGTGGTCCTTGAGCATGAATCATAAAAAGCTCACGACCAAGTTCAGGTAATAGGGAAGGCAACCGAGGCAACTTTTTGAAATATGAAGCATTCTTAGGGGGTTTCACAGGGTAGACATGGAAAGGTTATTTGCCCTTGTGGGAGTGTTCAGGACCAAAGGGCATAATGTCAGAATAAGGGGTTGCACATTAAAGACAGAGATGAGGAGGTATTTGTTCTCTCAGTGCACTGTTAATTTGTGAAACTGTTTGCCACAGAGAGCTGTCAAAGCTGGGTAATTACGTATATTCAAGGCTAAGATAGACAGATTTTTCATCACTAAGGGGATCAACGTCATGGAGAAAAGGCAGGAAAGTCGAGTTGAAGGTTATCAGCTCAGCCATGATCTCATTGAGGATGGAGCAGACTTGATGGGCTCCTATGTCTTATAGTCTTTCAGTTATGAGTCAGGCCCAGGATATGATGACAGCAGATCAGAAGAATATGAATATTATTATAGAGTCATAGAATTATGGAGATGTACAGCATGGAAACAGACCCTTCGGTCCAACCCGTCCATGCTGACCAGATATCCCAACCCAACCTAGTCCCACCTGCCAGCACCCGGCTCATATCCCTCCAAACCCTTCGTATTCATATACCCATCCAAATGCCTCTTAAATGTTGCAAATGTACCAGACTCCACCACTTCCTCTGGCAGCTCATTCCATTCACGTACCACCCTCTGAGTGAAAACGTTGCCCCGTAGAGCTCATTTATATCTTTCCCCTCTCACCCTAAACCTATGCCCTCTAGTTCTGGACTCTCCGACCCCAGGGAAAAGACTTTGCCTATTTACCCTATCCATGGCCCTCATAATTTTGTAAACCTCGATAAGGTCACCCCTCAGCCTGCGACGCTCCAGGGAAAACAGCCCCAGCCTGTTCAGCCTCTCCCTAAAGCTCAAATCCTCCAACCCTGGCAACACCTTTGTAAATCTTTTCTGAACCTTTTCAAGTTTCACAACATCTTTCTGATAGGAAGGAGACCAGAATTGCACACAATATTCCATCAATAGCCTAACCAATGTCCTGTACAGCTGCACCATGACCTCTCAACTCTTGTACTCTGACCAATAAAGGAAAGCAAACCAAATGCCTTCTTCACTTTCCTATCTACCTGCAGCTCCACTTTCAAGGAGCTATGAGCCTGCACTCCAATGTCTCTTTGTTCAGCAACACTCCCCAGGACTTTACCATTTACTGTAGAAGTCCTGCTAAATCTTTGCTTTCCTAAAATGCAGCACCTCACATTTATCTGAATTAAACTCCATCTGCCACTTTTCAGCCCATTTGCCCATCTGGTCAAGATCCTGTTGTAATCTGAGGTAACCCTCTTTTCTGTCTACTACACCTCCAATTTTGGTGTCATCTGCAACTTTCTAACTGTACCTTTTATGCTCGCATCCAAATCATTTATGTAAATGACAAAAAAGTAGAGGGCCCAGCACCGATCCTTGTGGCACTCCACTGGTCACAGGCCTCTAGTCTGAAAAACAACTCTTCACCACCACCCTCTGTCTTCTACCTTTGAGCCAGTTCTGTATCCAAATGGCTAGTTCTCCCTGTACTCCGTGAGATCTAACCTTGCTAATCACCCTCCCATGGGGAACCTTGTCGAATGCCTTACTGAAGTCCATATAGATCACATCTACTGCTCTGCCCTCATCAATCCTCTTTGTTACTTCTTCAAAAAACTCAATCAAGTTTGTGAAACATGATTTCCCACGCACAAAGCCATGTTGACTATCCCTAATCAGTCCTTGCCTTTCCAAATACATGTACATGCTGTCCTACAGGATTCCCTCCAACAACTTGCCCACCACCGACGTCAAGCTCACTGGTCTATAGTTCTCTGGCTTGTCCTTACCACCCTTCTTAAACAGTGGCACCATGTTAGCCAACCTCCAGTCTTCCGGCACCTCACCTGTGACTATCGATGATACAAAGATCTCAGCAAGAGGCCCAGCAATCACTTCTCTCGCTTCCCACAGAGTTCTAGGGTACACCTGATCAGGTCCTGGAGATTTATCCACCTTTACTGATTTCAAGACATCCAGCACTTCCTCCTCTGTAATATGGACATTTTGCAAGATGTCACCATCTATTTCCCTACAGTCTATATCTTCCATATCCTTTCCACAGTAAATACTGATGCAAAATACTCATTTAGTATCTCCCCCATTTTCTGTGGCTCCACACAAAGGGCTCCTTGCTGATCTTGGAGGGGCCCTATTCTCTCTCTAGTTACCCTTTTGCCCTTAATATATTTGTAAAAACTCTTTTTGGATTCTCCTTAATTCTATTTGCCAAAGCTATCTCATGTCCCCTTTTTGCCCTTCTGATTTTCCTAAGTATACTCCTACTTCCTTTATACTCTTCTAAGAATTCACTTGATCTATCTTACATATGCTTCCTTCCTTTTCTTAACCAAACCCTCAATTTCTTCAGTCATCCAGCATTCCCTATACCTACCAGCCTTTCCCTTCATCCTGACAGGAATATACTTTTTCTGTTAAAATCCCTCCCATAACTACCCTCTTATTCTTACAGATAGCTAGATCTCCATACAAGTTTGTTTCTCAATTTCCCTCTGACTATTAGGGCGTCTATTATATAATCCCAGTAAGGTTATCATCCCTTTCTTATTTCTCAGTTTTGTTCGACAAAGCGAGCCACATTCAACCATGCGCTATGAATGGTAAAGTACAATTATCACTTTTAAAGATGACATTAATAGCATTCCAGAACAGCTAAATAATGAAGAGACAACACTGAATGTTCTTATTATGGGAACATCAACAAAATCAGAACACAGAATCTTGTGAATCTTCAGAAAATCTAACAGCTGAGTAGCATGCCCAATGAATCTCTATATTGGCTCAAGAAAGAAGTAGTTCTAATGTGGGGCTGTCTTTAAATATTTAATGCTTCAACAAACACTGAAAAGGCAGACAGTGATACAGAAAATAAGGAGTGATACTTCAGACCGTGCTCTTGACCGATGATGAAATATTGAGTGTTAACAAACATTGAGGAACTAAGTGTAGATGTCAAGAGTTACATAGAAGTTAGAGCGAATGATTATTTGAAATCATTTAATAAAAATGGAAAATTTAATTAAAATCTAAGTCAAACGAATGCAATACATTAATTGTGCAAAGAAGTGTTTTTGTTAAATTAAATTGTCAGTGTTTTGGAGTATAATAATTTTGTGTAATTTAGGTATTATGTGTTTCTAATTTCTAATTTCAAATTGTTACATTGTAATTGTATGAACACACCAATTACATGAGTTATTGAATAAAAATCTGCATGATATACCAAGTTACTTGATGGAAATGTTTTCGTGTACTGATTTTCAACTTTAGTGCCTACCTTCATCAATCTATTTGCCCATTGGCAAATATTTCATTTTGGTTTATAAGTGTTTTCTATATGCTACTTATTAAATCTTATTTTTAACTTACATCCTTTCATTCTCTGAATTTAGATTGGTAAGTGCAGCTTGTTAATTTTAAAAGTTGTTGGACAACTCATCTAAAATCTCTGCTGCTCATATCCTAACTTGCGCCAATACCCATTCATTAATCATTATCTCTGTAATCATCTTTCTACATTAGATCCTGATCCAGCACCCCTTCAAACGATTAAATCTTTCAGGCAGTCACTCTAGATCAAGTATCTTGTAAATGTCCAGTGGCTGGTGCCTTGAGACTGCCATTAGGCCCGTTTCTTATGCAAACTGGGGGCCTAACATATGTTTGAGTTCTTTTTGTAATACTTGTTAGGAGCTGTGCACAGCATGCATCATCTGTGATATGGTCAGTTTTCTCAGGTAAATAACAGCCAAAGAATTGGTCCTTAAAGAGACTGCTGAAGGCCTCCACCCAAAAGATAAATTGCAAGTTTCTTTTTGTTTAAGTTAATGAGAAGCAGGAGTGCTGTTCTCAGCACCACGCTTAAATCACTGGTCACAGCCAGTGACTGCAGCCCCACCTTGCCTCGCCTTTTAATAACCTTCTACAGTTAACTGAGGACCCCCATGGCTCCCCTGCCTTCACTAATGCAGAGCTAATTGTGGTACCACAGCTTGCCACTGCTGTTTTAATAAAAGCACAAGGTCATTTCTCCATGTTCCTGCTGCCCCCCCCGCCCAAAAATGAATCGCATGCTGACTGTACTGCATTGGGATCTCACTGCATTTCATATACATTTCAGTTTCTTGACCTTCTCAGTAATGGTAGTTTGATATCTGATCTTAACCATTATATTTTCAACTAACATTGTTATTAATGTTAGATTAAGTTATAATCAATCAATTATCTAAAACTGATAGTTTTTTTTTCTACTATTTATCAGTTTAGCAGCAAATGTGCTAAGCTAAAGCTAAAAGAAATCTTCAAAAGTTAACAGATCTATTAGCGCTGTTTTGGTCAGAGAATAAGGAAGAATAAGGCTTTTTATCATATGTCAAAAGATTTAGGGCCTAATAATACAATGCTTCAATATTAACACTAAATTCTCATTTAAGCAAAGCTTGAAATGTTGCTAGCACGAGATTTATGTTAAAGAGCGCTTGTGTAATAAATTATTGTCACATGGGCTTTCAATTAGTCTCTGTGGACCAACAAAAATGGACCTACAGCTGTGCAAGCCAGTCTATCAGTAGATACTTGTGTACCCTAAGCTTGAGAGCCTCTAATCTACTGAGCATGGTTGTGTGGGTACAAGAAACTGAGTGTCTGGAAAAACACTGAATATGCATTGTAAAACTTCCAATAAAAGTACACTGTGTCATCAAAACACTGGAGCACTTCAGTAACAGGGGCAAGGTCATCCTTTTGAATTTTGTGTGTCGGCTTAGTTCCGGAATAGCAAGAAGCAGTCTGCCTTCCAAAGCCACCATCTTCTACTCTGGGTAGCGAGTAGTACATGTTACTATAATGCCATCCCTTCACTGTTTGAGTCATATTTCACAAAAGAGAACAGCCTGCAAGATTTTTTAGTGATGAAATTTGTTTCTGTGCAGGGCAGGCAATCTTTTCCACTGTGCAGTCACATAGGGTATATATCTTGCTGTGTGATGTACACCTGTATTTTCAGCTGGAACTTGATCTATGTCTGACTTGGATAGCTTCATCTTGGATCCATGGTGCTATCGACCTTGTGTATGAATAATACAAACTATATTTTCAGAAGGATGGTGTTATGATCCCCGTAGAGACTATTGCCTCTAAGTGTAAACTCCTTACACCTCCTTTCCAGCAAAACAACACCAGCCTGTTTCGAATAATCTTGTCGTCCAGGTTGTTGTCAGGCCAATTTTAGAGTCAGTCATATAACCCCCTTCATTTTGCCCTAAACACCATCCTAAAATGGAACAATGTTGTATATTTCATATTTCTAATAATGTTGACACCTTCCTTGGCGAGGGAGATGTTTGAATTAAGAAAGCAGTTCACCAGAATTCCTGTTCTTGAAAATAATCAAGTAATGCCCCCACTGGAAAAAATGGCGTTGATTAGAACTGGGGTTTATCTATTCCTTCTCTGTGTAACAGGCCACCAGTGGATAAAAATTGGGATAAGCACCTTGGATGAGGTCTGACTGCTTCAATGTTTAGGCAGGCCTTAAACTACACACCTGACAGTTGAATACTAGTTGTTGAATCTCAGTTGGTATTTTCATGTACAAATGGGCAGGGTAAGTACTGCAAATCTCACGTCCAATTAAACCAGATGTTGAGCAGCTAGATTAGGAATCCATGGAGAACGCTCCAGAATTGTTCGGGGAAATATATCATGGGAGTCCCAGTATCAATCATAAGCCTTGTCTTGCCCTACCTTCTATGCTCAGGAGTCCTACGCACCCTTTCCCAAATGGGCCAAACCTGCTGCAGGCTCACTGTGGAAGTTAAATGATTGACAAATTGCAACAGAGTGCTTGGTTGATGCATTCAAATGATGCTCAAACCTGAAAATAGTTCAAGCTTCCTCAGTGACTTTGGACGAGAGCTTGGCAAGATTCAATAAGGCTTGACTTTAATCCATGATTTAATCAAGTTAACAGAAAATACTGACCAAGTTCCTGTTCTTAACCAGAACTACTGATTACAAATAAGCAAATTCTAACCACAAGTAAACAACCGTGAATTATTAACATAAAGTTCTAACCCCCTTTTAAAGCCCTTACATATACGTATGCACGCACGCACAATAAAATTGTTTTTTTTTTAATGAAGGGAATAAACTGGAAACCACAGTTCAATAGCAATAATCCAAGTGGTTTTTTGAGATGATCCTTTTAGCTTGCAGGACTTTCTGTACTTCAGTCTCTCTTCTCCAGGTTTCTTCACTTTCCTGCAGCAGCCATAGGGTGGTTGGTACACTAAGTGTAAAGTCTCGTATTTACTGGTTCTGGGCAACAACTGACAGCAACTGGGAGGAAATACTGCCTTTCCTCAGGCTTCATAAATTTTTACTGCAGAAAAAAAGAGACACATACCACCTGCCCTTCCAGAGGTCTGAAGAGTGCTCACTATATCATTCACAACCACAAGTTGTCCAGCAACTCAGGAGCCAGAAAGTTGTCATCAGGTTGATGTTTAGCATCCACGGCTGGTCACAATTGTACAAACCAAGCAACTACATAATGCCAGGCCAAATCTCTCTCTTTGTGTACTGGTGATGGTTTGTCTAGTTACCCCCATTGGTCAAACAAAGCAGCAAGGTAAACACTGCATCCAGAGTTTTTAGAAGTACAGCAAATTCTTCCACAATCTTTGGTTTTAAAACAGAAAGTTTTCCATTTCAGTCTGCAGTCAAAAATATGGAAAATAAAATGATGCAGCCTACAGAGATAGATTCGGGAAGGCCAGCGAGAGTACATTGGAATGGTCAGCTCTGGAAGAGGCATGAATAAATATATCAACAGCAGAAAACTGAGACAATGGTAAAGCCAAGTGGAAATAAGCAGTCTTTGTAATTGTCAGATATGTGATCAGAAGGTCATCTATGGGTCAAATATGACACCAAGTTTGCAAATAGTTTAATCACAGAGAGTTGCCAGGGGAGGAATGGAGACAAGAGTGAGGAAACCAGAGCTGGAGTTGAGTTGGAGTTTGATGGCTTTCGTCTTCCCAATTTTTAATTGTAGGAAGTTACTGCTCATCAGAATTGGATGTTGGATAATCAGTCTAATAATTTGGCAGTTGGAAGAGGTGATGAAAAGGTCAGGATGATGAGGAAATCCTTGCTTTGTTTTATGCAGTTAAAACTTAAACCTATTTTAGTCCTATGTTTAAAATGACTCAGTACATGTACAGACATCGCATGAGGACTGGATAGTAGTTATAAAAAGTGTACAATTCATTTATCTGTGATAAGTGAGAAATACCAAGAATACCTTTTGAAACTTGTTTTAATTTTAACTAAACTTGACAAATACCTTTTACTTAGCTTCTTGCTTCATTTTTATTATGAAGTGGATGGGAAAACACTGGAGTTTCAGTTGAAAATTTATAATTATGGTGTATTTGAATTGCTTTTTTCAAGTTCCCCTAAGGATTTCTGTACATAATCTTGAAGGACATTCATCCTGGACTGAAGTTACTGCATTGTAAGAAATGCCAAATTTTTGATGTGTTATGCTGACGTCCCTTATTATTTAGTTGATTTACATTTTTGCATGTTTCTGTGACCACTTTGTTAAATCTTCCCTGAAAGAGAAGACTTTATGTGTTGCTTATTATGATTTCATTAGAGATAAGTAAGTGTGTTTCTTTTGAGCATCCTAGATTGTCTGAGACATCCCAGTTCTAGCTGTGAATAAACCACTTGTTCTGCTTGAATAGTGTGCAGTAAACTCAGTTTGGCAGTCAAATGCATTTTGTCTGTCTTTTGCTCTCAAGTAACAGAAAAGAAGAGATGCCCGACAATCCATAGTGGATGCTGTATTTAAGTCACAGGGTCTGTAATTTTAGCAGCCATTTTGTAAGAGCTCTTTTACTCACTGTGTCTGCTATGATGACCTTTCCCTCTTGCTTTCTCACAAAAAAGAGAGAGAAGGAAAAGAGTAATGAGGAAAAGTAATGCATTAAGCTGCTCTCTCATACTGCACTAGGTGTAACATCAGCTCTATTTTCTTAACCAAGACAATTGGGAGTTATATTTCCACTATTTGCTCACATTGGTGTGAAATTGGAAGGGCAGTGTTCCTATCCACCTACTGAACCATGGCCACTGACTTCCCAGTGTACTGTTTGAAGTGAATATGTCAAATTAATTTCAGTCTTTGAAATGTGGTTCCAGGTGCAGAATGCATAAAAGTATCATAACTGGTGCAGTACATAGGTCTGAATGTATTTGGCAGTGGCATAATATAATGTCACTGGACTAACAACCCAGAATCCTAGGCTGATGCTTTTGTGGACAGACATTCAAATCCTAGCATGGCAGCTGGTGGAATTTAAATTCAACATCTTAATAAATTTGGAATGAAAAAGCTAATCTCAATAATGGAGACAATGAAACTGTGGGGTTATTGTTAAAATTATATTTGAGTCATTAATGTCTTTGGAATGGAAAGCAGATCTGCCAGCCTTGTCCAGTCTGGCCAACATGTGAGTTCAGACTCATACAATGACCTGAATTTCCCAGCCACTCAGGTGGGATCGTTGTGTGGGTTTGGGGGCACGGGTGGCTTAAAAATCAGCTTCTTGACGGTGGCCTGTTCACCTGTGGGCTGCTTGAAGGCTTTTTGTGGCCAATTAGTGGCCTCTTAAAGGCCTCAACTCAACACTGCTGGGGTTATACCGGGGGTGGAGAAGGCCACCTGTTCAGGCCGACTGGGGTTAAACTTGGCAAACTAGTGCTTGGGCAAGGGGGTTATGTATCCTTCCTGGGCACTGTGAGCTGATGAGAGGCAAGCACAAGGTAGTTCTCCCTCCCATTACATTACCAAATTACTCCAACCCTTCCTGGGACTGGTCTGGCCTGGTCTGGGGACAGCATCTTTTAAGCAATGCCTACAGTCCCTTGAGCTTTCTCAAGTGTGTCTTTCTTGGCTGGGAGGGGAGGCCCACGTCAAGACAGTTAACAGCCTGACTGGGTATCCATCAAGCACTGTGACTCATCAAAAGAGTTACATTCAATGCAGTCCATAACCTTATAACTCAATGTATCTCTCACTCTGGGATTACCATTATTCAATGAATAGTAAAAGACAGCATGCCAGGATCAGCTATGTTAAAGTTCCAGTATGTTATGAACTTTTAATCACTACTTTTAAGTAGACTTCTGAGCTCTAGACCACCCTGAGTCAAAAGTATATTCCTACCTATATATAGACAGTCACAGACACCCAAGGAATTCACAAACCCATTCACAAAGGGACTGTCGAGTTTATATGATAATACGGACAGGTTAAATGAGGTGGCAAAATCTTGGCAGATGGAAAGTAATGTAGGAAAATGTGACATTATGCATATTAGCAGGAAGAAGAGAGAAGCTGAATAAACAATAGACCATAGGTGCAGGAGTAGGCCATTCTGCCCTTCAAGCCTGCACCACCATTCAATATGATCATGGCTGATCATCCTTAATCAGTATCCTGTTCCTGCCTTATCTCCATAACCCTTGATTCCACTATCCTTGAGAGCTCTATCCAATTCTTTCTTAAATGAATCCAGAGACTGGGCCTCCACTGCTCTCTGGGGCAGAGCAAACCACACAGCCACCACTCTCTGTGAAGAAGTTTCTCCTCATCTCTGTCCTAAATGGTCTACCCCGCATTTTTAAGCTGTGTCCTCTGGTTCGGCACTCACTCATCAGCGGAATATTGTTTAAGTGGAAAAAAATTGCATAAAGTTACAGGAGAGAGGATTTGGGAATCTGGGTCCACAAATCCCAAAAAAGCTAGCATCCAAGTTCAGTTGTTAACAGAGAAGGCAAATGGAATGTTGGCCTTTATTTCAAAAGGAATGAATAATTAAATTGAGATGGTTTTGCTAAAACTATTCAAGGCACTAGCCAGACCATAGCTGCAGTAATGTGAGGAGCCCTATATCTAAGGAAAGACTTACTTGCATTCGAGGTAGTCCAGAGAAGGTTCACTAGGCTTATACCAGGTGTGTAGGGACACTCTCATGCGAAGAGATTGAGTTGGTTGAGTCTGTACCTGTTGATGTTTAGAAGAATGAGATCCTATACAAACTTCATAGGGTAGATGTGAAAAATTGTTTCCCCTTTTGGAAGAGTCTCTGACTCACAGGGTATAATTTCAGAATAAAGTATAGCACATTTAAGACTGAGATAAATTTGTTGAATTTCTGTTCTCAGAATTTAGCAAATTTATGGAATTCTTTACTACAGAGAGCTGTAAGACTGGATTGTGATGTCCATTCATGGCTGAGTTGGACAGATTTTCAATCAGTGAGGGAATCGAGGGTTATGGGGAAAAGGCAGAAAACTGGAATTAAGTATTATCCAATCAGCCATGATCTCATTGAATGGCAAAGCAGACTCCATCGGCTGAATGGCCTACATCTGCTCCCATGTCTTATGGTCTGTAGTATTTCTGCTGGCTCATGTTTTCTGTTTCACTACAGACAAAAGGAATATCAAACTGAGTGGCTATTAGATTAATGTGAATGTATCTCATTGACCTCCTGTATTATTATAATTTACCTCATTAAAATTAGGGTGGTTGCATTTCAGACTGTCGACTGACAACACAGGATATGTAATCCACACACCACCTTTATTTGGAAAAATAACTTTGAACTTGTTTATGTCACTTGATGTGGACATCAATTTGCCCATTTTAAAATAACAGCAGGTTCAATTCCACCCTCGGGTGACTGTCTAGTGTGGAGTTTGCACATTCCTGTGGTATCTGTATGGGTTTCTTCCGGGTGCTCATGTTTCCTCCCACAATCCAAACATGTACAGGTCATGCACAGTGGCTGAGTGGTTAGCACTGCTGCCTCACAGCACCAGGGACCTGGGTTGGATTCCAGCCTCAGGCGACTGTCTGTGTGGAGTTTGCACATTTTCCACGTGTCTGCATGGGATCCCTCCGGGTGCTCTGGTTTCCTCCCACTATCCAGAGATGTGCAGTCAGGTGAATTGGCCATGTGAAATTGCCCATGGTGTTAGTTGCATTAGTCAGGGGTAAATATAGGGAATGGGACAGGGTGAGTTACTCTTCAGAGGGTCGGTGTAGACTAGTTGGGCCGAAGGGCCTGTTTCCACACTGTGTAGGGAATCTAATCTAATCTCATCTCATCTAAATTGCTAGTAGTGTCCAGGGATGTGCAGGCTAGGTGGATTAGCCATGGAAAATGAAGAGTTACAAGGATAGGGAAGGGAGGGGTCTTGGTGCGATGCTCTTTGGAGAGTTAGTGTGAAATCAAAGGGCCAAATGGCCTGCTTCCACACTATAGGGACTCTGATTCTATAAGTTACTTTGCAGTTCCATCAAAAAGCCTTGGAACTATCTAACCAATGACCAACCAGTCATCTAAGCTGCCATCTAAACAGCAATACCTTAAAAAGGATGTAAGACTTGCCCAAATCTATTCTCACTTAAAGTTTAGCTGAGAACCAACCTCTTGGAAGTTTGACTACAAGAAGCATAATGTAGCTGATAATCCTCTGCATTGCTTTACAATTCAGCAAAGCATTAAATGACCTACAAACTGCAGGCCGAGATGTATTCAATATTTGTGGATGTGAGCCAAGTGTGTAAGACATCATATTTTAAAATCCAGGGCAAATTACCTCCTTTTTTTTAAACTCTCAAAAAGAGCTTACTGCTAGAATTATTTAAATCTAGGGTATCGTAATAGTGTCAATTAAAGTTTGTAACAATTAAAATTGAAGTGTTAATTTGGCATGACTACTTGCAAGCGCAATAGAAGAGCATGCAATAGGCAGAGCTAAGTGATTCTACAAACTACTATTCAGTTCAAAGCTGCAGTCCTATCATATCCAGTTGTGAATGATGGTTAAAAATTAAACAACCAGCTGGAGAAACAGGATGCCAGTCTTCAACCAATTTGATTCACTCCATATGACAATCATAGATAGCTGAAGACTCTGGATACTGCAAAGGCTGTGGGCCCTGACAACTTTCTGGTGATTGTACTGAAGATTTGTGCTCAAGAATTGTCTGTGCCCATAGCCAAGTTGTTCCAGTACAGTTACATCATTGGCATCCCCACCCAGCAATGTGACAGATTGCCCAGATATGTCCTGTCCACAAAAAGCAGGACAAATCCAGTATTTCCAAATCTAAAACAAAAACAGAGGTAGCTCGCAAAGCTCAATAGATCTGGCAGCATCTGTGAGGAAGAATCACAGTTAACATTTCGAGTGTGGTGACTCTTCCTCAGAACTGGAGGGAGTTTTGAGGAAGTGTCACTGGACCCGAAACGTTAACTGTGATTCCTTTTCACAGATGCTGCCAGACCTGCTGAACCTTTTTAGCAACTTCTGTTTTTGTTTCTGATTTACAGCATCCACAGTTCTTTTGGTTTTGTTTTCCAAATCTAATTTTGTCAATTGCTGTCCCATTAGGCTACTCTTGATCATTAGCAAATTGATGGACGATGACATAGTGCAATCAAGTAGCACTTACACAGCAATAACTTGGTCATTAATGCTCACTTTGGGTTTTGTCAGGTTCACTTGGTACTTAACCTTAATAAAGGAAGAAAGTGAGGACTGCAAATGCTGGAGATCAGATCCCTGATGAAGAGCTTATGCCCGAAACTTCGATTCTCTTGCTCCTCGGATGCTGCCTTACCTGGTGTGCTTTTCCAGAACCACACTCCTAACGTTTTGACAGCCTTGATCCAAAAATGAAAAAGATAACTCCAAAGGTGTTCTACTCATGCATCGTGGCAGTAGTATGTATACTTTATAAGAGTCAGCAAGGATCCTTAGACAGCATATTCCACACACACACAGCCTCAAACAACTAGAAGGACGAGGGCAGCAGGTTCATGGGAATATGACCTCTTGCAAGATCCCATCCAAGCTACGCACCATCCTGATTTGGTAGTTCATCACAATTCTTTCGCTGTCACTAAGTCAAAATCTGAGAACTCCCTAACAACAGTGTGGTTATCCCTACACACCAAGAAATAGTGGTTGAGGGCAGCTCACCACCACCTTTTCCACAAAAGTTAAGGATGAACAGTAATGCTAGTCTAGCCAGCGATGTCCATATCCTATCCATGAAATGAAACTCTTTTTAACAGGTTGCTTGTTTGCTTGTTTCAGATATTGAGCATTTCTTTTGAGAGGTTGAGAGGTTTCTTTTGGGAATCGTTTCCATTTTCATCTCCAATGCCTCTTTGTGAAATCTGTTTGAATACAATAGAAGTAAGATCATGAAACAAAAAAGGTCTAAAATCTGTCTTTAAGAATATTGTATTTTGCTTGTGACAGTTCCTAAATTGGAATGTTGAGAATGTACTTGTCATTTGCGTTGAAAAGACAGCCCATGTAACTCCAGAAAAGGAAATCTAGTCAAATGCACAGCCATATTTCACTTGAGAGTCCTGATTTTTCACAATAATTTTGTTTGGTTTTATTATTTCTGCTTGCCAATTATATAATTCCTCTTGAAAAGATTTGTGAAGTTTTTGAGATATATGGGGAAGAATTAGAAAGTAGGCTACTTACTGCAGTAAAAGTGCTATTAGAACTTCAGTCATGCATTTGAAATTTGTGCAATATAAAATGGAATTTTATTGCACAGATTTTCTAATGTTAACTAAATCGACTTTCCTCCATTACTGATCTGGGACGCTTTCTCCGTGTTTCTTAATGGGGAATGGGGGTTTGTGTTGATATTGGCCCACGCCTAGTCTGTAGGCATTATTTCACCAGCTGTGGGCCCATAAGGGACTGATTTAGTGTGAGAGCTGACTCTGAGCCAGTAGGCCTGATATATCACTTCCTGTAAGTTGACTAATGTGCTTAGCTGTTTTGACATGTGACCTGTTGCTGCTGGCAGCTGATCCGCTGGCAGTCTATTATAACATCAGCCTCTCTCTCTAATTATTGTGGGCTGCACATTACAGCAAAGCAAGTTTCAGATTGCTTATCCTAGGCTGATTGCCACCATTTGCAGCTGCCTCTGCTGGCCAAATATTTCCTCTTGATGAGAGATCCCATATGTTTAGAAGACCCTAGGTGTCTAGTTTTCGGAACTAACTGCTCTTGGCTTAAAAGCCCCTGTGAGATATGACACAGGAATCTGACAGCATTCCCAGCTGAATTTCATTTTGGACGCTGTATTTAGATACATGACCATTGTTTTTTTTTAAAAAGTGGTGAGTGTACTTGGGGAAAATCAACTACAGAAAGACCTTCCTATCTGAATAATTTATCATGTTGTATTGTGTTTAAATACATGGCATTAGTGCACACAATAAATGACCTGTTATATTCTTGTTGAAGAACATTCAAATATAGATTGCTAATTCTTTGCCAGCCCACTTAATTAACCCTTGAAATGACCTCATCCACACACATTTGTGTAAAATTGCCACATTGAACCTTCCAAACATCTGGAAAACTTGCACTCATTTTGACTAGCATATTAGAACTATGGGTTACCTTTGCTTCAGAAACAATGAGCGGTTATTAATGTTCAAGTGAGTGCTTGAGCCCACAAGGCAAAGAAAGCCATCATTAATAGACAATGCTTAAGTATTTAGGATTTTCTAATACAGAGTAAATTTATTGGCTGTTTAAAGCATAGCAGATTGTAATGTCAAATTCTTCTGGCAGGTAGTAGATTGATAAGTATTTCAAATACTGCAGCTCAAACAAAATTTAATGAACATCACACCTGTTACTTAAGGATTCCCCCAGCTTGTCTTCCCAATGTGTGATTCTTGACAATTTAAATCATCAAGAGAAACAGGAGAAATTTACAGTGTTGGTGCCTTATTTTACACACAAGTTTAATGAGCCAGAAAATGCATTACAATGCCACATGTAACTAGTGTCTTTGTATTCTCCTAGATTTGAATCTGTCCTAATTTAAGGTTGGCAATGCAAGAAGAGGTTGCCTTTCTGAAGTAGTGTAAAGTATTTTAGCAAACAGTTTATGATGTGGAGGTGCCAGTGTTGGACTGGGGTGGACAAAGTCAAAAATCACATGACACCAGGTTATAGGAGCATTGCTCCGAAAGCTTGTGACTTCAAATAAACCTGTTGGACTATAACCTGGGTGTCATGTAATTTTTGACTTAACCAAACAATTTAGTTTGCAGACATATTGTCGACTCCACAGTCTGGCATCTTGGTTGGAATCATTAACAGGAAGTTGGGTCAAGTGTACAAACTTCCAGCTATGTTCAGCACATGTCTCAGATTTGAATTTGCAGTGCAAAACAGGTGTTTGTCCATATTAAATTCAAACAGGAAACCAAATTCAGTCATGCACAAAAGCTGTACTTTTGAAACATTTTTCGTAATTTAGATGTAAGATTGATTTTCCAAATTTACTTTTATTTCAGATATCCAAATTCACTCTTTGGTGAATAATAACATTTATTTTGGAATTTATCTGCAGAATATGAATTTGTCATCAACAATGGTATTGTTTTGAAAAATACAACTTTGAAAGCAAATAGATATTTTAAAGACCCGAGATATTTATTTAGTGAAATAAAGCAAATGTGTGTGTACATACTATCCAGAACAAAGCAGTCTGGATACTTGAGACCCCATTAACTGGCTTAGACATCTATTCAGTGCACCACCAAGGTATTGTGATCATATCTATAGAAGGGCTACTATAACTCAGCAATCCTTTGACATGAAAGACAAGGGTGACAGGTATGAGAGGATAGGTTTACTTCCGAGACAAACACCATCCCAACTGGCATCACCATTTCTTTATTATCATTAGATCAAAACTCTAGTGTTCTCTTATAATTGGGTGACAGCAGCTTCACCAATTAAAGATCAAAGCTCTAGGAATAGATAATAAATGCCAGCCTTTCAGCAATACCTACATCCTGATATTAACTTGTAAGGAGTGCACTTGCATATATGTACACAATTATAGTTGCATTATTTTATCCTTTAAGTAATGCTTGTTGCTATTTAAATGTGCATGTCTGAATATGTAATTATTGTTGCATTATAGTTGCATTAGTTGAGTTATGACAGCACCTGTGTACGTTAAATAAAATGTAACTTGAGTGATTGAATGCAAGTATTTTTCATTGTCTGTTAATTGGTTTGTTCCCAGTGTTTTGCTAATGAAGTTAATCTTTTTAATGATTACATTGAAGCGTTTGTCTTCCTTGAGGTTTTGAATTTGAAAAGTTTGTTACAAGATTTGTGTTGTATCTGAAATATATTTTTAGAAGTCAATTTTCTATTTTTTTCCCAAATCTTCTCTAATGGTCCCAAAGGCATGCATTGTTCAAAAGAGTTAACAAATGTTATTAAATTTCTAACAATGCTCTTTTGTGCTTGCTAAGAATTACATGAGAATAACCTGAGATGGCCACCCTTCTGTAGCACTAAAAAATAGTTCTCAATCAAATGTTCAGATGTTCTTGAATAAAGAGTCTGAAGTTGTGGAGTTATGAATTTAATAAATAAATTTCATTAAGAACTCCTGCAATGTATAAAAAAATGCTGCAGATGCTAGAAATCTGAAATAAAAACAGGATATCAGATGTAGGGAAATCAAGCAATATTTTAGATTATTAACTCCTCAAAGAACATTACTGCTGCATTCAATTTCAGGAGACTTATTCCATGCAATGTTCTGATGTACTGATCATGATTACACATTTATGTTTATCGTTATCTGAACCAATTTTGGGGAAAATGAATTCACCTGAAAAGTAACAGTTGATACCACATTGCATTTAATCAAGTATATGTATAAGAACATAAAAGCCATTCTGTGTGAATTTTAATTTTGATTTCTATATACTCATATTGCATGCTTAAATTATGCAAAAAAATCATTAACTAGAGACGTTATGTTATTTGCGACTAATCTTGAGTGATTCTGACTCGCCCTGAGTAAAGCCAAGTCAAGATGTTCCTGCTTAACTTTAGTGACATGCCTCATCCTGTCTTAGGTGTATGTCCTCATTCCCCCTTTGCTTCTCTGCATAATAGCGTCAATTGCATCCCTTTTCTCTTCATTTCTCCCTAATTTCATCCATCTGCCAAACCTTTTGAAAACTTTTTTCAGTTTCAAACCTAGCCAGCTTCCTCTGCTCTGTATTCATATTTCCTACTGCCACTCTGATTCACTTCTGTGTATAAAATGCATTAGAGAAAAATAAAGTTGTCCCTTGAAATCTTATGCCTTTAAACTGGGCAGATCTCAAATCTCTGTTGACAAGGGCACAAACTAGTGAAGTGGAATCATGTTGCCACTATGCTCTGATATCCCCCATTGCCCGAACATCAACAGTGCAAATTAAGTACTTACTTCAGCGTTCCTCCCCTTGCTTATGCTACCCTGACATTGTTGACAGACCAGAACACAACCTGTAGCCTTTTGTATAAAAGTCTATTGTGAGGGCTTACAATACATGTTTTTCTCAAGAGGTGAATCCATGCCAGGTTCACTTAAAAACTAAATATTCAGTTTAAGCATGGATTAGAACTGTTTTTAGTTGCATCATGTGTCAGTCTTAATGACGCTTCAGGTGTACAATCTTGCAAACACCCATCCTTGAATTAAATTTGAATTGCTCGGTTCACCCAATGAATAAAGGTATTGCATTATGTATCCTGCTAAATTTTAACGATGTAAGTGTTCCAAATTTAATTCCTAGTTTGAAGTTACCTGTTTTCAAATTGAACACTAAAGTAAGTAGTTAACGTGAAATGTTCTCTTGTGTTATTGAGACATTTATTGTTGTCCAGTGAAACCCCTGCTTGGAAAATATGTATATATGGATATCGGCTGTAAACTGAGTACTGATGAAGCAGCATACTAGTGTACTCATTCACACACACAAGTTGACCAACGTGAGAGATACCAATGAACTGATCGAGCAGTTCTTACCTTTAATAAAATTCAGCACTCTGTGGAATTGAAGGGACAAAGGGAGAGATCAATGTATTTGTAAATCAATGGCAGGTAGCCAGAGGCATTTGCTTTAAATTTATATTTTCTTGAAGTTTGAAACAGCAATAGATTATTTTCAAATAAACACTCAGCATCTATTTTATCAATTTCTAATCCAATCATAAAAAGATGGCACATCATGGTGTCAACTCAACTCTTCTAGTGTGCAACTATAATCTTTTTTTTTAAATGTGCTATAGTATTGGCCAGTGTATGTGCTTATTTTCTCAGGTTTCTTTCAAAATACTTAAATTTAGTAAGTTATAGATTTTCTTTAATATTTGCTTTGAATGTACTTTATATTTCTCAACCACCATAATCCGCTTCATTTTTAGTGTCATAAGTTTCAATATGCACATTAGAATTATATGCATAGTTTGCTTGGCTTAACACAATACATAGCATTCTTTTCAAGCAATTAGAACAATTTACTGGAGAAGCTGTGTATTAGAAAAACCTCTAAAATGATTCACCAAGGTGTTTACAGTGTGCTTGTAGCTACGGGCTTGTACGTGCATGAGCTGCAGAGTCCAACTCAGCCTGCATGTACTCTGGGGAATGTCTCCACACAAACTCACTGTTCCAAAGTAAATTCTAGCGGATTTTTATTGTGTTGTGAATTCTAATGGCATATTTTCATATCGAGTTAAAGAGGCAGAATGTTTTGAGTATTGGTCTAGACCAGATAGCCTGAGGTTCTTTAGTCTACTAATCCCGAAAGCTATATCATAGATAAATTCCCTTTAGATGTTTAATAATATATAGGCTTTCATCTTTCTGTTTGAAAAGTACATATAAGTGTTGAATCCTTACTTTGTTGGAAAACAAACAGTTATAATACACCATCTGTATCTGTTAATATACTGCTTTGCATATCCAACTGCCATCAGCACTAAACAATGAAAATCCCCAGGACCTGTCTGTGCCTGTTTCTTCTGGCAGAGATAAAGCAATTTGTCGACTTGAATCAAGCACCCTAAAGCATTTGTATTAAATTTGAGAGGTATATGTGCTCGTTATTAAACGGGTGGAAAATACTGATCATATTCAATATAGACTGCAATTATTCTGATGAATTTTACATTAGCAGCATTGTATCATCTGATTTGTTTCTCACTACATGAATCAAAAAGGAGATCATTAAGTAAAATCTGTAAATTCTGAATTTAATAGAATATAGAAAAACTGTGTGATGGATAGATTCAACAAATTGGATGATCTATTTGAAATAAAAAGTATCAAGTGTTTTTGCCATTATATCATAAATAAAAATTCAATCCTTTTATCTTCCAATAACCTTACAACCTCAAATTTCAGTAAAATGTTACTCTGATTCCCTTTAAAGTTCCTTGTTCATTTGGTATGACAGTACTTGGTTTCTTTCTAACAAACTTCTGCACTGAATTAATGCTTTATTTTTCGCTCACGTCTCTTTACAAGACGTTTTAAAAATTGGTAATATAGCTAGTTCACTTACTCCTTAACATGTGTTCCTTAAAATCACACATTCAAAGATATTGTATGATATCTTCCTCACTGAGACCTGAAAGCTTTGTTTCTGGAGCTTTCCTCTTACTAACTTCTAAGCTTGGTACTTATTTTCTTCTGCCCTAAAAGGACTTTTAAGTGCACAACCATTTTGTACAGTTTTTTTTCTCTAACTGACGTGCTTCTCTCACTTTCTAGAAAATAAAACTGTACACTCATGACCTTCTAGACAATTCTCTCTTTCTAAAAGTAAACTTGCTTCTGTCTCTGTCTCCCACTGTCATAGCATATGTTGTTGCTAAGCAACAGTCAATCTTTTGCTCCTTCACTTCTACCCTCAATTTCCAAGGCACTGAGTTATTCATTTTAAGAGTTTTTCATTTCGTCATTTAATTTCATTTGAAGCAATTTCCAGATAACCTGGTACCACTCAAAGAATTCAAAAATGAAACTGAAACTGTATCTCGCCGCCTTAACACCCAATATAGAAATACAAATCAAACTTAGAGTTAGGTATAATTGCCTCCACTTTAGAACCAAAGTTTCCAAAACAAGAACCTTCACAGTACTGAAATAATTTGCTGGAAAAGCTCAGCAGCTCTGGCAGCATCTGTGGAAAGTTAACTTTTGGGTCCAGTGATCCTTCCTCAGAACCTGCACAGTACTGTTCTTATTTCAGATGATCAGCATCCACAGTATTTTGCTTTTACTATTTGACTAAAATTAAATAGCTGACTAAAAATTAAAGTACAAACATAACAAGCTACTTCTAGTCAATGCAATTAAGAACATTAGATAATAACTGTGTCAGAGCGGATATCATTTTACAAGACTCTTGAATGCATGAATTTAAATAACACCTGTGAAGGAGTAAGTGAGCTGTATTAGTAGTTTGTGTAAAGCTCTCATGAAGAGACATTAACTAAGAAAAGTATATTGCCCTCATCCTGCATTAAATGGAAAGAGATACCTTCTGAATTTGAACTCCCTTATTGTTCAGGAAGGGGAGTAGAGACAACCCTGGTATTTATAGAACAGGATACTTAGTTCAGTTGTGAGTAAAGTGTTGGAAAAAGTTATGAGATAGAATTTATAATCATCTAGAAAGGAATAAGTTGATTAGGGATAGTCGACATGGTTTTGTGAAGGGTAGGTCATGCCTTACAAGTCTTACTGAGTTATTTGAGAAGATGCAAGAAGTGCAAAACTTGCGCCCGCACCTCCCCCCCTCAAGGCCCCAAAGGAATCTTCCACATCCATCACAGTTTTACCTGCACTTCCACACATGTATCTGTTGCTCACAATATGGTCTCCTCTGCATTGGGGAGACAGGACCCTTACTTGCAGAAGCATGAGAGAACATCTCCAGGACACCAGCACCAACCAACCCCACCGTCCCATGGCCGAACACTTTAACGCCCCTTCCCATTCCAGCAAGGACATGCAGGTCCTGGGCAAACTCCATTGCCAAACCCTAACCACCCGACGTCTGGAGGAAGAATGCTTCATCTTCCACAATGGAACCCTCCAGCCAGGTGGGAACATTACCCCCCCCCCCCAACCGTTATCCCAGATCCAACCTTCCAACTTGGCACTGCCCTTATGACCTGTCCATCTTCCTTCCCATCTATCCGCTCTATCCTTCTCTCCGACCTATCACCTTCTCCCCCACTTTCATCTACCTATCGCACTCTCAGCTACCTTTCCCCCAGACCCACTCCCCTCCCATTTATCCCTCCACCCCCTTGGCTCACAAGCCTCATTCCTGATGAAGGGCTTTTGCCTGAAACATTGATTCTCCTGCTATTCGGATGCTGCCTGACCAGCTGTGTTTTTCCAGTACCATGAGAAGTATGCCTCACTGTTGCAGAGGTCTAATGGATGGCACATTTGTGATATTTGAATCTGCAACTATATCAAAGAAATTCTTGACACAGCTGAATAAACCCCATTCTGTGCTCCAGGAATCTCTGCAGGCGTTCCTCAAAGTAGGAACCTTCAGCTGCTTCATAGATGACCTTCCCTCCATCATAAAATCAGAGCTGGGGATAGTCACGGATGAATGCATAATATTCAGCACCATTTGCGAGCTCCTCAGATATGTTCAAATGCAATAAGAACTTGACAATATTCAGACTTTGGCTGACAAGTGGCAAGTAATGTTTGAGCCACAGAAAGACCAGGCAATGACCATCTCCAATAAGAGATGATCTAACCACTGTCCCTTGACATTCTGTATTACCATCACAGAATTCTCCCACTATCAAAATCCTTGAGGTTACCAACTAGATTTGCCATATAAAAACAGTGGCTAAGGAGCAGGTCAAAGGTTAGGAATACTGTGGCGACTAACTCACCTCTTGTCTCCCCAAGCCTATCCACCATTTACCACACAAAAGTCAGGAGTGTGATGGAATACTCTCCACTTGCCTGGATGGGTACAGCTCCATCAACACTCAAGAAACTTGGTACAATCCAGACAAAGCAGCCCATTTGATTGACACCACATCCACAAGCATCAACAGTCTCCACCAACTCCACCTCCATAGCAGTAATATGTGCTATCTACAAGATGCACTGCAGAAATTCACCTAGGTTCCTTAGACAGCACCTTCCAAATCCAGCTCCAGATAGAAGAGCAAGGGCAGTAGATATATGAGAACACCACCACCTTCAATTTCCTCTCCAAGTCACTCACCCTCCCGACTAGAAACATATTGTCATTCCTTCATTGTCACTGCATCAAAATATTGGAATTCCCTCTCTAAGGACATTGTGGGTGTTCCTACAGCATGTGGACTGCAGTAATCCAGGAAGGCAGCTCACTATCACCTTCTTGAGAGCAACTAGAAAGGGACAATAGTATTTAGCCAGCAAACGATGCCCATGTCCCAGAAGTAAAATTTTAAAAATTAAATGGTAAAATTAAATAAATGCTATTAAATTGGTGTGTTCAAATCCTTTCCGCACAGCATGTCAGACAGCATCCGAGGAGCAGGAGAATTGACGTTTCAGGCAAAGACCCTCCATCAGAAATTAGGCTGTCAGCGGAGGGGATGGTGAGATAAATGGGAGGGGAGTGGGCTGGAGGAAAGGTAGCTGAGAGTGCGATAGGTATATGGAGGTGGGGGTCAAGGTGATAGGTCAGAGGGGAGGGTGGAGCGGATAGGTGGGAAGGAAGATGAATGAGTAAGACTAGTCATGAGGGCGGTGCTGAGTTGGAAGGTTGGAACTGGGATAAGGTGGAGGGAGGGGAAATGAAGAAACTGGTGAAATCCACATTGATGATGTAGGATTGGAGCGTCCCAAGGCGGAAGATGAGGCGTTTTTCCTCCAGGCATCGGGTGGTTAGGGTTTGACGATGGAGGCGGCCCTAGACTAGCATGTCCTTGGTGAAGTGGGAAGGGGAGTTGAAGTGTTTGGCCACGGGGCAGTGGGGTTGGTTGTAGTGGGTGTCCCGGAGATGTTCTCTGAAGCAGTCTGCGAGTAGGTGTCCTGTCTCCCCAATGTAGAGGAGACCACATCAGGAGCAATGAATGCAGTGAATGACGTGTGAAAGTGCAGGTGAAACTTTGATGGATGTAGAAGGTTCCTTTGGGGCCTTTGATGGAGGTGAGGTGTGGGCACAGGTTTTGCAATTCCTCCGGTGGCATGGAGCAGGGGAAGGTGCCGGGCGGGGAGAGTGGGTTGGTGGGGGGGGGGGGGGGGGTGAGCATGGACCTGACAAAGGATGCTGCCTGTGCTTTTCCAGCACCACACTCTCCACTCTAATCTCCAGCATCTGCAGTCCTCACTTTCACCTGAACTAGTTGAGAAGTCAGTCAATGTGTTCACCTATTACTATCTATCAAGAGCCTACATTCACTGGTAAATTTTCACTTGACATTGCCTCAGTTCCAAGTGCTACATTATCAGTCTTGTTGTCAATCTCATGAATAGGGCTCTGGTCATGTGTTCACCAATGTTCACCAGGGAACATCAAATGGCAGCCCCAGCTGAATCACTACTTATTGTACATGGCAAAAATAAGTGAAAGGGCTACTGCCTACCACTTTTGGCCCTGAATGATACCCTGGAAGGGTTTTTTTCTACAAAAACAGGATGATACCATCTAATCAAAATAAAATTTTTCCTACATACAAATGAGTAATGTGCTAGATGAATTCAGTACCGATTTGGTGTCAGACCTTTAAACCGTGCATTTCCAACAAAGGCAGACCTCATCAAACAAGACATCCCGTTCACCATTCACAAAGACAGCATGATGATTGTGCTCAACCAGCCTGAGCTTACTAGCTTCAGAGCAGTACGTCTGCCATCAGATATGCTACTCCTATTGAACAACATTTATTGAATAATCCAACTGTGCTAGAATTACACCAGGAACCAACGTTAAGATTATCTATCAGGCTTGCAGTTGCACATGCCAGAAGCTATATATATTAATATAGAGGACCCTGCTTTATTTAGGCAAAGATAATTTGTGGGTGTGATGCACCTTTTTCACTGAAAATACAGTGATAATGATAATCATTGATGCATTTCCATGGAAACTCCCTGACCAATCAGAATCAACCTACCAGTGTGACAGCAGTAATTAACAGTTAACTGTTCCTACTGCATCTGAATGTCAACAATGGCCTAATGAAACAGCGACTTCTCATTTTGTATAAAACTGGGTCCCTTTCTCCAAGTCTGTTATATCTTGATCTAGAAAAGTGCAAAACAAAAACTTCAATTTCTTGTCTTCTTTTAGCAATTTTAATTTTTTGAATGAATTCAACGGTTTGACAACACGGATTTTGAGTGGGTTCTCTGCTATTGTGTTAGGCAAATATGTGGAAGTAGAATCACACCATCTTCTTTTGCCCTGGGGAGCTAAAGTTTTTAATTCTGTAGGTGCAACATAGTATTTGTGACAGTGAGCAGACTTTGCTCATTCGTGAGACCCAGAGTTTGCCTTTTACAGCTTAGATTAGAATACATTCAAGCAGGTGGTATGACAGAACCCCTGCAAAACAGCCCCTGAAATTGTTGACAAACTTTTGCCAAACACTGATGCCCTGTTCTCTTCTCTGGAGAGAATGTAGTGTTTTATTTGGGCCTGAACTAAGTTCTGTCGTGAGCTTAGCCACACTGTGGGAGAGAAATTATCAATATTTTGAGAAACAAATAAAGACAAGCTGCACATATCCTTGGTTCCAACTGAAGCTGCATACTGCATACCATACACCAGATCGATCTTGCCTTTTCTCATTTTTTCTAATTTATTTTGCTCACATCTTTTTTCCCCCACTTTCTGAAACAGAAATCTTCTCAGCTGATTTCCCTTAGAGATCAGGTTCCCTGGCTATTTACTAATGGAAATAATTTATTTAGAATTAGATCAATTCTTTTCACTCCTGCCTCAAAACTTAAGCTCCCTTTTTAAAACTGGAATTACAAAAGTTATCCAAATTTGTGATTTGTATGCTGAAGATATGTTTAAAAACAATCTTAAATTTTGCAGCCTGAACTGGCATAGGTATTAATTTGTGTATTTGATACTTAATCATTCTGCTTTTGACTGTCATTGCATTGGGTGGCGGATGGGGTCATAAACCACATTCTCACCTCTACCTCAATTAAGTCTGTGGCGGGAAAGTTGATGAATGTCCTTCCCAACATGCAGCTAATTTAGGCCAATAAAAGGCCAATTAACAGATGGCTTCATCCCAGCATTGGTATTCAGACGACATTGGGGAGGGAGGAGTTGTTGCTTACCATTCTGGGATCATGATAAGCAAAGCTTATTGTGTATGCTTACAGGTTCCTCGGTGTATCCCACTCTGTGCCTGACTGAGGCATCCAGCATCAGTAGAGAAGCAACAGAGAATCTGCCCCTGCCCTCCCAGTCTTTGGCATCAACACCCATTCCCACCATTACTCACCCGTACTTCGGCACCCCCTGATTCCGAACCCTTGGGTGGACGTTGTACTGGCAGCCTCCTCCCCTGTAACATTGCTGAGTTCTGAAGAAGAACTGGCTGGCACCTCACCAAATGACATGTCTGTCCTGTGCTCCTTAATCACAAATGCCCAACACCAGTCCAAGAAGTTTACAGAATGCTGCAGGGCTCTCATTGGGTTTCCAGCTGGCAGCTGGAATTCCATCACCTCCACAAGATTTTGCACTCTGTTTTTCTTTCCTTCTACTCTTCTCTTGTGAAGATAATGACTCATGCTTGGGAATAGTTCTACAGGTACTGGCACCCATTCAGAATCTTACACAAACAACATATTCATGTATTGATGTCAAGATTATTTAACTGAAGGGAGATTTACAGCCAAATCGATCCTATACTCATATGACTAGTTCACAGCAGCAGATCATTGCTGTTCAGGCTCTGTAATTTTATTTTTGTTTGAGAGATAGTTGAAGCCAATTGCAATGTGCCAGGTCTGACCCCAGTTCAGATTAACCTAGGCTAGACTAGCAATTACATTTTGGATCTATGGATGATTTCCACAACATATGATTCATTGAATTTAAAGGAACTGGCTGCAGTGACAGTGGAGGCATTATTCCAGAACTCACCAGTTTCTGAGAGGTTTGGAAAACTGCTAATGTGACACCATTGTTCATGAATGAAAGGCAGGAAACTATAGGCTAATTAATTTAATAACTATCTTTGGGAAAATGCTGGAGTCCATTATGAAAGAAGAAATAGCTTAACTCAATCAAAAAGAGCCAACATGATCTTGTGAAAGGAAATTATGTTTGAAAAAATTGCTAGAGAATGTAACAAGTATACTTGACAAAGGGGAGCCAGTCAATATGGTGTACTTGGATTTCCAGAAGGCATTTGCCATATAAAAAGTTATTGTATTAAATAGGAGCTCACTGTATTGAGTATAATGCATTAGCATGGATTGAGAATTGGTTAACACATAGAAGACAGAGGGACTAATGGATCTTTAGGTTGCAGCAACAGAGTGTCACATGACTCAGTCCTCAGGCCCCAATTATTCACTATCTATATCAATGATTTGGAGAAGGGGTCAGGAGGTAATTAAACCAAGTTTGCTGATGATGCAATATTAAGGAGGAGGGCATGTGTGGTGAGGACATTAGGATCCACAAGGGATATACATAAGTTGAGTTAATGGGCAAAAACTTCACAGATGGTCTTTAATTTAGGAAAGTGAGAGGTCATGCAATTTGGTGCAAATAAAAAGAGGCAGAGCAATATTTTAGTGGAGAAAGACTTCAGAAAATAGCAGCATAGATGGAACTTTCCAGAAACAGAAATTGCTGAAGAAACTCAGCAGGTCAGGAGATCTTGATCAGATGGGCCAATGGGCTGAGGAGTAGCAGATGGAGTTTAATTTAGATAAATGTGAGGTGCTGCATCTTGGGAAAGCAAATCTTAGCAGGACTTATACACTTAATGGTAAGGTTCTGGGGAGTGTTGCTGAAGAAAGAGACCTTGGAGTGCAGGTTCATAGCTCCTCGAAAGTAGAGTCACAGGTAGATAAGATAGTGAAGAAGGTATTTTGTATGCTTTCCTTTATTGGTCAGAGTATTGAGTACAGGAGTTGGGAGGTCATGTTGCAGCTGTACGGAACATTGATTAGGCCACTTTTGGAATATTGCATGCAGTTCTGGTCTCCATCCTATCGGAAAGATGTTGTGAAACTTGAAAGGGTTCAGAGAAGATTTACAAGGATGTTGCCAGGGTTGGAGGATTTGAGCTATAGGGAGAGATTGAACAGGCTGGGTCTGTTTTCCCTGTAGCGTCGGAGGCTGAGAAATGATCTTATATAGGGTTTTTTTAAAAACCTAGAGGGGCATGGATAGGATAAATAGACAAAATCTTTTCCTTGAGGTGTGGGAGTCCAGAACTAGAGGACATAAGTTTAGGGTGAGAGAGAAAAGATATAAAAGAGACCTAAGGGACAACTTTTTCATGCAGAGGGTGGTGCATGTATGGAATGAGCTGCCAGAGGAAGTGGTGGAGGCTAGTGCAACTGCAAGATACCTTACCATCACGATATGTTTTCCATCTGTTGTCATCTTGCAGACAACTTTATTAGCTGATTAATTTTGCTTCTAGCTTGAGCGTTCACTGCCACTGTGGATCAGGAATATTCAAGAAGGTCATGGGGGTAGTGTTTTCCCAGTTATCTTTACCCCCTCTTCCACCATACCTCTACTTTTGGGCAATATCTTCATTCTTTGAGTTAAATTCAAAAGCTGAACAACTCAAATTGTCTCTCGGTCTTAATGACATCAAGCTGTGATGACATCATACCAGCGATGTTTTGAGCAGACCAGCCTTTTGGCATGAAAATATGATTGCTATGGCAACATTTCATATATTGTCATAAGCTTTTATGTAAACTAGTTTGAACAGCATTCCATCTGGCTGAAGATGTCTGAGAAACAATAAGACTCCTTTTAATATTTTTGGATTTACCATATCATATTAACAATTTATTTCAATGATTTGAGAATGGTGTCAATTTAAAAAAAAAATACAAGTCAGTCATATTGTATCCTGTTGAAATGTATATCATTTGTACCTAATGTGTAGCTAATCTCATCTCTGCAATAACCTAGGTCAGGCAGCATGCCAAGCAAAGACATGATCCTGCACTGTCTGTACGCTGAGAGTCGAGCAAAATGGGATCAGATTACAATTAGCAAGCATTATACATACAGTGTCTCCTTAGTCTGTCTGCATTGAAAATGTTTACATGTCCTTCCCTTTCCTCACGTTTTCTCCTCCTACCAGTCTAAGGACATCAACTCCACTAACATATAGCTACACTGGTTGACGCTACTGTCTGGTATCATGCTTAAATGGTCATTCTTCATGTGTGAATGTTGTTATGCTGCCAGCTGATGATAGTACTGAACAAGTCCGATCTCAAAATGAAACCTGGCTTGATAGATCATACATTTCTATTTATTAAAACTACATGGTGGTTAATCATTGAGATATATTCACAAGAGGTGCAGATCTTATTTAACAAATGAACAGAAATTTATTACAAGATATAAAAGAGATCTAAATGTATATGAATAATCTCAAACCACACAGCAAAACAAAGTTTCAATCTGTTTCCCAATCTGTTATTCATTACAGAAACTGAAATCCGGAGAAATTGCCCCCTTTCTCAAATCTTCAGGGTGCTACTTAACTTCTTCCCGGTTCTTTCCTGTGGACTGTTGAGACTGTTTGATGAGTCCTTTCCAAATTTTGACGCATACTTTTTGTCACAAATCAAAGAGCCTAAATATTTTCAGTTCTAATGACCCATGTATTTCTTCTGGCTCAGGAACTGTATAACCTCAACCCTTCTGCCCAAATAACTTATTCTGCCCTGAATCCTCCTTCTCAGAGAGAAACTAAATAAACATTCAAGCTGATGCCTTCTGAACTAAACTGAAGAAATCACTTCTGAACTGAATTTTTAAAATATTTGCTCATCTGACATTCTTCTGAACTGAAAACAAAGCTAATGGCCTTACATATTTACTCACCCTGTCTTAGACCCAGCAGCTAGGGGAAAGTGAGAACTGCAGATGCTGGAGGTCAGAGTCGAGATTGTGGTGCTGGAAAAGCACAGCAGGTCAGGCAGCATCCGAGGAGCAGGAGAATTGATGTTTCGGGTATAAGTCCTTCATCAGGAATGAGGCTTGTGGGCTGGCGGGGGCTGATAGATAAATGAGAGGTAGGTGAGGTTGGGGGGGGAGGTAGCTGAGAATGCGATAGGTAGATGAAGGTGAGGGAGAAAGTGTTGGTCAGAGAGAAGAGTGGAGCAGATAGGTAGAAAAGGTGATGGACAGGTCAGGTGGGCAGTGCCAAGTTGGAGGCTTGGAGCTGGGATAATGTGGGGGGAGGGGAAAAGACGTGATTTCACAAAATGGCTAAGGAGCAGATAAAGGTCATGTGACCCATTATGTCTGTTCCAGTTCTGTCAGCATTTTTACTTCATGCCAAACTTGTGCCTTTTCACCATAACCCTGCGTGCTGTTTCTATTAAATAATTATCCAATGCCCTATCTTGGATGCCTCAACAGAACTTGTTTCAACCACATTTCCTATTATTATATCCCAATCTTGGATACTTGCTGTGTGAACATGTTTGTTCTTACCTTGCATTTGCTTCTTTTGCACAGCACTTTAAAGCTGTGCCCATTGGTTCTCAATCTTTTTCTGAGCAAGAACTGATCCTCTCTAACTATTCAATGTAGGCCTGTCATGATTTTGTAAACTTCTTTCAAATCTCCGCTCAGTTTTCTCCAGCCAAAGGAAACAATCCTAAATTCTCCAATCTATCCTCAGAAATAAAGTTTCTCATCTCTGGAACCATTTTTCTAAATCTCTTTCCCACTCTCTCCAACCTACTCACATCCTTCCTTTGATGTATAAAGCCTACATACAGTACTCCACTTAATGTCTAATCAGTGTCTTGTATAGGTTCAGTAGCCTTAAAGTAAGTTAAATAGCCTAAATAAAGAAGGTAGCCACCTGATTTAGAATTCAAGCACTTGAATTCCTTTGTGTGAATGGGATGTTGATCATTGTAAGTAAAATGTGTCTCTAGCCAGATTCATGTAAGAAAGGGAATTCTTACACCGCAGGGTGAGTAAGGAGCAGGGTCAATGAGAGGAGACTTCAGCAGAGTGAGATGAAGGCTGAGTATGTGTACTGTTGGAAATTTTGTTGAAAGTGGGAATTGAGTGCAGATGTACATAGAGGTGCTTTCACTCAGCTTTCTGCAGGAAGTAACCTCTCCAGAATTAGAGGTGAGTGGGAGAGGATAAAAGGCCTGGATTCTGAGGCCGACCTGTAATGAGACCAGTGATGGAGTGATGTCGCAAATTACAGTGAGTGGTGAGGGCTGGGGAAGAAACTGAGTGAGGAGGAACGGTTAATATTTCTCGTCTTTAAAGGAAAGGTAAGGTCTTTAGTTATGACTCCAGTGTTTTCCTTATTTTTCTAAGCAACTAATTTTTGTTTTTGTAGGATTAATACTAGTGACTTCTTATTTTATACTTCACTGTAATATTGTGAATATAAAGACCAGGAAATCTAGAATCATTTGTTTATAAATGAAATCAAATTCAACATTGATGGCAAGACATGTGATATGTTGTTGCTGCTGCATCACGTTTAAACAGCTGGACACCAATGTGATTCAGGGGAAACACATATAGAAGTGTTTGCAGCTTGAGAAACTCCAGAGAGAAGTTGGCCAACTGGAATTTGAGCTGCGGACATTATTCTACATCAGAGAAGAAGGAAGTCACCTGGAGATTTTGCTCCAGAAGGTAGTCCATTCCTCAGACTAGATAATTCAAAATTGTTGTGTGATCGGGATAGAAAGGTGTAACTGCAGATGAGGCAGGTATGAGGACCCGGGTTTGCCTGATTAAGGAGCCTTGGCCCTTGCAATTGTCCAACAATGGAAAAAGTTACACCTCAGGTCCTTTTTAAGTCTTTCCCCTCCTACCTGAAACTTATGTCCTCTAGCTTTGGACCTCTCTACCATGAGAAAAGACCTTGACTATTCACTCTATCGATGTTCTTTATGATTTTATAACTTCTATGAGGTTACTCCTCAGCCTCCAAGGAAAAAATCCCCAGCCTATTCAGCCTTTCCCTATAACTCAAATTCTCCAGTCCCAGCAATATCTTGTAAATCTTTTCTCTCAAGTTTAACAACATCCTTCTGATAAAAGGGCAACTAGAATTATACCTCATTAATGTCCTGTACAGCCACAACATGACATCCCAACTCTCATACCCAATGTTCTGACCAATGAAGGCAAACATGCCAAACACCACCTTCACTATCCTGTCTACCTGCAACTCCACTTTCAAGGCACCTGCATTCCTAGGTCTGTATTCAGCAACACTCCCCATGACCCTACCATTAAATATATGAGTTATGCCCCGGTTTTCCTTACCAAAATGCAACACTTCACATTTACCTAAATTAAATTCCATCTGCCACTTCTTGCCTCATTTGCCCATCTGATCAAGGTCCCATTGTACTCTCAGATAATCTTCATCACTGTTCACTACGCCACCTATTTTGCTGTCACCTGCAAACTTAATAACCATGCCTCCTATATTCACATCCAAATCATTTATAAATGATGAAAAGCAGTGGGCCCAGCACTGCAATATCCTCTTGCTCCAGCACGCAATGATCTCCTTTATCAAACACATCATTTCATCTCTTTTATTCTTTCCCTATCTTTTCTGAATGTCTTGTAACTGAGAGTATTTAACACCCAAACATGCCCTTCGTAACTGTTCTTCGTGCATTCACTACTTGCTTGTTTCTCTTGGATTGCCTGGTGGTCACCAATTTCCTATCTGCCTACTTGCCCCTCACATGTGGTGTGACCACTCTTTGAACATGTTGTTCTCTGCTGATGGGTGCATCTCAATGATTCGAGCTACTGCTTAAGCTCTGAAGCTCAGAGCTCAAGCTTATGCAGTGCTTCTTCCCACAAGTGGTCTTGTGTAGATCAAGAGAATTGTTCATGACTCTCCATATCCCACAGCCAAGTTAACTAGCCAGAATTTAGTTACTTTATTTCCTGTAATTTTAGCTACTTCAGCATACTTGAGCCTTACACTTGTACTATTAACTATAAACTGGAGATTAGCAAAAAAGTAAAAGTTCTTCACCACCACCTCTTCTCCACTTTTCAGTAATTACGACAATGTTCAGGTCTTTCTCCTCTCCTGTTTTTCAGTGTTTATGAATGTCTTCCCTTTCCACTGCTTTTAGGTGCTGATACCTAACTCTGGATCCTCCACTCTCTCTGATAACTGGATTGTTTAGTAGGTTTTGTTGTAGTCTGTTTGTATCAGTTTGCTGTCATACAATTCAATGCAAACAATAATAATTCAATCACTTTTGTTCATATCATTCCCAATGTTTCTAATGGGCACCATTTGTAAAATAAAAAAATACAATCTAGAACAACCTTTTAGTTCCACTGCTGTCCAAATTGTAAAAATTAGAACTAGAGCCAACTTTCTTTGGAATGTTTGAAAAACATTTTTGGCATTATTTTTAAAGCAATATTTAGAAAAAAGAACTTTTTGAAACATTGCTCAATTGTGCTGTTTCATGGCAAGTGTTTCATCAGTCATGTACAAATGGGTATGAGCAGAAAATGAGTGGAAAATCTGAATTTCTCTGATCAGGTGCTGTTTTGGTCGTCATATTCAATAGCATTAACCTAAACACTCTTAAAAACCAACGTTTGTACAACTTATGATCTCTTATTTACAATAACTCAAGACATGTCATAGAATTTTCCAGTTATATATTGAATAGCAGAAAAAAATGTTTAAAAAAAATTATCCAGGATTAGTGCTGATGTCTTGGATACAGTTGATGACTTGGGTGCAAGTTGTGACCAAGGAAAATTCCTTACTGTAACCAAGTTCATAACTTGAAGATTTATTCATTGAAACAGCTGAAACTTGGGTTTAACGAAAGAAAAAGCAATTTTAATCAACTCTAACCCTACTGGTGAGTTCACCAGCTGTAATGAACCCAATTTAAAGTTACTAGAAATTACTATTAGATTAAATTAGATTCCCTATGGTATGGGAACTGGCCCTTTGGCCCAACAAGTCCACACTAACCCTCCGAGGAATAACCCACCCAAACCCATTCCCCTATATTTACCTCTGACTAATGCACCTGACACCACGGGCAATTTAGCATGGCCAATTCACCTGATCTGCAAATCTTCGGATTGTGGGAGGAAACCCACGCAGACACAGGGAGAATGTGCAAACTCCACACAGACAGTCGCCCGAGGCGGGAATCATACCCGGGTCCCTGGCGCTGTGAGGCAGCAGTGCTAACCACTGAGCCATGTGCAAAAAAAAATTTGTGAAATATCTTGAGGTATAGTAGTCAGTTTCTCTTCGATTGGAAGAAAATGACTTGAAAAACACTTGGCCAAAGTCAGGTTCACTGCCTTTTGCAACCGTAAGATCCAGTTAAAATTTTCCGAGACTCCTTGATGATCTGCAAAAAAATGCAATTCGTAGAAACTCCCAATGATGATTGACTAATGGTCAGTTTTCTGAGCAAAGCCAGTTTCTAAACTGGTTCAAAAAGTTACGAAATTTAATTTGCATTGACGATAACTTGCACAAAATTTAATGCCCTAATTTCTGGCAAATTGCACCAGAACAAAATGCACAACCTAGCAAAGTGACTATGCATATTTTTAAGTACTGATGTTGTCCCATTTAAGTAACACATTGCATAGACTATTTACAAAGAAACCTCATTCTGATAAGTTGTCAATCACATTGTGATGGGTAATAAAAATGGCAATGGTTGCGAAAACAGAGTTTTCCACACGAAGTAAGATTGCTAAATTACGCAATCGCGTTGTAGTTTCATGAAAAAAAATGACAGCATTTTTCTATTAAATGTCAGGAGCAATACTGCTACTGTTTCTACAGAGATTGCAGATAATTGAGGACTTTTCAGCTTTGCAAGTATCAAAAGCCAATTTCCATTCCTGAAAATGAAACACAGCTTCTACTAATCCAAGCTTATGTGATATTACTGCTTTCTTCTTTCTGCGCTTTATAATCTGATAAGCATTCTGATTGGCTCAATCACAGCCCTGTCAGAATGTTATCATGTGGTTAAATTAAAATAGACCCTTTGTTGATTAAATTGAGCAAAAAGAGAATTCCTCAGTTCTAATGCTAAATGCAGGGTCGTTTTCTCAATCTCTATAAGTTGCAATAAATGGCCAAGTTTACTTATGGAGAAAAGTTTCTGTTTGTGTTCAGGTACAGTTAGTACAAGAAAGAAGAAATTTGAGGGAAAATTGAAAACACAATTCTACTTATTTTGATTTACCACAAAATTTCAGGGCACACCCAAACATTTAAATAAATAACAAGTTAGGAAAAGGTGGGGTTACAGTCATCAACAGAAACTAAGACTGGGATTTTAAGACATTTGGATTATGAACATGATTACTGAGCTGACACTCAGAACTGAACATAGCCACTTTCAGTTTACCACATAGTTCAGTAGTGTTATTAAGTCCTGAAATTGCTAACTGTTGAAGATGGGAGAAGCACAAGTGTTTACAAAGGCTAAAACCCAATAAGATATTTAATCAGTGACCATCATGTCTTATTTTCTATAGTTATTTTGAGAGCACATAGGGTAGTTTGGAGAATCATCAGATAGTAAAGTTAAACTCATGATGCAATCACATCCCATAATCTTTTATCTGGTAAAATTGGGTTATTTTGACAAATACAAATGTGTCATATATATGCTTTGTGAAATGTAGATAACTATTTTGCAGACTTAGATCTCCTTTTTGAGACATTTTGAGTAAACTGCTTTCACATACATGTTTTAATGGCAGTTACTGAAATTTTGAGTCAATGCATCTAAGATATAGTTCTCCAATTTACAGTGAAACACAAAAATTTACTTTGTGTGAAAATAGCAAATAATCAATTTTATTCAGTACAGCATACAGTTTAATATTAAGACCAGATGGAATGAGTCAGGAATCCCAGTTGCAGGAGCAGTCAATTTTTTTACATGCCTACCAACTATTGCTGTTTTGGAAAATTCCATGGCCAACTTCCTCTGACTTACAATTAACTCTTCCTGTTCAAGATTGTCTTTTGCTCACTGTTTTCTTTTTTACCTTTACCCCTCCATTTTACCGTCATCTGAGTGTCGCAATCCTGGTGTAATAGTAAGGGGCCATTTTTAACCTCGGGAAAACATTTAGCTTTCTGATAAACTGTATCAACCACCTAGTATTTGCATCTAATTTACACAGTGAACCATATTAAATTATGTCAAGAAATATTTTACTCCTATTTTTTGAAAGCTTACTCACCAGCCTCAATTTCTACATTCACATTACTTGTTCCAGATGCTGTGTGTATTAAGTGGGCCAGCCCACATCATGGAATATAAACAGAAAATATTGTAAATATTCAGCAGGCCAGGCAGTGGCTATGATGATACAACGAATGTCAATATTTCAGGTCAAAACTTTTCATCAGAATTGGAAAATGTTCTATCTGTAACTGGTTTTAAGTGAGTGCAGAGTCTGGAGAGATGGAGAAAGCAGGAACAATAGGATAAGTTTCTGATCAGGGCATTGTTAATTACAGTGGCATGAGAGAGGAGCTGATAAAAATCAACTGGAAGCAGACCCTAGTGGGGAAGAAAGTAGAGCAACAATAGCAGGAGTTTCTGCGTGTAATTGAGGACACAGTACAGAGGTTCATCTCAAAGAAAAGAAAGATTATCTGGTGGGTGGGGGGATTAGACAGCCATGGCTAATAAAGGAAGTCAGGAAATATATCAGAGAAAAAGAGACGGCCAAGAGCACTGGGAAATCAGAAGATTAGGAAGGTTACAAAAACAAACAAAGGATAACAAAGATAGAAATAAGGAAGGAGAGGGACAAATATGTAGGTAAGCTAGCCAGTAATATTAGAAATGATAGTAAAAGTTTCCTTCAATACATAAGAAACAAACTACAGGCAAAAGTAGACATTGGGCCGCTCCAAATTGATGCTGGAAAGCTAGTAATGGGAGATAAGGAAATAGCTGAAGAATTTAATGGAAGACATGAGTAATATCCCAACACTTATGGAGAGTCAGGGGGCAGGGTTGAGTATGGTAGGCATTGCAAAAGAGAAAGTGCCAGAAAAGCTAAAAAGTCTAAAAATTGATAAATACACTGGCCCGGATGGGCTACATGCTGGAGTTCTGAGGGAGGCAGCTGAAGAAATAACAGAGGTGTTGGTTATGATCTTTCAAAAGTCACCGGAGTCGGGGAAAGTGCCAGATGATTGGAAAATCACTGTTGCAACCCCCTTGTTCAAGAAAGGATCAAGACAAAAGTTGGAAAATTAAAGGCCGATTAGCCTAACCTCGGTTGTCGTAAAATTCTAGAATCCATCATTAAGGATGAGATTTCTAAATTTTTGGAAGTGCAGGGTCAAATTAGAACAATTTGGTCAGCATGGATTTAGTAAGGGAAGGTCATGCCTGACAAATCTGTTAGAATTCTTTGAAGAGGTAACAAGTAGCTTAGACCAGGGAAACCCAGTGGATGTTGTCTATCTGGACATCCAAAATACCTTTGATAAGGTGCTTCACAGTGGCTGCTAAATAAGGTGAGGGCTAATGGTGTTTGAGGTCACCTACTCGCATGGAGTGAGGATTGACTGTCTGACAGAAGGCAGAGAGTTGGGATAAAAAGTTATTTTTCGGAATGGCACCTGGTGACAAGTGGTGCCCCACAGGGTTCAGTGTTGGGGCCGCAGCTTTCACTTTATATATTAATGATCTGGATGAAGGGACTGGGAGCATTCTGGTGAAGTTTGCTGATGATACGAAGTTAGGTGGACAGGCAAGTAGTACTGAGGAGGTGGGGAGATTGCAGAAAGATTTAGACAGTTCGATTCCAGCCTTGGGCACATTTTCCCTGCACCTGCCCGGGTTTCCTCCGGGTGCCCTGGTTTCCTCCCCCAATCCAAAGATGTGCAGATGTACTGAGGAGGTGGGGAGATTGCAGAAAGATTTAGACAGTTTAGGAGAATGGTCCAGGAATGGCTGATGAAATTCAATGTGAGCAAATGAGAGGTCTTGCACTTTGGAAAAAAGAATACAGGCATAGACTATTCTCTAAGCAGTGAGAAAATTTATAAAGCCGAAGTACAAAGGGATCTGGGAGTGCTAGTCCAGGATTAACTTGCAGATTGAGTCAGTGATTAAGAAAGCGAATGTAATGTTGTCACTTATCTCAAGAGGTTTGGAATATAAAAGCAGCAATGTGCTTTGAGACTTTATAAAGCTCCATTAGGCCCCATTTAGAAGACTGTCCAATTTTGGGTCCCACACCTCAGGAAGGACATACTGGCACTGAAGCGTGACCAGCAGAGATTCACATGGATGATCCCTGGAATGGTAGACCTAACATACAATGAACATCTTTTAGAAAGTTGAGGGGAGCTCTAATAGGAACTTACAAGATAATGTATGGCTTAGAAAGGGTGGACGCTGGGAAGTTGTTTCCATTAGGTGAGGAGACTAGGACCCGTGAGCACAGCCTTCGAATTAGAGGGGGTCAATTTAGAATGGAAATGAGGAGACATTTCTTCAGCCAGAGAGTGGTGGGCCTGTGGAATTCATTGCCATGGAGCGCAGTGGAGGCTGCAGTGAAATGTCTTCAAGGCAGAGATTGATATATTCTTGAACTCGTAAAGAATTAATGCCTACAGGGAGAATGTGGATAAGTGGAGTTGAAATGCCCATCAGCCATGATTAAATGGCAGCATGGACTCGATGGGTTAAATGGCCTTAGTTCCACCCCTATGTCTTAGGGTCTTAATTCAGTCTGAAACCAGATGGCCAAGTAGGAAACCAAGCACCAGTGTTTTACTTCGCACTAGATTTACTTACAGAATAGAACACTTTACATGCCTTTCTACTCCCTAATCAACACACAGTGCCCCAGAATCTTTCTTACATGTATTTCATTTTCTGTGTTCAAGGTACTTAATCAATAAAACCTTGATAAAACAATTAACATATCATTAACATGCAGGAGAGATTAAATGACAAAAGGAATGATGGAACGAGACAAAACAGGATGATAATAGGGCAAGAGTTAAAAGATGGATCTAGAGATACTAAATGGCAACAGCAAAATAATTGCCAGCATTCATTGTCAAAAAGAAAATGTAGAATCACTGGTCAGGAACTAAAAATGCTGAACTCCAAATTTGAGAATGAGAGATTTAATATGCTGAATGAAAAGATTTGGTGGCAAACCTTGAACTTTCATTGAAAGTTGTGTAGGAAGTTAACACCTTTCTCTCCTCCTTTCACCTCCCTACCTTTGAATGTTGTTAAAATCAATTAGCATTTTCCGGTTCTGGTATGAAGTTACTGACGTGAAAAATTAACTCTTTCTTTGCACAAATATTGTCTGCTATGCTGAGTGTTATTGGCATTTTCTGTTTACATTTCAGATTTCCAACTCTCAATTCTGGAATATAATTTGATAAATCTAAAAAGCCCTTCTCTGACTGAGTCCAATTACTTTTCTTTAATCCTTTAATTTCAACAATTTCTGAGTGAATAGATATGTTTCTGTTGAGGTAAAATTCTATCAAAGATTGTAGTTAGTCATCGGTCAGAGAGATTATGGCCACGTTTTCCTGCCTCTTACCCAAGAGTGTTAAGAGCAGTTCATTATCAGGCTGTTTGAGATGCGAATAATTACCTTTCACATTAAGAAAGCATTTAACCCTGACTGTCAAACAGCCCTTGGAAAAATTGAAGTCCAAAGAATTCTAAAGAAATGCTCTTCATTGAGAGTCTTACCTCTTTCTGGATTAGTGGTGCTGGAAGAGCACAGCGGTTCAGGCAGCATCCGAGGAGCAGCAAAATCGACGTTTCGGGCAAAAGCCCTTCATCAGAGTCTTACCTCTGGCTTGCTGTGTTCTTCCAGCCTCCTGCCTGTCTACTTTGGATTCCAGTATCTGCAATTTTTTTTGTCTCTAACTAAGAATGATAAGTGGCAAGTAGCATTCATGCTCCACAAATGCCAAGTAATCACCTCCAATAAGAAAGGATCTAACAATTCCACCACATTTGACTACTGTAATCAACATCTTAGTGGGTAATAACAATGACTGCAGATGCTGGAAACCAGATTCTGGATTAGTGGTGCTGGAAGAGCACAGCAGTTCAGCTGATTTCGAAGCTCCTTGGATGCTGCCTGAACTGCTGTGCTCTTCCAGCACCACTAATCCAGAATCTTAGTGGGTAATGATTGGTCAAAACAGTTGGACCAGCCATAGAAATAATATGTTTACAACAGCAGGTCACAAGCTGGGAATTCTGCAGGGAATAACTCAGTTTATAAATCCCAAAGCCTGTCCACCATCTACAAGGCACAGGTCGGGAGTGTGATGGAATACACACCACTGATCTGAATGAGTAAGCTCCAATCACAGTCATGAAGCTTGATTCAAACCAAACAATTGGACTAATTGGTAGTGTCCACCATCTTAAACATTTGCTGTCACCACTACTAGCACACCGTGATCACATCTATTATTGGTAAGATTTTGGAGTCCGTTGTGAAGGATGGGATTTCTGAATACTTGGAAGTCCATGGTAAACTAGAGCAAAGTCAGCATGATTTCATCAAGGAGTGGCCATGCCTGACAAATCTGTTAGAATTCTTTGAGGAGGTAACAAGCAGATTAGACCAAGGAGAGCCAATGGATGTTAACTATTTGGATTTCCAGAAAGCCTTTGATAAAGTCCTACATAGGAGGCTGCTAAGTAAGTTTATGGGCTCGTAGTGTTAGAGGCAAGGTACTAGCATGAATAGAAGATTGACTGTTAGGCAGAAGGTAGAGAGTGGGGATAAAAGGGTCCTTCTCCGGATGGAAGCCACTAACTAGTGATGCTCCACAAGGTCAGTGTTGGGACGTCAATTTTTCAGTTTATACATTAATGATCTGGATGAAGGAACTGAGGGCATTCTGGCTAAGTTTCCAGATGAAACAAAGATAGATGGAGCAACAAGTAGTGTTGAGGAGGTGGGGACGCTGCAGAAAGATTTAGACAGGTTAGGAGAGTGGGCAAAGAGTGGCTCAGTGGTTAGCACTGCTGCCTCACAGCACCAGGGACCCAAGTTCGATTCCAGCCTTGGGCACATTTTCCCTGCACCTGCCCGGGTTTCCTCCGGGTGCCCTGGTTTCCTCCCCCAATCCAAAGATGTGCAGGTCAAGTGAATTGGCTATGCTAAATTGCTCTTAGTGTTCAGGGATATATAAGTTAGGTGCATGAGTCAGGGGTAAATGTAGGGGAATAGGTCTGGGTAGGATACTCATCGGATGGTCGATGTGGACTTGTTAGGATGAAGGGCCTGTTTCCACATAGTAGAGATTCTAATGCTTAAACAAAATGGCAGATGAAATACAGTGTGGGAAAGTGTGAGGTCATGCACTTCAGTAGGAAGAATAGAGGCATGGACTATTTTCTAAATGGGGAGAAATTCAGAATCTGAAGTGCAAAGGGACTTGGGAATCCTAGTCCAGGATTCTTTTGTGGTAAACTTTCAAGTTGACTCGATAGTTAGAAAGGCAAATACAATGTTGTCATTAATCTCGACAGGGCTAGAATATAAAAGCAGGGATGTACCTCCAAGGTTTTTTTAAGGCTTTAGTCAGACCACATTTAGAGTATTGTGAGCATTTTTAGGCCCCATACCTGAAGAAGGATGTATTGGCCTTGGAGTGGGTCCTGGGAAGGTTCACAAGAATGATCCCAGGAATTAAAGGCTTAACCTATGAGGAACGTTTGACGACTCTGGGACTATACTCAATGGAGTTTAGAAGGATGAGAGGGGATCTGATTGAAACTTACAGAATACTAAACAACCTGGAAAGAGGAGGCGTTGGGAAAATATTTCCATTGATGGGAGAGATGAGGACCGAGGGCACAGCCTGAGAGTAAAGGGAAGACCCTTTAGAACAGAGATAAGGAGGAACTTCTTTAGCCAAAGAGTGGTGAGTCTGTAGAATTCATTGCTACAGAAGGTTGTGCAAGCCAGGTCAGTGAGTATATTTAAAACAGAGACCGGTTCTTGATTGCCAAGGGGATCAAAGGTTATGGGAAGAAAGAGGGAAAATGGGGTTGAAAAACCTATCAGCCATGATTGAATGGCAGAGCAGATCGATGGGGATCAAAGGTTATGGGAAGAAAGAGGGAAAATGGGGTTGAAAAACCTATCGGCCATGATTGAATGGCAGAGCAGATCGATGGGCCGAAAGGCCTAATTTCTGCTCCTGTGTCTTATGGTCTTACATCTTAAAGTCTTATAACCTTATGTTAAATGGACTACTGGAACTTGTCATGGCTGCCTTGGTGATACCTTCCAAATCCATGACCATTGCCATTCTTGAAGTCAAGGGCAGTAAAGTAAATAAATACCATCATAAGCAATTTCCCCACCAGGCCAAACATCATCCTGACATGGAAATATATCAAGACTCCTTCATTGTCTCTCAGGCAAAATCATGGATAATTCTACTGAAGAGCACTGAATAAGTACCTAAAATCCAACTCTACTGTGTTTAAATACTTACACCCCTTTGCTCACCTAAATGCAGTTTGTACTGAAGATTGCAACACGACCTCAAGGCTGAACCTTTTAATGCATCTAAAACTCAATAGTCCTTGTTGTATATACCTTTATATATCTCCCCCTCCCTTCATCATGCTCTCCCTGTTGACCCTCATGCTGACACACAGTTGAATGATTGTACAGGTGGCCCACACACAAAGCCCAGATTGTATTTTGCCTGATTGGCTGGAGGAAAATGTGCACCTGCACCTTGGAATAACTCAGAATTTGTCATTTAAGTTCTCTAAGCATCTAGGCCAGGACTTTGTGGCACATTGACAAAGAAACTGTCAGAATTTGTCGTCACTATTGCTCTGAGACTGACATCAACAGTTGAAGACCACAAGTGCTTCACCAAACACAGAAATCCAGAAGTTGCTGTCACTGATTCTGATTTTCCTTTAGGATGGGCTGGTGAAGTGCTGTAAACACCTCCACTTCATCCTCCAAATCCTGCTCAAGTCTGCAATCCAGTCAAAATTATTAAACACATGTAATGGCACCCTTTTACACTTTTAGTCAAAAAATAGAAAAAATGCGCATATCCAAGTACTTTTAAATTATGATGAGTGTTTATGCAGTGAGTTTCAGATCTTCATCATCCCCTTCATGAAAACATTTCTCTTCAAGTTCACTCTAATTTGTATAATAAATACTTTATTCACCTTGGTATTGACCTGTCTACAAAGGGAAATAGCTCCTGCCTACTCTTATCAAGGCCTTTAAGAATTTTATTTACCTCAAATAAGTCTCTCCTCAGTCTCAGTTGCAAACTAAACAACCCTGGTCTATTCACTCTTCCCTTATAGTTACATTTTTCCATTGGTGGCAACATCCTCATAAACTTACTCGCACCCCTTCGAGTATGACCACTTCCTAGTGTTCAGATTAACCTGAATACTTTGACCAGAATTATAAACACCCAGCTGGTGTTTTATTATAATTCTGGTATGATTTTCTACAGAGACAACAGCAGCAAATGCATGGGAACATGCCACAAGCTCATCCTTAAGCCACATACAATGCTGAGTTGGAACTGTATCCCCATTCCCTCATTGTTGCTGGGTTGAAACATGTAACTCCCTCGCTGACATTGCCAACTGCACTGTAGCCAATCAAGAAGCTGGCCTACCACCCTCTTCTTCACAGCAAATAAGCATAGACAATAAATTCTTACCTTGGGGCAGCACGGTGGCTCAGTGATTAGCACTGCTGCCTCACAGCACTAGGGTCCCAGGTTCAATTCCAGCCTCAGGTGACTGTCTGTGTGGAGTTTGCACATTCCCAGTGTCTGCGTGGGTTTCCTCCAGGTGCTCCGGTTTCCTCCCACAGTCCAAAGATGTGCAGGTCAGGTGAATTGGCCATGTTAAATTGCCCATAGTGTTAGGCACATTAGTAGGAGGGAAGTGGGTCTGGGTGGATTACTCTTCGGATAGTCGGTGTGGACTGGTTGGGCCGAAGGGCCTGTTTCCACGCTGTAGGGAATCTAAAAATCTAGATATGTTCCACGTATACATTTTTTTAACATTTGATATTTCCATTTATACTTTAAGCCGATGTGTACATTCAAGTAATTTATTTCTGGTTTGCTGTCTCTGCAAAGCTACAATAAGTTGGCCATGTAGTGACTTCACAGTTGTGGGATTCTTCAAGATCTTCAGTATTTATTACTGGATTTAAATTGATGGCAGGAAAAAGAAAATCCACTTCTCAAGGATTGTTGGATTTATCTGAGCAACCATCTTAAACTTTGCTGCTGATAGCAAAATGTAGACCCCGTAGTTGGATCTCTTGTGCACCATCAAGTGTGTCTTTGGCAGGAGGAGGCATGTGACATGGGTCAAATACCTAGCCTCTCACCTTCCCACTAACACTGTAGAGAATATTAGGCTCAAATTACTCTGGTATGCTGCCCACACCAAATACAATTGCTGTGGGCAGGAATTGAATTCCTGTTTTGTAAGAAATGTGTTTAAAATGGGATAAAGGAAGGAGTATATTATTTTCAGGGGGTTGTTTTTCCACATCAGGAAATCGCTGCACTCCCCCCAAAAAAAGGTCAGTAACTTCCCTTCCTGCCATCTTATCTGCCCCTGCAAAACGCATTCCTGACCCAAAAGCCTGCATTTTCCTCCGGTAAGTTGCATGGGGCCTCCTTCTGGGATCCCTGTAGTACCAGCATTGCCCACTACTGAGCTTGTGGCACTGGTGTATCTGCTGGTCTGGCAGCTCCAGAGGATGGGACCACCTCTCATTGTTGAGCAGGTTTGCTTCTATCCAACTGTGGAGGGGAGGAGTTGCAAGCTGTCCCAACTTAAATCCCTATGTGTTATACATTCTTTTGTCCAAATAGAGAGCAGTTTTTTTATTGCTGTGGGAGAGTAATTATATAAATACCCTGTTTTACAGTTTCAATCAAACCAAGATATACTTGAAGCTACTTACGCGAATAAATAATCTATTCTATTTATGTTCCCCCATTACTGCTAATTTGTTGCTTTTGTGTAAGTGGGAGTGAAATTGATAAATCACATCACTCAATATTAGAAGGCTACATATGTAACTTTTTAGTACTTTAAAAAAAAAATTCTAGGAATATCAGTCAAGTTCCAATTTTGCTAAAATATCCCAATCGGCTTGCAAACATATTTAACAGGCCCTACTTTGAGTCTTAAGATGGAATATCCTAGTATATGATATAAATTATCTTTCAGTACAACTGTCCCTGTCAGTGATAGTTTTACACATTGTATTTTCTTGTAAGGTAAGGTTATCCCCTTTCTTTTACTTCACTTGAAGCCAGGCAACAAATGACAGCCATAATGGAAGATGGGTGTCTATACATCAGGGGTTGGAGGTGGAAAATGCTGTCGTAAATGACATAAATTGACAGCTGCAATATAAATTAAGAGCTTAAAATGACAAAACTCTGTGGGTAGCAGAAGACATAAGTGCAAACAAAAACACAACACTTGGGTACATTGCGAAATATAAAAGATGTGTAGGCTTAGGGTTTTAGAGCCCCTCTAATTTCTCCCAGCCATGTAATACATTCAGATCAATCATTTACCTGTCTCCACTGCTGAAGGATTTCAATTAACAATACAGATGATCTTAATATTGTGAATGTTTCCAAAAGAAAATGTGAAGAAGTTTGATAAAGAGGTTTTGTGAAAAGAGAATGTTGATAATGATATCCTTGTACTTTTAATAGGATATTAAGAGTTCATGTTTTGCTGAATTACAAATAATTGGCATAATATCTACTCTAGTTTAGCCTCATTGTTGTTCTTTTCTCTTACTTCTGGCAGTGTGATAATTTTGTTTGAATTGTAAGCATTAATGGGCCTTCCAACTATGAAGAACACTCCACCTACCCCATCCCAATGTTAATGCATTGACTTCCCAATTACCAGTAAACATCACTGAATTAGGAGTGGGCTTTTTCTTATTTGTCTCACTGAGGTCATTGGTGGTGCCCCATCTTTTGCCCCCTCTGCTCTGCATAGTATGGATCCTATCCAGTTTTACCTTTAGTCAATCCCATTTGGGAATTCTGGATCAATGGTGCTGGAAGAGCACAGCAGTTCAGGCAGCATCTGAGGAGCTTCAGCAAAATCGACGTTTCGAGCAAAAGCCCTTCATCAGGAATAAAGGCAGAGAGATTCCTGATGAAGGGCTTTTGCCCGAAACATCGATTTTGCTGAAGCTTCTCGGATGCTGCCTGAACTGCTGTGCTCTTCCAGCACCATTGATCCAGAATCTGGTTTCCAGCATCTGCAGTCATTGTTTTTACCCATTTGGGAATTGTCCACTTAAGTTTTTAACATGACTTCTCTGTCTGGCCCACCTACTAACCTTTAAAACTGACAAGCCTAAATGTTTAATGCTAACTCAGCCATGAGGTGCACAGTAAGGATTGTCACATAATGCATGTTTTCTTGCATATATATCATGCAAAGCTGATTTAAATTTGTTTCTTACCTGTTTGCCTTTCACCCGTCAAGTACTTCGAATTTTTATTCTGCTATTTTGAATTAATACAGTTTGACTCCCCTAAGGCGTAGAGACTTGGGGAGCATTTTATTATAATGGTATGATATAGAGATTTCTTTCAAAGTACTGCATATATTTTACAAATAATTTTGTCCAGATAGCTGTCACCAGCACAAACTCTACATTTGAGTCAGATATGACTTTCTAGAGAGAAAAAATAAACACTGCTGTGTGAAAAAAAAGCAGCCTAATTCAGTCTGGAGCCATGCAGGTAATTTTCCCTTCAGCATTTTTGCTTGGCTAAGACAGGTTGGGCTGTGATTGCAGTCGCCCTGTCTGCTCAATCTGGCATGGCTTACATACCAGGGGCACATTTTGTTACAGCACAGACAGGAAGATGATCTGATTGGCCTGCATCCAGAGTCTGTTCTCAAAGGTTCCTTTGATTGAGATTCATTTGGGCACAGTGTAGTTAATGCTGTGTGTTCCCTTCTTTCAAAAGTGGGCATTTAACTTGCAGGAAAAAAATGAACTAGGTTGGGCACGAGTCCAATTTCAGTATTCTCATCTTGAAAATGTTATTAGTCATACCGATAGATATCGGGACTAATATTTGCCAAATATGTAAGAGATGGCAAATGTACGCCCATTAGTGCAATTAAACTAGAATTACAATAGCATTATTGTCTTTGTCAGTTTTTTTTAATGGGTGGAGTAAAACCACACATTTAAACATAAAGAACATTTTCTGTCAGTCATACTGATAAATATTGCAAACCGCCTTAGCTGCCTTAAACATTCACTCAAAAATACCAGGTATTATTTGGAATGTATATATAAGAGAGATTGGGATCATGATTAAGTTTGGCTGAATTTTTATTTAAACTTTATAAAAGAGCAATATTCTTAGCTGGAGTTTTTTTTAGACAAAATTAAAAGTTTATATTTGTCTCTCACTGTAATTAATGTCTTGACAAAGGTTAAGTGCTGAACCAGTGATCCATGTATTTAAGCGTAAATGGTTGAAAAGTAAATAAACAACTTCAGGAAAGGACCAATTCTCACATTTTAAAGCTGATATAAAATTCATACTTAAAGATGTATTAAAGCTTCAACAAGGTGTTTGGAAAAAATGTGGTTTGAGTTGAGGTCAAAAATATATTTCCATACAAAGTGCTTCCAATATGAGAGCCTAAGGGCAACAGTTAAATGTAGAATGATAGAGAGAGAAAGCAAAATGGATGATCAAAATGACCACTCTTGTTTGTTTTCTCAAATATGATGCATAAATAAATGAAATTAATTAATAATAATGTTGAAATTAAATTATTTTTTGTAAAACAATTGCTTCAAAAATACCCTCATCTTTGTTAAAATAAATGTGATAATGTATCTATGATAGTACTTGGTCAAATATGAATGTACTTTATTGAAGGCCTAATTTTAAATAAAGGCTATAATGTCTAAAGCACCAATTTAATGTCAAGCCCCAAAATGATTAATATACTGCACTTTGAATGTAGTAACAATACACATTATATTTTGATAGTTTGGAGCTTAGCTTGGAACTTAGTGTTTAATTGTAGACCCAATAACAGACTGGTTGACCTATGTCCAAAGCTGTAACAATTTATCTTGTGTAACGTTAACCCAATGTATGGAGAGTATGATGCACATGTTCTAAAGGATGTTTTGGGCCTGGAGGGAGTTCAGCACATTTTTGCAAGATGACACCTGAACTTCAGGTATTAAGTTATAAGGAAAAGAATAGACAAATTAAGTCTTTATTCTCTTTATTAGATGGTTAAGGGGTCAAGTAATCAAGGTTTTCAGGATATTAACAGGGAAAGACAGGATAGGTATACTATAGGTCCACTAAAACCAGGGGTCATAGTCTAAGCAGAAAAGCCAGGCCACTCAGGAGAGTTTTAAACAAGCACTTCAAAATGCAGAGAGTAGTGAAGGTTTGCTCAAACAGCAGTCAATGCTATTTAAGTTGTTAAATTTAAATTTGAGATAGACAATTTTTTATTAAGTAAGGTATCAAGGGATATGGGCCCAAAGCAAGTATAAGGAGTTAGTTAGACCATAGATCATCCATGAGGGATTGAAGGCCTACATCTGTTCCCATGTTCCTACTTCAGCATTGACTGAGGCACATGTCAAATCCCAGAGGAAAAATAGGTTAAAAGTTTTCTTTGGATATTTTAAATCACATCTCTGAAGAAGGTGAGAGTTGAATCCAGACCTGCTGGCACAGAGGTAGAAACATTACCACCTCACCACAAGAGTCCCGGAAGTTTTCTTTCATAATGATCTTTAGAATGTACAGTTCTTTGCACTTCTTATTTAACACTAGCAGGATATTCGAAATGAACCATGTCAAGAGCCGTAAAGGAAAGCTGATCTTGCACAAGATTGGATTGATGCTTAGATACTTAGGTTGTCTTTATTTATAATTATATTTAGACACATCGTACATTTTGTAATTATGCAGGTTGCTATGTTACTTGAGCAAAGGTTGTCACTAAGGTTTTAGTAAAGAGTAAAGCTGGGTGTGCCCTCATGAATTAAGAAAAACGCCCTGAGTTATAACTAGAATTTAGATTTAGACATTCCAAACTTAGGATGTGTGTGACACAAGCATGTTTAATTGGGATGAAGTACTGGTAATTAGAGATCTGTCACTCCTGGAAATTCATGTTAGGAACAGTTTAAACTGTCGAATTAAATATATTGCACATGACAATGGAGTATTTCACAGGATCAAAGTATATAGATTTAAATGTGATATTTCTTGGGGAGGAGGTATCGATATCACATTGAATAAATCTATCAATACTGGATACAATATCAAACAAGGATAGTCGTAATCTCTCTTTATAACTATAGCCTGTATTATGTGTTACAATTTAAATGAATATTCCACATGCCAAATGTGCATTTTAGAGTCACTAAGATCTTCAGCATAGAAAAAGGCTCTTCAGCCCATCATGACTGTGCCAGTGAAAAACAACCACCTAACTATTCTAATCCCATTGTCCAACACTTGGCATCACAAGTGCACATCTCAATGCTTCTTAAATGTTATGAGACTTCCTGTCTCTGCCACCCTTACAGTCAGGGAGTTGTAGTTTCCCACCACCCCCTCGATGAAAAAGTTTTTCCTCACATCTCCTGTAAACCTTCTGCCCCTTGCCTTAAATCTATGTCCCCTGGTCATTAATCTCTCTATAAAGAGGAAAGTTTTCTTCCTGTTTATCCTATCTATTGCTAGCTCACTATTTAATGACAAATTCCTGGAACTATCCAGTTGATTTGCACGTTGATAATGTGTGTGATTCACATGCTGTTATTGTTTATCAACAAATTCTAGACCAATCTCTCTGTACTGAATTATCTGCGAACACAACTGATAAGGTACTCCCTCATTTTACAATTCTGAACATAATTTTCAATAGAGATTTAGTATGGGTACTTTTTTTTAGTTCATACCCTGGAAGAGCAGAATTTCTTGTACTAATATCTGTGTTTATTGTTAAAACCATTTCCTTTACCCAAATGACAGTTGACTTGTTCATATGTTTGTGGCTTTTCTACAAGGACAAGAAAGAATGCAAGCGTAGGATACTGGTTCGCTAACATATAGCTGCAAACTAAACAACCCAATGCAAAAATGCCTTATGATTGCTGTTTCTATTTTTTAAATTATTCTTCGTTTCTGCAAGGAAAGGCCACAAACTAACCAGGAATAAAATACAGAAAGATCAGCCCTGTAGATGGGAGCTGCGAATGGGGACCCTGTAGAATTCCCAATGTAGCCCACTCCAAGAAATTGCCCAGGAGATTGGAAATTCCAGTGGCAATTCCCCAATGCCTGAACCCTCTGAAAGTATCCATTTAAATCGGAGCATTCAGAAAGGTCCACTGTGATTAAGTAAAGAGTTACTCAGGAAAAACTAGACAGATAGAAAACCAGTTTAACACCTGAGTAAGTATTCAACTGATCCCTCTCACTGTCAACTACACCTCCCCTGCTACCATCCAGACACTAAATTTTCCAGCACCTCCTGCTTGACCCAGTCCCCTTACTTATGCACCTTACCCACCTGGCGCAACCTACCTACTTCCCACTTCTGTTGCCCTGGAACTCTACTTAGCTGGTACTTATTTATCTGGCACTTGCACAATTAGCACCCTACTTATATGGCACCCCCAACCCCACTATGCTGTCATACCCGATGACTCAACTTCTTTCTCCTGCCATCCTACCCAGCTGACAGCCTACTTACCTTGCATCCATCTCTAACTATGTAGCACCTTACCTACCTGACACCCTGACCACCTGGTTTCCTGCTTAATTGGCACCCTGGACCTCACAGCTCCCATATCTGGCATCTTAGCCTCTCAGCACCATAACCTCACACTTACAGTATGTACTCACTATTTAATAGGTGCTGCCAAAGTGTCAGTCTGTGATGCTGGACCTTTAAATCACAGATTATGGGAATTGACTCTTATGAGGAATAGACCATGGCTTGCCTTCCCCTTACTGTTCTGCAGTACAACTGACTTGTCAGAATGGAAGTACAACTCCATATTTCTGAAGGAGCCCTGATCAGATTCTCCTGACAGAATCATGGACCCTTTTTTTTAAACATAGAAAAAAGGATACAAGTTTCAAATTTGTTTGGGATTGGTGCTCTTCGGAAAATCCAGCCTACTGTTAGGAAGGATGCAAATTGGATAAGATCCTCTTGTGAGTTAGCAAGTCCTCTGTGGGTAGCAATCCAGAAAACAATCCTCAGAAATTATGATGCAAAACCTGACAACTTTTACAAGCTGGTCATTGTACAGCAGTGCTGGATTGTTTTATTGCTATGTTCACCGTGCAATGGCAGATTCTGAGGAGTGGTTCCTATGGCTGTGTACTTCTGCTTGCTAATGTCTTGCTAATTAGCATTCTAATCGTTGTAAGTAGATGGAAAAAAACAAGAGAATATGAAAATTCCATGAACCCCTGCTTGGTAGAAATCACAGTTATTTTGAGCTGAATGCAGTCATCACTTGATTACTTAACTTAATTTGGAAGTTAAATCCCACTGAGTCAGGCCGTAGAATATTCATCCTTTCAATGCTGGCTTTGCCATTTGTAACCAAATGCGAGTTCCCTTCAAGAAGAAAAGTTAATACCCCAATTTTCGTCATGACAGAGAACACACCTGTTGTACCAAAAGAGTTGGAAGAAATCCAAAATCCCAAATCCTGTCCCCCAACGTGGCATTCCTCATTTTGGCAGTACACAAATAGAGTTCCTGGAGGCAGCTTGCTATTTAAATACTCTGCAGACCCCACTGAATTTGAATTCTAGAGTCCCTCTTGTCTGGAACTAGGAGTGTGGAGATTGCACAGATAACAGCAAAGTCTGTTCTCCGTGCATTTTGTCTGGTTAGCCAGGATGTCTTTGGAGAATTGGGGTATCTATGTATGAATGGTGCCAGGTCACTCTGGGAGTAGGGGAGGCTTTGGGTTGTCAGGTTGAGGGTGGGTACAAGGATCTTTTATGGGATAGAGCCAGGTGTCCTGTGGGGCTGTTAACTGTGGAGAAGAACATGTTTAAAAGGTGCAAAACCTAGGGAACTGTCCAACTTGCTGAGACCTGTCAAGAGTGTCAGCCAGTGTCAACTTGTCAAGATGTAACTAGAAGTGTCAACAAGTGTTGACTTGGCAAGAAGTGTCTACAAGTGTCAACATGTATATTTACGAATGCAAGTACCTTTCTCCATCGGCTGTAATTTGTGATATAAACATTTCAGTGATGGAAGTATATTTTATCTCCTATGAGTATCCACATGTACATAATGCAGAATAAGTTGTCATGGTAGTTGAAGGAGGAAAGGATGATGAAAGGAGGCACAAACTTGACATATAGGTATGAGAGCAAAGAGAATGGTTAGATAGCATTAGGTTACATGAATTGGCATGGGAGAGACATTAGGACTTCCATTAACATTTCAAAAGGTGAGAGCTGGAGGAATGGTCTGTATTTATCCCCTTTTGGAGAGTTAAGGTACCCTTTTTAATCTGATCCCAGTTCATGTTTGGGAGAGGTAAGGTGCTCTTTAGGATTGTGAAAAGGCAAGCTTGCTCACAAGAGAAAGCAAAAACTGGTTGGACCTGGTAAAGTTGTCAAGAAACTGTCCAAAAGAAAGGTGTGGAGTAAAACAACAACTAGCTAGTTCAGAAGTTCTCTCATCAGGTAAAAACATCGTAGGATTTGTGCTGAATGGATTTATTTCCCACACTATCATTTTCACAATTGAGTTCCTAATGATGGACAGCTCTGTCAATTGACTGGAAATGTTTGATAACATAAGGGATCAAGCATGTAATTTAAATTAATGTTTTAGTAAGACATTGAGGAGATCTTGTGGAGAAGTGGTAGTAGCACCATCTCTGGACCAGAAGATCAGGGTTCAGGTACCACCTGTCCAGAAAGTGGGTTATAAAATGTCCAAACAGGTTGATTAAAAATATAAACAGAATTTGCTGGAAAAGCTCAGGAGGTCTGGCACACCTATGGAAAGAAATCAGAGTTAACATTTTGGGTCCAGTGACCCTTCCTCAGAACTCCACAAATGCTGCCGAACATAGAACATTACAGCGCAGTACAGACCTTTTGGCCCTCGATGTTGCGCCGCCCTGTGAAATCAATCTGAAGCCCATCTAACTTACACTATTCCATTCTTGTCCATATACCTATATAATGACTATTTAAATGCCTGTAAGGTTGGCGAGTCTACAACTGTTGCAGGCAGTATGTTCCACACCCCTACTACTCTCTGAGTAAAGAAACTACCTCTGACATCTGCCTTAATACATCTATCACCCCTCAATTTGAGGCTATGCCCCCTCATGTTAGCCATCACCATCTTAGGAAAAAGGCTCTCACTGTTCACCAAATCTAACCCTCTATTATCTTATGTCACAATTAAGTCACCTCTCAACCTCCTTCTCTCTAACGAAAACAGCCTCAAGTCCCTCAGCCTTTCCTCATAAGACCTTCCCTCCAAACCAGGCAGCACCCTAGTAAATCACCTCTGAACCCTTTCCAAAGTGTCCACATCCTTCCTATAATGCGGTGACCAGAAATGCATGCAGTATACCAAGTGTAGCCGCACAGAGTTTTATACAGCTGCAGCATGACCTCATGGTTCCAAAACTCGATCCCTCTATTAATAAAAGCTAACACATCGTGTGCCTTCTTAACAGCCCTATCAACCTGGGTGGCAACTTTAAGGGATCTATGTACATGGACACCAAGATCCTTCTGCTTGTGTACACTACCAAGAATATTACCGTTCACCCATTCCTGTTACTCCTTTGAAAGTGAATCACCTCACACTTTTCTGCATTAAACTCCATTTGCCACCTCTCAGCCCAGCTCTGCAGCTAATCTATATCCCTCTGTAACCTACAACCATTGTACCGACCTTAGTGTCATCTCCAAATTTACTAACCCATCCTTCTACACTCTTATCCAAGTTGTTTATAAAAATGACAAACAGCAGTGGACCCAAAACAGATCCTTGCGGTACACCACTAGTAATTGAACTCCAGGATGAACATTTCCCATCAACCATCTCCCTCTGTCTTCTTTCAGCTCGCCAATTTCTGATCCAAACCACTAAATCGCCCTCAATTCCATGCTTCCATATTTTGTGCAGTAGCCGACCATGGGGAACCTTATCAAACGCCTTACTGAAATCCATATACATGACATCAACCACTTTATCCTCATCTACCTGTTTGGTCACCTTCTCAACTGTAGACCTGCTAAGCTTTTCCCACAAAATCTGTTTTTATTTCTGATTTACACCATCTGCAATTCTTTCAGTTTTGATTTAAAAGATAATTTTATTTTACATGTTGAGTACTTGAATTTGCTTTTTAAACCATTTATTACTTGAATCAAACACTTGCTTTCACAAGATGTTAGTTGAAGCAATTTCAATGTATTGGATTTTTTAGTGTCAGAGAGACAGTGTTTGTTCTTCAGTAGTAATGGGTTTATTTTCTGTCAGGATGCCTCCTGATTAATGCATGTGCTGGATAAAAGAAGAGTTTCCATGGAGAGGGAAAAGCAAAGAGTGGGAGGTCAGGCTATGAATTGGCATTGAGTTGTTGTAGGGGCTACAAAGGACAACAGGGATGATTGGAGGTGTATGGGATTACTGCCATGGGAGGTGGGCAGTTTAGCATAGACTGACATAAGAGGTATGTGGTGTAGGTACAGGGGCAATGGTTGGCATGGAGAGTCAGATGAGAGCAGTTGGGATATTTTATGCTTTAGTCTTTATTTATAAAGGGTGAACTCACTGCTGGAGGTCTGAGGCAGACTTTCTGCCTAACCTGCCTCAGGAACTGACACTACTCCCAAACTATCCAATCACCCCCTTTCCTGGACCAAAAACCAGAAGTGTGGTGAGCCATTTATAAAGGTTGATTTTGAAAAGGATTTGAAGATTTCTCCTGACTCTGCGGCCGATTTGAGAAGGAAAATCAGGATCTTAACTTAAAACGTATGACTGTTAACAGCCAAGTTTTGATACGTCTTTCCTTAGTTTACTGATTTTAAAAAGGAATATATATATTATTTATTGCCCAAATAATCCTTTGTATTTTGTGTGTACAAAGCTACTGCATATTCAGTTAAAAAGGTTGTCGGAAGTATAAGTCCTTGATAGCGATGCGATGGTAGCTTCAAAAAGTGCAGGCTTTAGCTAAAATAGAGTACACTGCACATTAAAAGATCCAACTGTTCACTTTCCTGTAGTATTTTGCAATGTTACCCTTAATTAAAAGGGATGGGTGTATTGTAACTTGGTATTTTACTTTTGCTGGTACGTGCTTAGTCACTCATGAGCTAGTTGTTTAAAAAAAGGTAAGCCCGTGAGTACTGTCCACACGCAACCACTTGTGTGTGCACTGTCATATGCTATATTGATACCCTTAGTGGGAAAATCCTTTTAATTAGTGTGTACAACTATCTTACAATTCAGTTCATATCCCATGAGAGCATTTGATTACCATGGATTTTATCGCAGGACTTGGTGCAGCTCCAGCCATAGTCTGGAATTTGTTAGTCTAATGGGGTGCAAAGTCTATTGATTGTGGTCTCCAGGGTAATAACCAAATAGAACAGGAGCAACAAGTCAATAACATTGTTGTTTCTACAAACTCTATTCACTTGTAGTGTTGGATTATTTTACAATGCAGAGCATAGCCAATAGAAAATCCGCATGTCTGATATGCTATACACAAAGTTGTGTGTGGGGATTTTTAAAAAAAACTTTTAAGATTGACTGGAAAGACAACAAAAGAATTGAAATCAAAGGATTATGAAATTGAAGTGAGGTAAAGCAGCGTAGTGGACTCTAGAATCAAAAAATTAAACTATGAAACATATTGCCAATAAAGTCTGAGCATTTGCCTATCACGAGGAAAGACTGATGCTGTACAAAAGGAAATAATAAGGCACTACTTATGATTGGGTATGTCTGCTTTTAATCTTCCAACTCTTCTGAAATGGTGGATTTGTATGTGACAAATGACGTTAGATATTATTACTTGTGCCATTTGTCATGGCTTGACTTTTCACATGAACTGTGCATTTGTTCTATGCTGATTTCTATTGTAGGCAGTGGTGCCCAAATATTTCCTGTGAACAAACACGGGCAACAAATTGGGTCCAATTCTGGATTGTTTAGATGTGCTAGAGAACTAATGTTATGACTCCACAGGGGAAACCATTTGAGTCCGTCCCATCTATCGCCCCAAATAACTTTTGTCATGCTTCTCGAGAGGAAAAGGAAGAATCATCTTGGATTGATCCTGCACACCCTCTGACAGGCGTATATTGGGGAAAAAGATTGCAGTTCCATCCTGTCCAGGGGTGTGGAAAGAGATTAAATAGGAAAAGTGGAAAAATTATTAGGAAATAACTTGAGGAAAAATGAATACGAAGGAATCAAGATATATAAGTTATGAATGTGCATTTTTTAACTTTAAAAAAATTACAAAGATTCCCCTTACGCAGTTGAGAGACCAATTCTTATCAATTACCAATCTTTTTTAGTTAAAAATCACACAATACCAGGTTATAGTCCAATAGGTTTATATGGAAGCACTAGCTTTCAGAGTGCTGCTCCTTCAGGTGGTTGTGGAGCATAATATCGTAAGACACAGAATTTATAGCAAAAGTGTACAGTGTGATGTTATTGAAATTATATGTTGAAAAAGACTTGGATTGTTTGCTAAGTCTCTCATCTTATGGAATGAAATGTTGGTTTCAGTTCTTTCATATGTAAATTGCAGAACATTTAAAAGTTACATTCTCAAGTGAACTTTAACAGTTGATGTCATGTCGGCCCGGATAATGTATTGATGGTGTCAGGTGCCCTGTGTGAGGCTGTCTGTGCCCCAATGTTCAGACTGGTTCTAATCTAGGGAAGTGATTTACAGAATCTTACATGGATTCATGCAGTTTTTGAGCAGAATAAAATGTAATTCTGTATGTACATATTCACCCCACAAACCTATGTGCGTATGTGTGCATGTGGATGTGGGGTGGTGGGAGGGTGGGGAGGCAGGGGCTATGAGTGTCTGTGAGAGTGTGTGTGTTGTATGTGTGTGAGTGTAAAGGGGTATAGGTCTGTGAGAGGATGCATGAGTGAGTGTGGGAGTGTACATGTGAGTGTATGAGAGAGGGCCTGTTGGAGTGTGTGTGTGTGTGTGTGTTCTCGTCTGTCTGTGTGTCTAATGTGCAATGGGGTCACCTGCAGTGTGACATAAACCCGAGGTCCTGGTTGAGGACATCCCCATGGTACCAAACTTGGCTATCAGCCTCTGCTCGGCCACTTTTCGTTGTTGCCTCTACCGAAGTCCGCCTTGGAGGACGGTCACCCAAAGGCCCGAGGTCGAATGTCCTGGACCACTGAAGTGTTCTCCAACTGGGAGGGAACTCTCCTGTTTGTTGATTGTTGAATAGTGTCCATCCATCCATTGCCATAGCCTCTGCTTGGTCTCGCCAATGTATCACACCTCAGGGCATCCTTGCCTGCAGTGTGTGAGATAGACAACATTGGCTGAGTGGCATGAGTACCTGCCACGTGCATGGTGGGTGGTGTCCCCACGCGTAATGGAGGTATCTGTGTCAATATTCTGACACATCTTTCAGCATCTACTGTGACAAGGTTGTGTGGTGTTTTATTTTTATTAATATCCTTTTTATTTAAATTTCAATAGAACTCTGAATATTCAAATGATGTAGGTGGAGCTGACAACCACAGGCTCCTGGCTGACAGCAGCCTGTTTCAGTATGGCAACACATACATAACACACGCACACATACACACACACACACATATATAGACACACGCATACGCACCCACCCACCCATCCCAATAGTCTCAGCTGAAGGCAGAGATTAACTATACAATAAAATAAGTTTAGTTTTATGTGCATGAACAGCAGACTTCATTATCACATCTAGTGAATGCTCAAATTCCTATAACTTTGTTTGAATGTTAACAAGAAAAAAAATGTCCTTCTGAATAGACTTCATTTGCAATTTTGTAGATTAGGAAGGTTTTCGGTTGATTGTATATATAAAAATATAAGAAACAAAAGCCAGTATTGCTATTTGAAATGGGTGTTTGTGCTGTGTTTAAATATTAGAAGCTAAAGCAAATATTTTTGAGAATTGCATAAAAACTATAATACAAATGAATGTATAGACTATATGGTTTTTTTGTAGTATTGCATAAATTTTTTTAAAAACCCTATTAACTCCATGGTTCAATGTTTCATTATATAAAATGCAAGTGGAATGCCCAAGTCAACTGTGAAATGTGAAAAATATTCTACCTTAAATGCCATCCATTATTGCTTTGTCATTTTTGGTTGCCAAGTCTCAGTTACAAGTGAAATAAGTAATGCATTGTGTAGTCCTCGCTGGATGTTCATGTATGTTAATGCTGGAATTCATAATTAGCCAAAGGCAACCATTTAGGCCGCCTCAGTGCCACCAAAGAAAACTAGCTGGTCCTTTAGCTCATGACTTTGCAGGCCTTCCCAGTGCACAAATTGGCTATTTATGTAAGAACAGTGGTTACAAATCCAGAACAGGTTCATACTTTATGAAACAACCTTCCTGAAAGCTTCAAAGTTAATGTATCCACATAAGTTCTGCTACCCTGTTAGTAGATGTTACAATAAAAAACTAAATGTATTTTTACTGCCATTTTACATTCCTTCAAATACAAGAAAATAACCACAAAACAAAGGCCCAGAAGTTAATGAGAAATCTAGCCAAATGAATCAAAGTATTCTATTTAAGGAACAAGCTCTTAAATACTATTCCTGCAGAGAGTTTTCTCTCTGTTAACACCATGAGTTGGCAGATGAGGTTATCATATGGCAAGTTAGATGCGGGGCAGATTAATTTCAAAACAGATTCCTCTATCACTTGTAGGATTCTTATTAAATTAGTAGTGTGTTTTCAATGTTTTCTCCATGTGCCCTGGACAGCGACTGGGCATCCAATGCTGTATGGTACGTCCCCTCAGCCCTGCCCCAAATTCAAGAATTCTTTCTTCTAACACTTCAGATATTGAATAAAATTATTCAAAGACGGATTTGTCCTGGAAGTTAGATACGTCATTGTATTAAAAGTAACTTTTTTTTAGAGCTTATATTTTTCCATTCAAGGTTCTAACCTGACTATACCACTTCGTTAGGTTAAAACAGCATGGAATGTAGCCATTTTGACCATTTTTACCACCACTTTCAGCATATATCCAACTAATCTGTTTGCATGGGTATGTCACAGTTGACTTGATCATTTCCAAACTAGTGAGGCAATCCGCCAGGCATCTGGGTTGTGTTACCGTCATTTGACTCCTCGTTTTGCATGTGTCTGTGTTGGCATATACTTGAGCTACAGTCCGATCTCTCCTGTTGTCACTGTGTATCTCATACAAAAAGCCAAGTCCCTTAGATAAGATGCCAAAGGCAGGCAGTGCCCATAGATTCATCCATCACCAGAAATTAACGGTATGAAGCTAGTCAAAAAGGAAAATAAAGGGTAATGACCAGGGGTAAATTTAAAATTTTAATTCCGATTCAGTTAATATGAACTGCAGAGATTACAACAGAATCAGATATGGAGCTTTCCTTGATGTGAACTGGAGGCCATGAAGATAGATGCTGAGGCTCCAGAGATTAAATTAGCAGTGATAGACAGACGACTTCACAATATTTAATCAGTGTTAGCCTCATAACAACCATATGGCCTGTGGAAAATTGGATCCACTCAAAACGTCAATTCCTTCAAATTTATAATATTTTGATCTAAGATTTCCCCAATTAACAAATATGCTAACCCAAAGTAAAACTGTGCATGCTTTAAAAATGAACAAAGTTCCAGATTTTCATTTCTGTTTTCCTGAGTTAATTGATGTGCAGCAAAGACCTGAATTTACAAAGTGATCACTGTTTCTGTGCAAGGAAAGGGAAAGGCCAGAGTTTCCAGTGGATAATGAATAAGAACAGGTTTGGACTATGCAATGGTGCCCTTTATTGTTTAAAAGTCTGTGGAAACTTTGAACAGTTCCGACATAAAAAACAATCAGTTGTACAAGCTGAGGGCAGTTACACTCCTGTGTAACTACTTCATGCCTTCAAACAATGTGGGAAAATATCAGTCCCAAAGTTATGTAGAAAGTTGTGGTATATAGCACATAACTTGAGAGTGGTTTTCCTACAATTGAACCATTTCATATACCAGACTAAGTCACTCATTGTATCACCCAGCTCTTAATTTCTGGGGTTGAGCCTCACTTAAAGATTTATTTTTAAAATATGAGGATATTTGTACTGGCTCCAATGCAGACTTTTTTTTATCTATTAAGTTAAATGCCAAAATAGGTTCCTTCCTCAAAAATGACATTCTAAATCCTCTAGGCACCAGAGAACTGCTGTGGCAAAACTTGTTTCCTGATCCTTTGAGAGGCTTTTTGCAAGTGCCCTGACAATACCCTTCACGTGAGGGAAAGAAACAGCATATGAGCTGAAACACTTTAACAAGCAGCCTTCCATAATCTTCCAGAGTAGAAACATTGGTTCGGTTCCCTAGTGACCCTTCCCTTTAATTTTTTTAGCAAGTGCTTTGCTAAAGCCATGATTTCATACCACATTAAAATGCGAATTGGGGAAGTCTTCTTAAGCATGTGATTCCACATCCTCAGAAAAAGTGTCTTGTAAATTCAATGTTATAAGGCACAGAGGTTGTGCCGTGCATATCTTCTTTAGCTGTTTGGTGATTATTGGGTACGCACAGATAGAACAATACCATGTTTCATGAGATGCTGCCCTGGTGTTTAATGATTAATTTCATATTTTCTACCACCTCAGACATTCCATCCCAATAGTAACTTTTGAGACCATTCATTCATTATCACCATTGGCAAAAGAGAAATACTGTCTCCAGTAGTGCTTAGCATGCTGAAGTAATCAGTTAGTGATCCTGTCATTTCCCTATTGCTTATATGACCAATCCGCAGATGGAAAGCTAACATATGACAGTTAAAGAATGGAGTGGATGCAAAAATGGACAAAATGTATAAATAATGCAGGAGTGGGGAATTCGACCCTAACTGTGAACAAGCATGGGTGTGGGTGGGTTCAAACTGAAAAGTAGAAAAATGAAACATTAAAAAAAATTGGTGCCTGAGAAACTCAAATTAATTTAGAGGAAATGTTAACTGCCAAAATGGATTTATTATAATGCGTAATCATGTCATCCTGTGTTATAATGTTCCCAGCTGTGTGTGTTTAAGTATCAGTAACAGTGAAGACTGTTCTCAGAATGTATATAACTCCATTAAATATAAAGGTAACTTTAGATCAGATCATATCTTCTGCCAAATGTGCTTGTTAAACTCCCCTCCCATCTGTTCCCTACTCACTTGGGTAGAGAATACAATAAAACAAATATTGACTGTAGTTATCAACTAATGAATGCAGAGTTACTGCCCAAAGTACAGAATGAATCTTTGGAATTCACCATTGACCTCAATTTTCAACTCTTGAGCACATCTCTAAGTCAAAGAGTTTCATGATGTACAAAAGTAGCCAGTACTTGTAGATTATTAAAAAATTCTCTGTAGAACAATAAAATCACGGAATAGTCATAAAAAAAGCTCTTCAACTCCATAGTTTGCACTGATGTGAAGTGGCTTTGCCTTTGCATTAACCCAAACTATATAGTGTGCTTTGGATTTAAAGTTCTCAGATTTAAGTTAGGAAGTAGATTGGCTCCAGTTTGGTTGGCACCGAGAACTGCAACTACACAAGTGACAGTTCAAAAAGTGTACAGGCAGCCAGTTGGTTAGGAACTTTTTAAAACTTTATTTCTAATCTTTTTAATGTTAACAAAGGACCAACTGTTCTATGAGCATGTTAACATTAAAATTCAACTGGCAGTCAGATGTTGGCCGCAGAGCTGTACATATTTGTGCTTGCATCCAAGCACTGAGCTCTATTTTATTTATCAAAGATCAGTGTGATCCCAGCAATTTAACCCATGTCAGGCAGCACCATGTGGCAATACTACTAGTAGTATTTCAGTAATGGTATCCAAAAAGACGATTGATGCCTGCATTTGAACAGTAAAATAGTAATCTCATCTTGGCACTCATACTCTTACCACTGGAATATATGATTAACTATGTCACAGGGCTGTAAAAAATGTGGTTCTCTGGAAAAGCGATTTCATTATTTGTTCCGATTTCCCAGAATTGGTCTCCTGTGTACAATTCCTTTCACAGCTTTTGCCTTCAGGCAATAGAACAGGATTGGTCATTTCTCTAATCCTTGAGGACAATATTTAAGATCACTTGCCCTCAACAGTATTTTTCTTAGTTTGTAGGAAAATGCCTCTGTAACCTGAAAGGGTATTTGAATAATCTAATTCAACAAAACCTAGTATGAGTATCAAATTTGGTACAACTGTTGAACAGATGCTGCAGTCACAGTGGATGTTGTGTATCTGCAGAAGCCACAAATATGAATTACAGCTGAAATGGTAAAACAAATAGTCAGACTGTTACGTGATAGCGTGATGTATTGGTGAATTAGAGCACAGCAAATCTTTGCACAGTAGCATGACATGCACCTTTGCCAGCAGTGCACGTCTTTGCTGAATTCTTGAGCTCCACTATCAGGAAGGGTCACAAAGTACTGCAGAATTATGACCCCTAATGAGATTTCAATACTTAGAAAACAATAAAAATTTATGAACTGCATAGTTTCAGGGTGTAGTTGCATGGTTATTGTTACGCCCTTTCAGCAAACGATCCAGCTGTTCTACGAGACAGCACAATTTTATTCTTAAGAACCTAGAAGACTGCATATGAAGTGTGCCAAATATTTTCATATTTAACCTCGTGGATTATTCCATTCATCATGCTGTATACCAGTTCTCACTTACTTTGTCACACTTTCCACCACATACTTAACTGTAACTAATTCAATCATTATCTAATTTCCTTTGAAGTCATTGATGTTACTGCATGATGACTTGTTTGCTGTATCCCTGTTTACTTAGTTATTGGCCCTCTCTCATCTTTGTATGTTTCCATTGTTTCCCCCTTCTTGGTATACATGTCTTGCAAGGGTTAAATGAACCAACAATGTTTTAGTGTAGCAGACTGACTCACTAAGTTTGAGCAAAACAAATCTCTTGGGATTTCCTGGGTACGCCCTCATGAAATGTTTACAGAATTTTGGACCTGTTGTATGCACTTCATTAAATGACGGGGGATTGGATAAAGGGACATGGCACAAAGTGTAGGTGCGGTGCAACAAGTTAGTGAGACAAATATGCAGGTGAAATGTTACTTCCTGTTTGGCTGATGCCCTGTAAATTGTTCCATGAAAAGCAGTCTTTTGGCATATCATCCAGTGTTGAATCAGGCAAAATTTAGAAGTATTGCAAGAAAGAAAGTAAATTTGTGTTTCCTTTTTTTTAAACACAGTGTCAGCAAATAATGCCTATACTGTAAGGTTCAAAAACAGGCTTGAAAATGGCTTAGATTCTATGCTCCATTAATCTGAGTTTCTCAAGTGCAAAGAGAGCACTTAATTCAATTCTGCTGGAAGCTGATGGAAAATTGCCCTTGACTTCAGTGATATTTGTTGCAATATTTTAAGAGAACTTCAGCCCTTGGTTTTGACTTGTTAGACCAGAAAAATAGTTAGCAGAAAATTGGGCTCAATGGGAAAATGGCCGTATAGGCTGAAATCCCAGTTCCTGCAGTAGCATTGAACCTGTAGTCATGCCATTAGCCAGATGGAGAAAGTACTCTATTATTCTGTTTTACTCTCTCCCTACTTCCCTCCTCTTCTTTGCCTCTCATGTCACATTTATTAATTAGGCTTATCAAAATTGGTACTAATCTGAATATTTTCCAGTACTTTATTTAAAAGGGTTTTGTTCCTTTACAAATACATGCATCAGCTGCAACAATGCAGGAATCAAAGTGCTGATGTGGCAACGCATATGTTACAGTAATATTATAATATGCACTATTTCTATTCAAGTCAATGCATGTTATTTCCAAGGCCATGGTATCTAGAGGAGTCATTGTATTTCAAGTATCCATCACTTAGAGTCATAGTCATACAGATGTACAGCATGGAAACAGACCCTTCAGTCCAACTCGTCCTTGCTGACCAGATATCCCAACGCAATCTAGTCCCACCTGCCAGCACCCGGCCCATATCCCTCCGAACCCTTCCTATTCATATACCCATCCAAATGCATCTTAAATGTTGCAATTGTACCAACCTCCACCACTTCCTCTGGCAGCTCATTCCATACATGTACCACCGTCTGTGAGAAAAAGTTGCCCCTTAGGTCACTTTTATATCTTTCCCCGCTCACCCTATGCCCTCTAGTTCTGGACTCCCTGACCCCAGGGAAAAAACTTTGCCTATTTTGTGAACCTGTATAAGGTTACCCCTCAGCCTCTGACGCTCCAGGGAAAACAGCCCCAGCCTGTTCAGCCTCTCCCTATAGCTCAAATCCTCCAACCCTGGCAACATCGTTGTAAATCTTCTCTGAATCCTATCAAGTTTCACAACATCTTTCCGATAGGAAGGAGACCAGAATTGTACGCAATATTCCAACAGTCCGATATGAAGGAGACCAGAATTGCACACAATATTCCAACAGTGGCCTAACTAATGTCCTGTACAGCTGCAGCATGACCTCCCAACTCCTGTACTCAATACTCTGACTAATAAAGGAAAGCATAACAAATGCCTTCTTCACTAGCCTATCTACCTGCGACTTCACGTTCAAGGAGCTATGAACCTGCACTCTAAGGTCTCTTTGTTCAGCAACACTCCCTAGGACCTTACCATTAAGTGTATAAGTCCTTAATGTATTTACTTTTTGAGATAAGCTGACAAAAACTGTTTCTGCCTTCTTGGTAGAATTTAAAAATGCTTCTACACTTTCGAAAGGAAAAGTAGATATGTTATTTTGTTTGATGGTTTTGAAATGCAACTCATTTGAAAAAGAATTATTGTTTTAACTAATTTGCCATTTTATGCAGGTCAAAGACGGACTCTTTGAATAGATCAGAATTCCTCAAAAAGAGAGGACCAGGAGAGAAGATTATAGAAAAGAGTTTCACATATGGTTTTATATGTAAGATTAAAGGAGAATAGGATGCATAAAGAAACAGCTGTATTTCTAACTTTTTTTAAAAGTAGAAAATTGCTTCAATTTACTGAAATACTTTAAGTAGATTGTGGAGCAATTTTCAAAATCAAGGTCCTGGAATAAACGTTTGCATGTTTGAGAAGCAGGAATGGTCAGTTTGGCTGTAGCCATCATCTGACTCTGTCTATCATTTTGAATGATGTGGAGGTGCTGCTGTTGGACTGGGTTGGACAAAGTGAAAAATCACATGACACCAGGTTATGGTCCAACAGGTTAAATTAAAACACTAGTTTTCGGAGTGCTGATCCTTCATTTTGAAGCATTATGGGAAGACAAATATGACCAGTGTAAATGCTGTAAATCTAAGATGAAAATAAATGATGCTGTAAATAATTAACAGGTCAGGCAACATCCATGGAGAGTGAAAATGTTTATAAATGGCAAGTATGACCAGCATTTCTTGGTTTTGTGCCCCAATATTACCCCTGATAATTTGGTTTTGCAAATTAGAAAATACTTAGGAGCAAAACTGCACCTTGGAATAGCTTCTTTCCATTTTGTATGCTCTTTTGAGAGGAAAGATCAATTAGAACAAAGGTACAAGTGTTGTTGCTTAGTGCAAACCTTTCTGACTTTCTAAATGCCAATGATATATTAGTTCAAAAATAACTAATCAGTCAAAAAGTTCATTGGAACATTGACTGCACACATGACTCCTATTAGTTCAGTGAGTAAATATACGGTAATGAAGACAACCGGTTGTGATCTCTAGACTGATCTGAAATAAGTTGCCATGAACAGCACCATCCATAGGAATGAACTTTACTTCATTGGGTTGGTTAAGGGATAATAGCTAAGAACACCAATATTCTCTGATAGGAAATGCTTGATCTGATATTCTACACATGCTCACTACATTAAGAACAGTCAAGCCAAAGGGCTGTGATTCACAATCCAGCATCTTCAGATATCTCTCAAATGCAGTAGGCTCATGGAAAGAGTCAAACACCATGGACTTGCTGTAGAAGTTCAGCAGATCTAGTAGCACCTATGGAAAGAAAGCAGAGTTAATTATTTGAGGCTAATGACCTTTCTTCAAAACCTCAGAGGATGTCAGGGGTCGATTTGGATGAGCAAACCAAGATGTGTTGTATAAGATTTTGTGTTCTTGTTAAGTAAGGGCAAGTTCATTACTGTACGAGGTAGACCAGGAATAGACAAACTCTACTCAAATGCAAGTGAGCTCACTCTATTAAGCAACACCATCACTTATGTTCACCTATATTGCAATTATGTTGCTGTTTCAAACTTTTTCAATGATGTATGTATGAGAAGAACCTTGAATACAGTTTTGTTAAAACATAGATTTGTTAAATATAACCATTAGTAATATTCATTTCATCTGATTCTTGTCTGTCGAATTTGGTAATCTCATCTGTAACATGAATAATGCACAACAGATTGCTATAGCAACTCTGGCTTAGGGATGGTTCCAGTAGCCAAGTATCTCATCCATAACTGTTGCACTTCTCCTGGAAATGTTGTAGACAGGAATATGTCCAGTTTGGCAAAAATAAAACAAAGAAGTGTGGGTGCTAGAGATCTGAAACAATCAAAACCAGCAATTGCTGGAGAAACTCCGCAAGTCGGCCAGCCTCTGTGGAGAGAAAGCAGAGTTAACATTTTGAGTCCAGTGACCTTTCTTTGGAAAGTTCTCCAGATTGTTTTGTTTCAGAACTAGTTTGGCTAGATGGTGATGCTCTTGATGACTGAGTAGTTTCTAACAGTCACTGTTGAGGCTCGTAGTTGAACAATGACTATTTTGCAAAACAGAGGAAGGCAACTGCAATGTGGGACAGATTTCCTACTCCTATACTAAACTCTCAAACTTGATTGAGTTTTTTGAGGAAGTAACCAATAAGATTGACGAGGGCAGAATTATACACATTGTTTACATGGACTTTAGTAAAGCCTTTAACAAGGTTCTGCATTTTGCGCTGATTAGAAAAGTTAGATCACATGGTATTCGAGGTGAGTTGCCAGTTGGATACAAAATTGGCTTTTCGGCAGGAGACAGGGAGTGATGGGGGAGGGTTGTTTTGGACCAGAGGCCTGTGACCAGAGGTGCTTCACAGGAGTCTGTCCTGGGTCCACTTTGTTTGTCATCTAAATCATTTATATAAATAACAATGTAGAAGACCCATAGTTAGTGAGCTTGCTGATGACACCAAACTTGGTGGTATAGTGGACAGTGAAGAAGGTTACCTAAGATTACAGAGAGATTTGGATCAATTGGCTGAAGGGTGGCAGATAGAGTTTAATTCGGATAAATGCAAGGTGTGGCATTTTAGTAAAACAAATATGACAGGACTTATAAAATTAAAGGTAAGGCCTTGGATAGTGATGTAGAACAGAGAGAGACCTAGGGGCTCAGGTGCATAATTCTTTGAAGTTTGCGTCACTTATAGATTCGGTGGATAAGAAGGTGTTTAGCATGCGTGCTTCATTGCTCAGACCTTTGAGTGTAGGAATTGGGACATCATGTTGAGGTTGTATAAGACGTTGATGAGGCCTCTTCTGGAATACTGTGTCCAGTTGTAGGCACCCTGTTATAGGAAGGATATTATTGAGCTGAAAAGAGTTCAGAAGCAAGTTGCCAAATTATAGTCAGGAATGGAGGGTTAGAGTCATAAGAAGTGTCTGGAGAGGATGGGACTTTTTTCACTGGAGCATAGGAGGTTGAGGGTGATCTTATACAGGTTTATAAAATCATGAGGGGTATAGCTGAGGTGAATGACGTGTCGATTTTCCCTATGGTGGGTGATTTCAAGACTAGGGGGCAAATTTTAAGGTGAGACATATGTGGAGCAATTTTTTTGTACAGAGTAGTTAATGTGTGGAATGAACTTCCAGAGGAAGTGGTGGATACGATGGCAGCTATAACATTTAGAAGACATTTTAAATAAGTACATGAACAAGAAATGTTTGGGGGGATATGGACCAAGCACAGGCAAGTGGGACTAGTTTAGTTTGGGAGTATGGTAGGCATGGTCTGGTAGGACCGAAGGGTCTGTTTCTGTGCTGCATGACTATGACAGTATTGAAAGATGTGGGAAAAATCAATACTGTAGAAGGAAAAAATGGGTTATTGAATATTTCTATCAATTCTGTTAATATAATTGTCAAAGTATAATTCACTGTAGTCTGTGTTGTTGGCCTTAAGTTGCAGGCAGACAGCATTGCTGTGGCTGTAGTTAGCCCCAGTTATTTACACCTGTGAAAAATAGTGCATATGTACTGCAGAGGGCACATTCTGATTATTGTTCTGAGATTCAGGTCTAGACAGAGCAGAAACCTTTGTATCGTCTGAGTAAACGCTGGGGAGATGCTGGGTTTACAGATCCAGCCAATCAGCATTGTGGCCATAAAAGCCACCCACTCGTCAGGTGCTGGGAGACTGCAGCTGCAAAATTTGCTGGAGGCAACTGCTGAAGTTCCCAGAAAATGCAGAGAACAGTTCTTAGCAAGATGTTTGTGTGTAAAGTGCCTTTCCACAAAAGGTCCCAATTGTTCCACTGATGCCTGAGCAGATTATTAGCTGCAAAACCTGAAATATTTATGAAAGTTCGCTTTAAAAAATGTTTTGAAGCCCCTTTTTTCTTGTATTTTGTAATGCTGCTGAATTTTTATTTTTTGTGTGTAATACATCATTTTCAATGCATTTGATCTGTAACAGACTAGAAAAAAGATGGAGTTTATATGTTTAAAGTTGACATTTTGATCCTTATCACTGGTGCTGCAGCACGAGAGGTATGACATGTATTGGTACAATAGGAGTGCAAAAAAAATACTGTTTTTAGGGGAAACATAAAAAAGTCACATTCAAATACAATATTTCAATGTTTAAAAAGCTCAGTCAATAAACATTGGTTTGTTCCAATAATACTGCTGTATTAAACTTGATTCAGTAAGGCAGCAATCCCTCTATTTTGCCTGCTCACATGGGCACACCTGAAGCACATCACAGCCATGTCAGTCAGAATTTTTTTCTTTCTTTGCACCACCTGTGAAAAATTGGATGAGGCAGCACAGATTCTTTGACCTAAGTGGATCTACCAAATTCAATACTATTATTTCCCTCCTCTCTCAGATCCAAATTTGAGAGATTTTAGCACCATCAAAATTTTTATCCCAGCAAGGTCTCTAGCAGCAGGCTAAAAAGATTACTACACTAAGAACTCTCAGTGTATTTTCAATTTTACAAATCTCTAAATTACATGGATGTTTTTCTGTGCCAATAGATTAGAAAAGGAAACAGAACTCAGTTCTGCAACATAAGCATTGCGAAATGACAGCAAAAGCTGTATGCTCTTTATCTGCTTTGGAGACTCAGTTAGGTTACATTAAAAAGGCAATAATTTCCCACTGAGGGTAAGCCAGGTCTGGCCACAAATACATCCTTTTGATTTGTGTGTCGAAATTTGCTCTTAAAGGAAATCAGGTGTCCTCTTAACAAGTTAAATCACATTTGTCACATCAACATAGCTGAATTTATCTCTGTTTAAAGCAACTGATTTATTATCTGTTTAAGTATAAATTTTGCAATGTGTAAACACTGTTTAATCTCCCTCATCCCGGACCTCAGCCCACCCAGTCCATTCTCCACCAGCTTCCTAGTAGGAAATTCTTTTAAAACTGTCAAGGATCAGTTCTCTAAATGAGTCTCACTGGTCTATCAAAATTGTCAGGTTAAACTGTTATTGGGTAGTTTTGATCCCACTTTACTGTGATTTTATATGCTTTATTATAGTTACAAAAATTTCCACTTCTCTCACAATTCTTCAGTTGTGATTAGTGTCACTGGCCTTGAGCAATTTCATATCTGAAGCCATTGTCGCCCCCTTCTTCCCACTCCCCAGTGAATGAAAAGGCACAGTTCAAGTCTTTCAGTAAATAGTCTGTACTTTATCTCAGAAAGCTCAGAGTAAAATAACCAACTAAGGACAATAAAGTCAGCACACCTTGCTGTTTCTCTGTCATAGTTTGGCAGCCACAATATTGCTGCATGGAATCAATTTAGATATAAAGCTTCTTTGCAAAACATACTTAAAAAGTTTCTCTTTTAGGTCTGCTCATCTCATTTTCTCTATTGCAGCATTTGCAGACAGCTTTAAATTAGAAAGCTGCAGATAAACATCAAGAACAATGATTTAGCTGTATCAGGGGTCTAAAGGAATAAGAACCATGAAGACATGGTTTGTGCTGCAATGTGAGTCAACAATAAATTGCAACTTTTAAAATAAAGTAAAAATTATGAATTGTAAATGATGACTTCTTGATTCAAGGATTTCAAATGTGGGCCATTCTGAGTAAGTTGCTGAGTAAAGCCAATTGTGTGCAGCCAAACTGAGCAATGTTTATTTCCACAAGAAAGTATTTCATTATGCCAGTAATTTAGGGAATGAAATTCCTGTTTGACTATCTTTGTGAGATATGTCTTGGGTCTCCCTCTTAACCCTTGAACTCTCTCACCTTTTATTAAGATATGCACTTGGAGGAATGATGGCTTTTGTTTTGAAATACCCAGTTTGTTTCCATGTATAGGGAAATTCTGATACAATATTTAGGATATTTCTAGAATAGAAATGCTTGTAATTTATGCAGCCACATGTTGTATTTATGCCTTATGCCAATGTCCATTGATGAGCATAATGCTTTCTATTTAGACATCCAATAGCATCTGCTTTAGGTAGATCTCATCTGCAGTCTATAACTCAAATTCTTGCTGATAATTCCATCAGCAAAGCAACAAGATTTCTCCTTAACAATGAGAGTTGAGGACTGGGAAATAAGCAGTGGAGTGACTGTCAAGGGGGCTGAATTAAAAGTGGGTGAATTCAATGTTAAATTAGATACAGAAGAGAGAGAAAGAAACATTGGATTGTGAGAGTAATAGAAATTACAGAGGAAAGCTAAGGGGAAAAAGTAAACATTTTTTAATTTTATATTTTTAAGCTCTCCAAAAACAATTTGCAGACTAAAGGAATAAGATTCTTTATTTTTATAATAGCTTTCCAAGTGATTGGTGACCATTAACAATTATCAAACGATTAAAAGTGTATTTCCACTACTGATCATGAGATTGAACTATCTGTGACGGGTTTTGTTTGTATCTATCACACAGCTGCAGCAATTTTGAGATATTAAGTACACATCAGTGTGGGGGAAGGGAGCCAAAGTGATGGTGTCCCTGTCTCTGGCTCAGAACAATCATGTTCAAGTCCTGTTTGCTCCAGAGATATCTAATAATGTTTCTGAACAGGTTGATTAGAAAATACCTACACATCAGTGGTGAAACAGTGAAACATTGTTCCCATCGTCAGCTCTGTAAAAACAATGCAACTTGGACAGCATCTTTTGGGTACTCAGATTTAACAATGCAGTTGCTCCTCGTCTGAAGTTACAGTACAATTATGTTAAATAATGCTGAACTCCATTAGTTTGAGTAAGATCCAAATATATTTCCCTTTTTAATTAATCATAAGTTGCCAGCTCATCTGTGCCACCCCATCACCATAGTAATGTAGAATCTTTCAATCTTTCAAATATTATAAAAGTACGTTTTGGGATGAATTTATAAGGCATTTCTAATCCATGGAATAACATTCTGTATGTTGATGGCAGCAGCACAACAGAAGCCCTAAACGCAAACAAAGGGCAGCCATGACCAGGTACTAGAACAAGTGAACGCAAGAAATGTACTGAGTGGAAGAGTCATGGCATCTAACACTGATCTGATTTGCAATGTGCCATTTTGTACCTCATTACTCTGTTAACTGATTCCCAGCCAAACATTTTAGCTGCATAAGGGGCCCGTCACCAGTGTTATTTAAATTGCTAAGCATCCAAACTCTTAAGTGTGGTGGTTTTGTTACATTTGCAGAGTTAACAAAACTGCTCTGAGGTGTTATTGGAGGAGTGTTGTGAACTTTTTTTTCATTTCAAGACTGACACTAAATCATGACAAGAAGATCAAAGGCATTGTTTTGACTCTAGGAGAAACCCTCCTTAAGTTGTGACCCCTCTTATGGTGGTGAGGGGGGACACGATAACAAAATCAAAAATATGGGCAACAGTAAGCCATTTGGTCACTCAGGCCTGTATCACCATGCAATAAGGTTATAGCTGATCTGAATTGTTACCTTAACACAGGGTTCCTCTTTCCTTCCTGTGCCCAAATCTTTAGTTTTCATCCAGTTATGTGTCCAGGTTGATGATGGTCAGCTGTGCCTCCACAACCTTTACTATCATAATACCACAACCCTTAGCATCAAGCATTGAGAAGACTCCTTTAGGGAAGAAGAGGCAGGTAGGGGATATTCGGGAGCCATTTGCTCAGGTTCAGCTGCCCATGAGTAAGCACAAATGTTCTTCTTTCCATAAGATGTCATCCCAATGTCTCAACTCTTCAGTTGCTCCAAAGTACCCTACTTTTCAATCCATTTCTGTGCATCAACATAGCGTTCACTCAGTCAAAACATTGAAATGAATGTTATTCCATAGCAACAACACTAGAATAATTTAAACAAAACACTGAACAAATAATTTTTGTGTATTCCCTTAGTGTTTCTCCTCTGTGTGACTTTGAGTGTCACTGTGTGACGCTGCTCTAGTGTCTGCACTGTAAATCATGAAGGACTGTTGGCATTCATTGGTTAAGACTTTGGTGGATTACCTCAAATAGCAAGGCACTGAAAAAGCCCAGTTTCAAATTGTACCTCAAGCTGGGTGGCAGCATTCTGGTCTGGCAAGAACCAGCCAAGAGCATTGGCAGAGTGGCCCTTTATGAGGTCTTTTGAAGCATTGCTGTCAAGGCCTCAGGACTAGAATCCAGACATTAACTTCCTCCCATACCCTGCAGAGCAAGTGATTCAACACATGCTGAGGAAACTTTGTGCCTTTCCATCTACAGAATGAATTAACCTCCTCGTGACAAACCAGAAAACCTAAAAGCCTTCTCTGTTCACTGTTTCACCACTTCCTGTGCTTTTGTTTCTCTCCAAGTCTTCCTCAGAAAATCTGCAGAACCTTTAATGCATTGAGTGCAATTTTCCTTTTAAGAGGACAAGCTGCCTTTGACAGATATAATTGAAATACCATGGTAGGTGGGCACACTGTTGAGCTCATTTTAGACTGTGGAGTCAGCCAGCAATGTGTTCCATGCCAATCAGCAACCTGAAATGGTTTGGATGAGGATCAGTACAGTTTTTATATGCTGCCTGTTTCAATGATGATGGGTCATCATCAACTGGCCATCTTCCTTCCCTCCTCACGGACAGAACCCTTTTCTGAAAAAAAAAGAGAAGTGTATGGTTGTCGCCAGCAGGTGACCATCTTGACCAATTCCATTTTTGAGGTGTACAAGAGACTATTACCATTTTTACTTTGCTGCAGTCCCCACCCACCACTACCCCGACCCCTGCCTGTGAAATAACAATTCTTTGTTCAATGCACTTTCTCAAATTCAGATACATCTGAAGCACAAATTCATGCCCAATTTCTTCGGAAACAAATAACATATTGAGTTCTCCAGTTTACAGACTGCGCCTTGCCCTTTTGTGGAGGACATTTATTAAAAGTACACTTCATTCTACCTGCCTGTGAGAGTAGATTTTACAGACTTTTACCAAAGCTTCTGCAGTGAATTATTTCTGTGGTGGATTAGCAAGTTTGTATCAAGTGCTGAGTGCTCCTTTGATATTGGCATACCAGGTTAATCAAACCAGTTGTGAATATATGGATTTGCCTTGTCATTTTTCTTTCTGCTCGCCTGCAAAATGTTCTGAAGATTTTGTTGATTTATTCTGGCAAAAAAATTGATTTCTATTATATCAACCATCCATGGCCTTGAACTGAACTGATGATACAGAGGAATGCAAAGCATAAGCTATCTATGAGGAAAGGCTTGTTGCCTATAGAGCATCCCAAAGAAGCAATAGTGAAAATATTAATATAATATAAGGAAAAATAGCAAAATATGAAGTCTACAGTTAATTAAACCTTTGTCATCTCCTTTATCTATTCATTGTTACAATTCTGACGACTTCAAGTCTCTTTAAAAATCTATACTAAATGGTTTAACTACAAGGCTACCAGCATTTAGATGGTCCTTGAAGAACAGTGAAGAAAAGTGAATGAAATAGTTTAATGGAAAATGAATGAAAAATTTGATGATGTGATCTTTCTATTAATAGCTCAATGTGAAGCCTCCATTTTGTTTTCTTAATTTATTGTCTACAGATAGCATTTTCACCATGTCGGGCGGCACAGTGGCTGAGGTGGTTAGCTGAGGTGCGTTTCAGCACCAGGGACCCAGGTTTGATTCCACCCTTGGGTGATTGCACAAACTCCACACAGACATTCTCCCACTGTCTGCATGGGTTCCCTCCGGAAGCTCCAGTTTTCTCCCATAGTCCAAAGATGTGCAGGATGGGTAGATTAGCCGTGCTAAAATTGCCCATTGTGTCTAGGGATGTGTAGGCTAGGTGGATTGGCCTTGGGAAATATAGGTATGCAGCGATAGGGTAGATAGTGTGGGTCTGAGTGGGATGCTCTTCAGAGGATCAGTGTGGACGTGATGGACCGAATGATCTGCTTCCACACTGTGGGGATTCTATGATACAGTATTTAATTATCACAACTTTAAAATATTATCAGTTAATATGATGCAAGGTAAAGCAGACTTATTTTCTCTGTGCTCAGATTTTTATATAGACCTCTTTTTAAAAAAAGATGAAAATGTATCTTTTATTATTATAATAAAATGTCTAATAATCTGCTGAGTGTTAACCTTAATTATGTTTATGGAATACTTTTAGTGTAATTATTATAGCATATTTTGTATTCTGCAACCTTAAGACAAAAGTAGATATGCTAAATCAGAAGGAGGATGACAGTGAATAAAAACACCAATCAAAAATATAGAAAGACTGAGTTCATAGAAAATATTTACATCTCGTAAGACATTATTGTTCCTTGAGTCATCTTAATGCAAACTTTAATGTTTAATGAATTGGTATCATTCTTTTCATTACCTAAAATACCAAATGAAAGAAAATGCCACTGATAACCTGTATATCCTTCATCAAATGTATCTATTTACAGTACTCACCTGCTGTAACTAAGGTAACAAAATAATCTTGGTTATCTTTCCGAATCATATCTGCACACTGTTTTTCAAAACATATATGTTATGATAGTTCCAGAATTCCCTTGTTCAGAAGCAAAAGTATTCATATTTAGGTTTTGTATACAAGACAGTAGCCTCGTAAGGAAATAGTTATGTCCAGGGGAGGTTTTTGTGCAGTTTGATGCACTTTAAAGCTGCATGTGTAAGCTAGTAACAGGGAAACTGAAGCTTTAATGGAGCAATGCTTCCTCTGTTTTCGTTCTTTTCAACTTATGGTTTGGTTCTAGGAATCCTTTTCTTGAAAACATTGACAGTACACCAGGTCTGCAGGCAGGTTTCATTATGCTGAAAGCTAAGAGCATTTACACATTTCCTTTGTTGTTTCTGTGGTCTGGGCACTGGCTAGCATTGGGGGTTGCTGAAGGTTTCTCTGTTGATCCTTGCTGGCAGCAGTCGTCAGATAGCAAGATGGATCCAGCCCTTGCAGTGAGTGATGAATGGCTACAGAGGTGGTCATTCATCTCCTGCTTAGAATGTGGACAAAAACTAAAGCAGTTTTGCGGAAGACATGTCAGCAAATGTGATAATTTTGTAACCTGTCAGTAGGACAGAGAGCAGCCCCTTTGGAGTGTCGGGAGGAGAGCATTACTGATTTGACAAGTATCATTTGCAATCAGCTCCACGTTTCACTTGTTTAGTGAAAAGTTATGCCTTCCACATATTTTTTTATTTGCTTCATTTGTAAATATAAGATATTAAGAACTAAAAGCAGAAAATGCAAGAAATGCACAACAGGTTTATCAGCATGAGTAAAGAGAAAAGACAGATTAATATGCAAGGTGTGTAGATCTTTGATCAAAACTATTTTGCCAAAGGTTTCCACACCTGAAACATTAACCTGACTTGAATCTTTTCAAATGATGGTCCAGACCTGCTGTGTATTTCCAGCATCATCTGGTTTTATTAGAGAATTTCAGCATGTGCAAATTTTTCCTTCTTTTCTATCTCTACTGGGTATTTAAGAATTTGACATCCATATAATCGACAATAATTGGATACTTGGTATCTTTGTGTACTTCATTTTATAAGAAGTGCAATGTACTAGTGGCTGTGTGTTTCGTCTGTTTGTTTAATGTTCACTTTGAAAGTAATTTTCAAATCAGGAGCTCGCTGTGTTCAGCAAACAGCAGGAATTAAATCCAATATGTGTATTTTCATGTAGAAATGTAAAGGTATAAACGTGCTGCTATTTGATACCCCAAGCTTCAATACTATTCAGTAGTTACATCTACATGAGCACCTTCAGTCTGCATATTATGACATCTTTGATCACTAGAGTTAGCTGAATAAAGATTTTATGTGTTGCAAATTCTAATGTTTTTACTTCTTTTCTTGTTTCCTTCCTCCTGTCCCCCTTCTAAATTCCCTGTCTAGGATCATCCAGAACCGGATCCTCATGTTTATCCTGGGTGCCATCATTCTTCTCACCATTGTGCTGGCCATTTATTTTGCTGTCACAGGCCACTGATACGTCTCTATTCTTCTGTGATTAATAACGACAAACTGCTTGTTCAGTGTAATTAGGACAAATTGGTCACATGAATCATCTTCTTGCACTGACAGATTCTTCTCTACTGTGCATCGACACCAGTGCAAGCCAGGCAAAAATGTTTTTTTGTAGCATTGTTTGCTTATTTCCTTTTGTTGTTGAGAAGGTGACTTTAGTGAAACTGGGATTGTGAGGAGTTACTGCATGTTCAGTACTAGTAGAAGGAAAGTAGAATCATTTCAAGTCCTGTTGTGATGGGATTGTATGTTGGTGTGCTCCAGACCTTTGTGTATGTGTGTACAATCTGTCAACAGCTTGCAGGTTATATCTACAGAGGATAAATGATGGGTAACTGTGGTTAACTAAAAAATAAAACATAGAATGACGCCCTGACATGCACAATTCCCAAGTCCAAAGAACAAGTAGATTGCTTAATTCCTGACGTCATATTGATTTAGAATTTAAGTATACACCTAATTAATGATTGTGACACTCCCTCTCCCACAAATGCATCATGTAACATTATGGAAAATGCAGTCAAATATTTAAAATAAAATTGGAAATAAATCACTAACCTTCAGGTCTTTCTTGCAGTAATAAAATGCAATATAATTAAAAGATGCTAAATTGCAATTAAAATATTGAAATATAAATCAACATTCAAAGCGTTGCTACTACAATTTTAAATGCTTCATATAAAGACAAAAAACCCAGAGCATGCCTGACGTCAGTTCATAGCTACACGATGAAGAGCATTTGAAATTCTGTTTAAGGCAGGCTGAATTGTCTTATTTTGGAACTGGCTTGGTGGGGGGCTTTCTTTGCTTTTGCTTCAGAGCTGAGAGCTTCAAAGGCTGAAATTAATAGTGAACAAAATTGTGCAGATCTGACCATCCCATGTGGGTAGAACCCATTGAGGTTATCATTATCTTAAATTCCACCAATTCGACAAACCTCATCAGATAATGACCTCTATATTTTTTATTACCATGGCAGCACAGATTGTCAACCCCACAGAAAAAAAAATTGCATTCTTCACAATACTTTTTTTTTCTCTCCATTTTTTTAAAACCTGTCAGATCATTTCAGTATTTCAAACCTGAAGAAAACAGCCTGCCTGGAAATGTATTTGAAGTTGTAATAGTGTCAAAAAGTCACGGTTGACTGACAGATGTCAGTCCCAGTGGACCTCATTAAATCATAAAAACTTGACAAGAAAATAATTGTGCATCAGCAACAACCTGGCTGCTGTTTAAACATTTTATTTTGTTTCATTATTAGGATCAACTATTTTGTTCATTAAGAAATTGCATTAAACAACAGTTTTGTGGCTAATGATCTGTTCTGGGTTTATGTCTGTTTTCTTTAAACATCAGCTGCGTCATGTGGTTTCTTTGCAGTCGTGCTATCATCTGGCAGAGATCCACCACTCAGAGCTGCGGGTGCCATTGGAATATAAAATGGATTATTCATTACCAACCTCCTTGTGACTTATTTGGTTTCATGTAGTGGTTGAGGGTTTCACTGTCTTCTGCGGAGAAGATGAAAACTTGTCAAAAATAGGTTATATCTTATTCTCGGGGCAACAAAATCAGTGGGTACACACATGCTTCAATGTTTAATGAATGCAGATTTTAACCCCTTTACATGACTTTGACTGTGAGCTCTGCATCGACAAAGAAACCTCACTTTAAGAAAGAACTGGTAGTTAATTGGCAATCTGGAAGTGTGTCATGATTTATAAATTACTGCTAACTTTAGGTTATATTTTCTAATAATGAGATATATCAAAAAATCCATACATATTTATACACTTACATTTCCACACGTATTAAAAAAAAGCAGGCTTAATTATGTGTGAATTTTGGCATTATTGTAATGACCGTTTGCAGTTGAACATTTTCTGGGCATTTATTTATTCAATCGATTTTGTACAAAGAGCTATGGAATCTGTCTTTATGTTTGCTTTCTCTTTGGTGTTCCACATTAGATGTATGGAATGTGTACTTTATTTAATATATCAATTACAGTGTTACATTCCAAAAAAATGAAGTGTTTGTGTCACCTTTTTTCCTACTTTATACTGAGTGATCACATTTCAAAGCCTGCACTGTACTATACCTTAAGTGTTTTTTTCTTCAAATTCAAGGATTTTGATAACCCAAGTGGATATATGCTGTCTATTGATTTTTTTTTACAATGACTCCTGGATAACCTATTTTCTCATTCATTTTTAAAGTGAACTCGTGAGATTTTAAAGCAATTCTGCCCAGACTCTGAAAATCAAAATCCCTCTTTGACCCCTGAAATTCTAATCCCAGCATAGATCACAGTTGTTGAATATTATCTTTTTACAAAGCTAGTAAAACAAAAACGTCCAAATCACTAGATACACTAGGTCATGACTATGGCTTTAATTAGTAATGCAAAGGATCATTCTTTATTATTTAAATACATCAAAAATGATACTGTCTTTATTTATTTATATTTAGTTACAGCATTTCAGACTGTTCAAAACTTGTTATGAATTTAGATATATATGATTATCCAACCCACAATAACTTGTGCATTCTTATAAATAACTGTATGGCTGACACGTATCTTTAGATCTGGCAGCAACATCTCACTGCATAAAGCCTAACATTATATTCACTCTACAGGTCAATAAATAATATGTCTATGACTTTAGCTGATTATATTTCTTGCTCATTTTGCAGCATTGATCCATTAAATTACACGGTAACAGGAATGGGCCATTCAGCCCCTTGAGTCTGTTCTGCCATTCAATAAGGTCTGATCAAAAAATGACACCATGTTATTAATATCCATTTTAATTGACTTTGTACTATTATATAATAAACACTTTGGAACACTCAGCTTTTTATCATTGTAAACAGCTCAACTTCTTTTGTCAGTCATGTTTGTCTTGAAAGAAATGTAGGAATTTTTTTTATAGGCCAATACAAGGATGAAATTGTAATGATTTGTAATGATTCATAGTGCTCTCCAAATGAAAGATTTCCAAGAGCTGGGCATGAGATGAGTTTCAAACTTTTGTTTCTGCCGACCACATTCTAGCTCACTAATCTAAGCACTAGCTCTACCTCACAATTTGCATGTGTTCTGAAAACTTCAGTGAAATTTCAAGGAGTGGACATATGCTAATATTCAAGCGTATTGTGTGTATGTATGGTGTATAGAGAGTATTAAATAAAGGAATACAAGATACAAAAAATAAACAGACATATCATCAGCCCATTGTGATTTCGATAGTATTGTCTAATACGGATTTCAATATTTCAAAGGAATACCCTTTGGCCCATTTAGACCAATTTACTTGCATTTTCCTAATTTTATTTTCAAATATTTATCAACATTTCCAAAAGCTATAACTGGTTCTATTTCACTAATATTTATAGTAATCAGAACTACTCTTTCAAACTTAAATATGTAACTTCGCCATTTACTCATTTGGTGTGATCTTAAGTGTATAGTTTTCTGGTCCCTGACTCCCAAACCAGTGCAAATAATTTTTCCTGGTATCATTCATTTTTGCATGCTCCTACCTGTCTCCATCTTACATAGAGCAGATCCTGGGTTGGATTTTATGGAGCCTGTTGGAATACCCATGAAGGCAGGCAAACATGGAAAATTACATGGATTCCCAGTGGTGGAAAAACTGTAAGTGATGAAGTCACCTTTGGGAAGGGAATAAAACTGAATTTTTGCTCAATATGCTTAATTGGCACTTATATTTGACTTAAAAGCAATTCAACGTGATTTAATTCCACATCCGTGATTTGCTTAGCTCCCGCTCATTGAACATGCCTTCAGCAACTTTCCCAGTGAAAGCTGGTGACTTATGGCTTCCTTGTCTCATTGTGTGGGTCTTTTGGATTTCCAAGAGACTGGGTTCTCTAAGTCACAGGATATATGATTGATCTTGGAGACTTTTTCTGTGTGTAAAACCTTGCTGTAATGACACACTGAGAAATGGAGCTGCCTAAAAGGAAATTCAGAACCCAGAAGGATTAGATTAGATTAGATTACTTACAGTGTGGAAACAGGCCCTTCGGCCCAACAAGTCCACACCGCCCCGCCGAAGCACAACCCACCCATACCCCTACATTTACCCCTTACCTAACACTACGGACAATTTAGCATGGCCAATTCACCTGACCTGCAGGTCTTTGGACTGTGGGAGGAAACCGGAGCACCCGGAGGAAACCCACGCAGACACGGGGAGAACGTGCAAACTCCACACAGTCAGTCGCCTGAGGCGGGTATTGAACCCGGGTCTCTGGCGCTGTGAGGCAGCAGTGCTAACCTCTGTGCCACCGTGCCACCCACTAAGGACTGGGTCCAGAATTTAAAGGGGCAGTGTACGACTCCTTGAAGTTACATCACAGATCTGAGTCCCTAAGGGGTAGACATTTGTGAGGAGAAGAGAGTGGTAACATAGCCCATTCCTGTAATATCCTCAAGCACTGGAGGGGAAGCTCTGGCTGGACTGTGATATCTCAGAACCTATGTTGGACCTCTTGATGCCACTGAATGTTCTTTTATGAGAGGTGTCTTCCCTGGCCTTAGAAATATCTTTTTGGGCTGTAGCAGCAGAAATAGAGATCCTGAAAATGTAAACAGCAGAACTTTATGTAAAAAGCCTGCAAGATACTTACAAATTGAACATGGGAGTTAGCTGCCCTTTAAATATGGTGCCACTCCTGCACACTCATCAGGCAATGTGGATTCCTAACATTGTGATTCTATCCCCATGTGATACAGCAGCAAGCCCACAGCATGTGCATTCACGAGTCTACCACCACTGAGGGGAAGTTCTGAAGAAGAGCTATGTCGGACTTTGAAAACTAATTCTATTTCTGTCTCCACTGATGCTGCCAACCATGTCAAGTTTCTCCAGCATGCTCTTTTTATTGGCACGAACCAATGGTGCTCAACTACCACAGACCCACGCCAGATCCTCAAGGACCTCTGGGACTGCTATCCGGTATCTTGATGGTAGGAGTGAAAACAGCTCCTCACTTCCCTCACCCTCTTAATATCTAAAGCCTCTAATTATTCATAAATCAGCTGAACAAATCTCCTCTGCAACTATGTCATTGTCTGGAAGTCTTAGGGACCTCGGAACAAAAGTAGGTCACATCACCTCTCAAGCCTGTCACCTAGCTCCATTGATATGAAATTTCCTGGAAAATGTTTCCATAACTGCATTAAGGAAAGTATCACTTAACCAACTAACTCAAACTGAAACATTGCTACACACCATCATTTATTCTGTACCAGTTTCTGATTCACCTAAAACCCACTTATTGCTTCAGCTTAGCTTCCCTCACCTCATGCAAGAGACCAGAGAGTGATGTTTAATCCATTTGCACCTGTTCTACATGGACAAAGAATTGCATCCAAAAGTATAGCATGACACGGTTCAATTTTTTGTAATATTTTTTAAAAGTCCTTCCTCCTAGAAGAGGAAAGCTACTACAATTGTTTCTTTTGTGAAACATGCTGGCTTGTAGTTTCACTCCTTTGAAAAGTTTAACTGGGGACAAAATTCACCCAGAATCAGTATCAATGGCACAAAAGATTACAGAACTTTGACTGAAGATTACATTTTGTGCAGTCAACTTTTTGCCCGAGTTAAGTATCATGTGAGAAGCAGGCACTGTGCATAAAATTGGTCACTTCCCCAGAGTGAATTAGACACCATTGCATGTTTTTGTTAATTATACTTGTTTGCATGGCTTTTGAGAAGGTTCTGCAGGATTTTCTGGCTGTAAAAATGCGAGTAAGTTTGTTATAAAAGATTTTGATTTACTAAAAAAAAACTAGCTACAGACCTGCAATATAACTTAAAATGGCTGTGTATACTTCTTAAGAGACATTTTCAGCAGTTTAAAATTGGGTTTCTCGCAAGTGCTGAATTTGAAATGCTTATGTATTGTGATAAACACAATTCGGCTCTCTAACATCAAGTTCCATCCAGTTACCACTCAAATGTACAGAGTTATTTTCAAAATCAACTACTTTTTTCCAATAAAACGTGGATATTTTAAAATGCTGTCCAATTGAGTTCATCAAGGGTGGATTTCGTATTTGAAGGTAAGCATATGCACTTGAGCAAAAGCACAAGAATAAAAAGCACTTCAAAACTGACACAATTTGTCAATTGAACCCAAAGCAGAAACTCCACTCCATCACACTTAATTTATGTAATATTTGAAGCTGTTAAAGAATGGTTTATGTTTCATTACATCAAAAAAGGCTTAACACAAGATGGTAAATATGTTCCATCATTTCCTTGACTTTTTCACCAATTGGATCTTTATGCCCAACCCATTCAGCCTCTCTGTTCTGCCAATCAAATTGACCCTGGTTGATATTTATCTAAAATTTGTTTATTCGCTTATGCACTGTGGTTACTGTTTGTCTCCTGCTAATTTTTCATTCTTGCATGTGCTATTTAGGCAATCAGAAAATTTCAGCGTGGAAACCATCATAAATTATGTTGGAACTGAAAAAATTCTAGCTCATTAAGTATGTACAAAAGGTTGTCCTAACATGCACTTTGAGGATGCCACTGCATTAAACCAGTTCATTAAAAATATTAATCAACCATAGATATCTATTTTGGGTGCCCTGTAACCAGCTTCCCAATCATACTACCATACTCCTTTCAATGTTGTCATTACAGTGTCTCCAATTATGTCAATGTACTTTCGATGTGGCATTTTATCAAATGCCTTTTAAAATCTGTGCAGCAAACATCTGCATTTTCTTTATCATTGGACTGAGATTTCCTCAACAGAATGGGCACCTGTAAATTTGCTTCCACAAAACAAATTAGGTTCTCCTAAATTGATCCATGTATTTGGGTGGTGGGTGCCTGGAACACACGGCCAGCGGAGGTGGTGCAAGCAGGCATGTTAGCAATGTTTAAGATGTATCTTGATAGATACATGAACGGAAGGCAAACAGAGGGATAGAAACCATGCATGGGAAATAAGTAGTGGATCTAAATAAGGATTAGGAATCGGTGCAGGCTTGGTGGTGAGCAAACTTGTCTGTTTCTTTTTCTATTCTTTGAACACAAGTATTAATTAGATGGACAAGACCTCTGATCTTCTGGTATAACTTTTACATTAATGCTTTAAAAAGTGTTCAGTCTTTGGTGTTTCTGTTTAGATTTTTAGATTAGATTAGATTACTTACAGTGTGGAAACAGGCCCTTCGGCCCAACAAGTCCACACCGACCCGCCGAAGCGCAACCCACCCATTCCCCTACATTTACCCCTTTTACCTAACACTATAGGCAATTTAGCATGGCCAATTCACCTGACCTGCACATCTTTGGACTGTGGGAGGAAACCGGAGCACCCAGAGGAAACCCACGCGGACACGGGGAGAATGTGCAAACTCCACACAGTCAGTCGCCTGAATCGGGAATTGAACCCAGGTCTCTGGCGCTGTGAGGCAGCAGTGCTAACCACTGTGCCAACGTGCCGCCCCTTCAACATCAGAACCTGACATCTTTACCTCGTTGAATTCCATAATATTTTTCCCAGTATTGTCTACTATCAAGCAAATAAATATAGCTGTTCTCTTCCCATGCACAGATTACTAACAACAATTAAGGTAACTTATGAAAGGGCAGAAAAAGATATAAAGATGAGCACATTTAAAGAGTTGAACAATATTCAGTGGTACCAGATGATGAGAGGAGGTGATCATTTAGCAAGGGACATAGCTTCGAATTCATAAAAGGAAATTTGGAACCAAGATCAAAAAGTCTTCCTTTTCACAACAGTGATTAAACCTGATGTCATTTTAAAAATAAAGAATTCAATGCAGTTATGGTGAAAGCTGAATGAATTAAAATAGAACAAACAGCCTTCCTTATCTTAATGTATCTTATGAAATGAAGATGTGCACATTTGTGCTGTGAAATGTGCACATCTTGTGAAATGAAGAGATTCTCATGGGAAAAAGAACTAGCAGTAAGCACTGTTCGTATGGTACAATGTTAGCTTCCTAATCACACTGGCCTCCATTAGCACCACAGTTAAGGCATTACAATTATCTTCAGTGCACAACAAAAAAATAACAGTTCCAATGAATATTTAGTAACTCCTGCAGGTAAAGAGGCACATGTAAATCTTTGATAGTGACTGTGACAACTCTTGACAATCTGCACATGTACACATCAAGAATGGCGAGTCATACAACTATGTTGCTCTCACATAGTTGTGCTCACCTTCAAGAAGTCATGCCTCCTCAGCTAGGATCAAGATCTTCCAGAGAGTTGGGGAACAGATGGCTCTTCAGAAAGTTTAATAGGCATTACCTTCAGCGAAGTTGCAGTTCAGAATATTTTGCATTTCCACAATGTTCAGTTGCTTCAGACATCCATTAACTGAATAGTGGAAAGCAATGACACATTGGAGGTATTACACAGAGCCAATTTAAAGGACATTCTGTGCATGGATTGGCTGAATACCCCATAAAATGCAATGAAAATCCAGGGGCAACAGGAAGTGAGTTACTCTTTGCTGGGTAACCTATAGGATATTGATAGTGGGAGATTCTGCAATATTAATGCCGCTGAGTGTCAAGGGGAGATTGTTAGATTCTCTCCTGTTGGAGATGTTATTGCCTGACAATGTGTCACTCAAAATATTACTATTCACTGATCAACCCAAACCTGAATGTTGTCCAAGTCTTGCTGCATATTGGCATAGAGCTTCTTCAGTATCTGAGGAGTTGTAAATGGTGCTGAATGTTGTACGATAATCAGTGATCTTACCCATTTCTGACATAATGTTGGAAGAAGGTCCTTGATGCTGTCGTCAGACCTATACTCTGCCCCGATGAACTCCTGCAGTGATGTCCTGAGTGATTGGCCTCCAACAAGCAAAATCCTTTGTGCTAGGTATGACTGCAATCAGTGGTAAGGTTTTTGCTCTGATTTCCATTGCTTTTGTTGGCTCTTTGATGCCATATTTGGTCAAATGTTGCCTTCATGTCAAGGACGGTCACTTTCACCTCACCGCATGAAGCAAAACTGAAATAAAATGAAGAGCCGAGTAGCCTTGGTGGAACCCAAAATGAACATCATTGAAGGGGAAGTATGGGCTAAAAAGGTTCCTCTTCCAAAATCATGGAGTTTAAGTTTCTGTTAAAATTAATTTGTAAAATCATAAACACAAAAATCTTCCATGAGCCCATTTTATTTGGCAACATAATAGAGAATAATTGTTTCTTTCTACTTCCTTGCTATTAATAAGTGTTCCTTGATGCATCGAAGAGTGCTAATTGGTGCAGTTTTCTTAATACAGTTGAAAATGTGTTTATTCCCAGAAATGAATGTGACCAGTGCTCTCCCTGTGAGTAATATGATTTATACACTCAAAAATTGACTCCATTAACCCATACTGATCCATTTACTAATTTAATTGACACAGCTTTTTCTTAGTAAATATTTTTTGGTATGTAAAGTTTTAAAACATCCCTATAAGTATCCTTTGAAAAATAAGCATAATTTGAAAAGTCGTCCTGATTTGGTGGAAGTTTGCAATTTTAACTTGTGGACAGGGCTGGTTTTGTGGGTGGGGCCAGGACTGAGTGAATTGAATCTGGAGCCTGTGTAAAAGATGTTGGAAAAAAATTCTAATATAAAAGATTTGGAATACAGATATCAATTCTGTATTGATAACACTGCTTTATCAGTAAATCCTGCCCAGTAAATTTTGATCCTATGTATGCATGGGCTATCTCTCAGAGGGGACTGATGAAGTACATATCACTTTGATTCTGACAGAATTATCATAATATTGTTGCACTGTAATGAGTAGATGACCCCAATTGGTGCAATTGTGTTGAATGATTCTCCAATGTTTTGTCTACAATCCCTTAAGCAATCCATTTTAGACTGGAAACACACGTTAGGAATTAGAAGCCAGATTAGAACTCTCCACTGCATAGCACAATGAAGTGTTACATGCAGCCAACTTCACTTCATGACGTAGATGATATTATGACATGGAACTACAGCCACACCCAAAGCTCAAAGTTCTTGTGCTAGGATGACTTAAAAATTTGTCATGTAGAAGTGGACGCTCAACCAATATGAGCCAAAACAAGCCGCAAAGAATAATAGCAAAGACGGAATTTTGTATGAAAAGTATTATTATTTGAAGAATTTGAATGAGATTTCTGACCTAGGTTCATAAAACTTGCTTTTACTGGCTGCAGCCAACACCCTTTTCCAAATTTGTTCATCATAACTCTCAGGGATTCTGGTTCTTAAGTTCCCATCTCTTTTCTACAACAATACCTCTTGAATTTCTTTATCTACTTCAAAAGCAGGATGAAGTAAAGGAACTCATGATTTAGAACAACTTTCTCACTGAATTCTATAATAATTTCTGTACAAAATCAATGCTTATATATTAGTCATCTGCATTAATTTGCTGGGGCTGTTGACCAGTTTGAACTTTTCACTGCTTCTGGTTTTCAAGATTAGGACTAACATGGGAAATGAGAATTTTTACAGCTCTTTGACAATGGGTTCTGTGCTGTCTTAGGAAATAGTATATAAATGTAACAGATTATAATTTGATTGGCTTCATTGATAGGATTTTCACAAAGTAAGGAATAAATTATATTTCATTTATACTTATTTGGTTTTAAGCTGGCAGTAATTTGTCAGCATTGGGACTTTTATATCAGTGTCCTGAGCTACAAGATGGCAACTCTGATATTGGAATTCCATGTAACAAGTTTTGATGTCGACAGGACTGTGTCATGTGAATAGCCAATCCATGCTTGAGTAGTAGATGACTTTGAACAATACTGCCACATCTACTTGTAACATGTAGCAGAGGCATGGCACACAGCTTTTTCAGCAATGAATAATCTCCAGTGTCTGGAAGATCTAAAATGATGGGAAAGAATAGCTAAATGGGGACAAAGTGCAAGTAATAAAATAAGGCAAAGGAGAACCTGGGTTTAAATATTCTCCATTAGTACAGTATCATCTGTGCTTCAGTTGGTGAAACTGTCGCCTCTGAGTCAGAAGGTTGCGGTTTTAAGTGCCAGAGTCTTGAGCATAAAATCCAGGCTAACAGTCCAGTGCAACATTGAGTGAGTGCTGCATTGTTGGAGGTGCAATCTTTTGGATGAAATGCTGAACAGAGGGCTGTACAAGATCTGCTAACTCTAGCCTAGTGCTTTCCAGTGTTCAGACTGATATTTCTCTCTTGTCAAATTATCTCATCTATCTTATGTTGCAGTTTGTGGGATGTTACTGGGCACGAATTAGCTTTTGTGCTTCCTATTTTACAACAGTGACTACATTTTAAAATACTTAATTGGCTGTTCGTAAAAGCCTTTATGAAAAATGTCTATGTTCTGTGTGAAGATATGAGTTTCCATTTGATGCAAAATGCATTAAAGATATAAATACAGTCAAATAAAAGAAATCTTTAAACAATTTTGGTATTGTTATGGCTAAAATGATATATTTTACAATTATGTAGACTGCTTGATATTGTATCTACACAATGGAAGAATATCTATCATTGAAAAGGTGTATGTGCAACAAAAGCTTGTAATTATTTAATACTCCCTGGAAGCACATAATAGAGTGTTTAATAGAGTATGAATCTGTACTTCAAATGAAAGTGAGAGAACAGATAAAATGGAATTAGAAAGATAGACTAAAAGCAGAGGTGAAGAAATTTCTTGACAGGCTTTTGAAGGCAAAAAGTGAGTAGAAGTTTCTAAGGGAATTCAGAGATAAAGGGCTTGCTATCTGAAAGAGCAACCAGCAATCAAAAAATGTTGAGTACACCAGTTTCAGAGGTTAGAGTGAAGTAGGATATCATTGTATTGGTTGGAGGCATCTCAAGATGAAGACAAAGGTTTTGGAGTTGATTTGTAGAAGCACTGGAGGCCAATGGAGCCTGGGGCAAGATTAGAGATGTGAAAGCATTGTACTTCAGGAAGATAAGAATGTGGATGTTGCAGGTTGAATGCATTGGAGGCTTTTAAGTGTGAAGGCCAGACGAGAAAGAAACAATGTCTTGGCTTTGCTGTGAAAACACAAGAGCAAAAAGGATAATTGATATTGTGCAAGGGGGGTCAGAGTAATGAAACTGAGCTATGGAGAAAGCTCAATTCAAGATTTTACATGACATTCCATCAGATTTAACCTGCAGTGGCAAAAGGAGTTGAAAACTCAGCCACACAGTGGCAATCAGTGACATTAAAATCATATGGTTTACAGCGTCAATTGTGGAGACCTCCTTTAGAATATTGCTTGTTAGATTGATTTACATTATGTTAATTGCAAAATTATTAGTAACCTATGTCCTATAACAAGGAATCTGTAATAGACATGTTTGTTTCTAAACAGTCCCTCTACTATTGGCATCAGAAGGTGATTGGCACAATCCCATAATCATGCTTTATGATCCTTTGTGTATCTCCATTTACTAATCTCTGAATCATTAATTATTAATTAAGTTGACCTTTGGCAAATTACTATTGTATCGGCAAACATTGTTAAATATGAATGATTTTGATCATAGCGTTGCTGAGATATCAACCTAGTTAGCTGTTCAGATTTTCTTAATGGTGGCATTATAAACTTTAAACATCTGTGTTTCCCATTGTGTATTTTTAATATGAATGGTGTGATCAATATATTCTAAAGGCGTGATATTAGAACAGTCCATTTGTCATTTTATGTATTTTTATTTATTTTGATATTGTTAGTACACATCAAAGTACCGAATAGTAGGCAGACACCTCATACCAGTTCATCATTAAGCAAGCAAAAATATATGCAAACAGCATGAACATATGAACACAGTACAGTTACATTCAAATGTATACTCTTGCAGACCAGACCAAACCACCTCCAAATATATTAAGAAGATAGTCTAGACCCTAACTACTACTAATTTTAAGATAAGTGTGTGGTGTGTTGTTCAAGGCAATTCAACTGGTCAAACCTATCAGGCTTGGAACAAAACACATTTTATTCATCATTGTAATTAAAATACAAACAAAATTTTTAAAAATACACTAAGGACAAAAGAGTAACTAGGGAGAGAATAGGGCCCCTCAAAGATCAGCAAGGCGGCCTTTGTGTGGAGCTGCAGGAGATGGGGAGATACTAAACGAGTATTTTGAAACAGTGTTTACTGTGGAAAAGAACGTTGGCCTAATTGGTTTAACTGTAACCCTATTGCAATGCTTAACAAAATAACATATACTAACTACTACTAATTAACTGTTTCAATAGAGTAACATCCCGTAAACACACCCTTGGCAAAGACAAATTCAGTAAAATAGATTGTCTCATTGCAATTCTAACAGAAGGAAGACAACCTCAGTTTTTAGCTCTACCAGACAGAGGAACAAAACTTTCTACATCCAACTTCAAGACCATAGCAACTGCTACTGAAGGCTAAAACTAAAGCAAAAAAATCCTGGTTTTCTAGGAGCTTGATCCCACCCATCTAGGCTGCTTCTATTGTTCCAACTTTAAAAAAAAACCCCAAGGCCTCACAAGCTGTTTATTTTATTGGCTTTGGAGCAGACTGTTCACCACCTCTGTCTCAACCTTTCTTCATAAAAAAGGACAAAATTTACTTCTTAAAACCATAGTGTTATCATAATACAACCAAAATTAACAATGCATTGACAATATTTGGATTTTGTTGTAGTCCATGGAGCAGAAACCTCCTCCTTCCTGCCTCCATTCCACAGGAAGATTGATAAAGTGTTGTCCCTTACATACCTGGAAAGTATTATTTATTATTAGTTGATTTATTTATTATATTTATTATTATTTAATTTATTATTTTATTGTGGAGAGATGAAACATTTAAGGGAGAAGTGCAGGGAAAATCTTTCACCCAGAGGGTGGTGCGTGCCTGGAACACACAGAGTGGAGGTGGTGGAAGGCATATTAGCAATGTTTAAGGTGTACCTTGATAGACACATGAGCATGAGGTGAACAGAGGGATAGAAACCGTGCATGGGCAATACAAAGTGAGCCGAAATAAGGATTAGGAATCAGTGCTGGCTTGGTGAGCCAAAGGGTCTGTTTCTGTGCTGTATTGTGTTGTATTATTATAATAATTATTATTATTATTTGCTCAGTTTCCTGAAAGAATCCTGTAGTATGGATATTTATGAAGCAGTTAATGATCACAGGAATAGCTGAGGAAGCTGGGATTGTATTCGTTAGAGTTCAGAAGGTTGAGGGGAGATCTAATAGAAACGTACAAGACAATGCATGGCTTAGAAAGGGTAGACGCTGGGAAATTGTTTCTGTCAAGCGAGGATACTAGGACTAATGGTCAAAGCCTTCGAATTAGAGGGGGTCAATTTAGAACGGAAATGAGACATTTCTTCAGCCAGAGAGTGGTGGGCCTGTGGAATTCACTGCCACGGAGCACAGTGGAGGTCGGGACGTTAAATGTCTTCAAGGCAGAGATTGATCAATTCTTAATCTCACAAGGAATGAAGGGATATGGGGAGAGTATGGGTAAGTGGTGTTGAAATGTCATTGTTTTTACCTCGTTGAAATGCCTATCAGCCAAGATTGAATGGTGGAGTGGACTTGATGGGTTGAATGGCCTTACTTCCACTCCTATTTCTTATGGTCTTATCACCTCCATGGAAATGGTCAATCCTGAATCAAGGAAGCTAGGAACAGGTCACTGTATAGCAGATGGCACAGCTTCTTTGGCAGCCTTCCTTCTAAAGTGGAAATGGCAAAGGCAGATTTCCTCTGACATGTCCAAGTACATTAGAGGTGTCCAGTGACTATAAATACCAGTGTTGGATAGTGACACATATGGGCAAAATACCTTGGGGAGTCTTTGTGGCTGCACTTCAACTCACCTCATAAATTCTCTTCCTTGTTTTCAAGGAGATTCCTGATGAAGGGCTTTTGCTCCTTGGATGCTGCCTGACCTGCTCGATTTTCCTGCTCCTTGGATGCTGCCTGACCTGCTGTGCTTTTCCAGCACCACTCTAATCTAGACTCTGGTCTCCAGCATCTGCATCCTCACTTTCACCTTGTTTTCAAGGAGTACATTCAGGAGCAACAGAAAAATAAACCATCCTGTGTCATTCCTTTGTCTTAAACAATTTAATGAATGAAAGAACTTGAATTTGTACAGTTCCTTTCACATCCTCAAGATGTCTCATACTGGTTTATAAGCATTGAATTACTTTCTGAGAATTCTCTTCATTGATTTTAACTAAGTGCAATGAACAGTTAATGCATAACAAGGTTTGAAATTGAAAATATGCTGAATGAGTGGCTAGTTTGCTTTTGATTTGTGCTGTTACAAGTACAAATCTTGACCAGTACAGGAGAAGAAATGTCTGCCTTTGTTCACATACTTTCCTGAAAGTATTTTCAACACTCCTGAAACAGGTAGACAGATGCTGAGTTTAACATTTCATCCAAACTTACCTGCTCCCTTATTACTGCTCTGATTAGACCATCTGCCCAAATCCTCCATCGAACTTGAACCTACAACTTTTTGATTCATGGGTCAGAATTTTACCACTGAGCAAGACTAAAAAGGTTATGACATCGGCATGCAAGACCTACAGAGAGGATAAGCATGAAAATCATTTGGAAAAGTGCTAATTTAGGTAAGAAAGTACTTTCTATTTAAATAAAGAAGTTATATAAATGTCTTGACTGTTTTTACTATTGCATGTGATCAAGTCAGTTAAGAAAAAGGTAATCTTTTGCTTTTTGCTATATACAAACTGAGTAGAGTAAAATGGGGGATACAGAAATGCTTACCAGGTCAGAGAGACCTGTTTAAAAGCTGAAATGTTAATCACTGGAGGTTTACCCAGACAGTGACGAAAACAGCGGAAGAAAAACTACATTAATTAGATCAGCATTGCTTCTTTTCTGTTTGTCAATGACTAGTGCAGCTATGGCAATTCTTTTAATTTTGAGTAACAATCCAACATTTCGGCATCCAAGATTGAGAGAACACAATATAATTGAACTGAAATACTGATTAGATTAGATTAGATTCCCAACAGTGTGGAAACAGGCCATTTAGCCCAACAAATCCACACCACCCTCCGAAGTGTAACCCACCCAGACCCATTTCCCTTTCACTAATGCGCCTAACACTATGGGCATATTAGCATAGCCAATTCACCTGACCTGCACATCTTTGAACTGTGGGAGCTCTGTTTTGGGTCTCTGGTCATTTTATAATGGCTGTATTGAATAGTAAAGGGGTATGAAACTGTACCCACCCCTAATTTAAGTTTAGGAGCTAGAAATAATGCCAACTTCTGTTTCTCAATCCTGAGATGAAAATTAGGCCCATTCTCTTTCTGTGTTGTTATTTCTCCATGAACTCTATTCCCTTCATTTGAACATGTAAACATTGGCTTTTGTGAGACTCGCATTCATCTTTAGCAGTAATGCACTTCCCACACGTCACCTCATCCTCTGTATACAATTGTATAAGAAAACAGCCAGGTAATGCACCACTATTCAGGTCAGTCTGTCTGCTCCTTTGTGCTTTTTATGCAGCTCAGCACTCTGAATTTTAATGTATGAATCAAAGTTATTTGTAAATCTAACTCACGCTAGGAGAAGACAGTAGCTAGTGTAGTTATGAGAGTCACAGACTATTCCTTTGAGTTAAATCCCAACACAGGAGCTGGTGAAATGTAAATTCAATTAATACATGTAGTATATTAAGCTATTCTCAGTAATAGTGAAACTACTATCAGTCATAGTCATAGAGTCATACAGCACAGAAACAGACCCTTCAGTCCAACCAGTCGATGCCGAACATAATCTCAAACTAAACTAGTCTCACCTGCTTGCTCCTGGACGATTTCCCTCCAAACCTTTCCTATTCATGTACTTAGGAGAAAGTGAGGACTGCAGATGCTGGAGATCAGAGCTTAAAATGTGTTGCTGGAAAAGCGCAAGGTGGTGCTGAGTTCGAGGGTTGGGACTGAGACAAGGTGGGGGGAGGGGAAATGAGGAAACTGGAGAAATCTGAGTTCATCCCTTGTGGTTGAAGGGTTCCTCGGCGGAAGATAAGTACATGCTATTCATGTACTTATCCAAAATGTCTTTAAAAAGTTGTTGTACCCACATCCACCACTTCCTCAGGAAGTTAATTCCACATGCAAACTACCCTCTGTGTGAAAGATTTGCCCCTCATGTTTTTTTAAATCTCTTTCTCCTCGCACCTTAAAAATGTGCCCCCTCATCTTGAAATCCCCCCATCCTGTGGAAAAGTCAACTTGTCATAACAATTTATGATGTTCATTAATGTACTTTACCGAAGGAAATATTCTATTCTTACTCGGTCTTTCTTGCATGTGACTCCAGACCCATAGGAGTGTGATAGATCCTTAACTGCTTTCTGAAAGCCCAGTAAGCCATTCGTTTCAAGTATTTTTAGGGACAGGCAAGAAATATCAGCTTGGCACCCATGAAAGAATAAAAAAAAATTTTAACCAAGAAATGAACTCAGAATGTTATGTCCTATTTTCAAATAATATGTCTATATATACTTCTGAGTGGCTCTTATGTTGTTAATTCCCATATCTATATCAGCTCCACCTCAACTTGTTCCCATCACTGCTCATAGCCCAATCCTTCAGCCCAGGAGAATAAAGAGGAATTGATAGAAATTAATTTGCTTCTTTGGTTAAATAAATCCTTACCTTTAATTTTATGTTCTCCAACATCTTAGTGGCAGTTGTAACTGCTATTGAACTCATGTCAGAGGGTTGTATTACTAACATCTCAGTAGATCTGTAAGTTTGTCACAATGAATTTTGCTGGCTGCTCTACAGCCCAACACCTCAAATGATTCCCTGAATTCTAAGTCACAAGGCCTTTTTAATAATTCACATACATGAGTGTAAAATCACATGCATCATACTCAGGATCATAGTGCTATCAAACTATCTCGAGAGGGAAAGATGGAAACGACCTGAACAATGTTTTACTACCATTTCTGAACTAAAATCTTAAATACTATCAGCCAAACTGCAGTCAAGTAACATAAAATACTTTTCAGTTCTACTTTGTTCCCTGCTGTGATCTTACATCAAACACCTAAGACGTTAACTCATTTATGCATTCACACTACGAACTCCTTGAAGGAATCAAGCTGGCACAGCCCAAGGGTCCAATGTACTGAAGCAGTTGCCGGGCCTTATAATTTGGACCTGATTCATTTTACAGGTTTTAATTGCTGAAGTTCAAATGATATCAAAACGTGATCAAATTTTAGTGGCTAATTTGGAGAGATTTAAATCACAAAAACATATACAGGCAAAATAAGGAAATATGCTACAGAAATGTGCAGCACTTGGTGATAATTTAGTACTTTCAGTAAATGTCTGTACACAATCTCTCATTATAAATGATGCATGATAACAATTTCTTCTTGCAGTGAACTTCCATATCCACTATTACTAGTACAATGATATAAACACAAAAATGGTTACTTAAGAAGATTGGTTTTTAACATGTTAATATTAGTGCTTACATGAACATAATTGAAATTCTGTTAGGATCCTGACTGATTAACTACTGGACAAGTCAGAATAAAACCTATTCTGATAGATTGTTTTTAAAACGTTAATTAATGTGGAGGTCATTCACTGAAACAGAATCACACAATGTTGTAGAATTTCTTTAACTGTATTGGAGGCAGTTCAGAAGTTTACTGTACTAATACCTGGAATGGACAGTTTGTCTTATGAGGAAATATTGGGCAGTTGGATTTGTTAGGTACACAGTCCATTAGAGTTTAGAAGAGCAAGAGATGAATTGATCGAAGCAAAATGTTACTGAGGGGTCTTGATGGGGCAAATGTTGGGAGGGCATTTCCTCTTGTGGACAATCTAGAATGAGGGGTTACTATTTAAAATTCAGGGGTGACACATTTAAAACAGAGATATGGGTGCATCTTTGGAACTCTCTCTGACAAAGTGTGGAGGCCAAGTTCTTGAATATTTCTAAGGCAGAGGTAGGTAAATCCTTGTTAAACATGGGGTGTAAAGTTATCGGGGATACATGAGAATAAAGATTTGAGGTTACAATCAGCTCAGCCAAGATCTTATTGAATAACAAGCAGGCTTGTGGGGGTGGGGGGAGGGGTGGGGTGCTGAATGACCTACTCCTTTTGTATTTTGAAATGTATGTTTGCACGCACAACAGAATGGGGATTTATGACATAAAAGGTGGAAACAACAAAAAACTATCTCGATACAGAACACAGTTAGAAATATCTTAAAGCGCCCACCAATGCAAAGCTTCAACACATTCCCAACACCAGCACTTTATAGCAATTAACATCCAGAAAACTAACCCCTGCAGACTGAATCTTAATTGGATTCAACAGATTCTCACCAGTTTCCATTCTGTGGGTTATGGAGTCTTCTTACATGGATACTCACACAACTGAAAGCTTAGACTTTCTCAGCTTCTCGTAACTTACAGATTTCTCGTCAAACACTCATAGTACAATGAGTATGACGAGTTGTAAAAATCAATGATTATTTTTCCTGTGGAGGTAACTTATTTCCTTTACTGCCCTGAAAAAAAAAACTCCCTCCTGGGAGAGAGACTATGCTTGGTTCTGATTCCAGTCTTGTCTCCTCCAAACTGCCCTGATGTCTTCCAATCTCTGGATTTTCTTAACCAAAATGCAATCCTTGATTATTCTAAACTTGTAATGGATTTCAATATATATTCCATCTATCGTAAATCATAGAGATGTGCAGCAGGAAATAGACCCTTTGGTCCAACTCATCCATGCCGACCAGATATCATTTGCCAGCACTTGGCTCATATCCCTTCCTATTCATGTACCCATCCAGATGCCTTTAAACGCTGTAATTGTACCAGCCTCCACCACTTTCTCTGGCAGCTCATTCTATACATGCCCCACCCTTTGCATGAAAACGTTGCCCCTTAGGTCCCTTTCAAATCTTTCCTCTCACTCTAACCTATGCCCTCTCATTCTGGACTCCCCCACCTCAGTGATGAGACCTTGCCTATTTACCCATACTCGTCATGATTTTATAAACCTTTATAAGGTCACCCCTCAGCCTCTGACACTCCAGGGAAAACAGCCCCAACTTCTCCCGTAACTCAAACCCTCCAAACTTGGCAACATCCTTGTAAATTTTTGCTAAACCCTTTCAAGTCCCAGTTTATTTATAAAATTTCATAGTTCTGCTCTCTGAGACATCCTGGAGTAGGTTCCTGTTCCTTTAAGGCTGTTTGCCCTAATCTTTTTTAAAGACCCTTCATTAAAAATTACCAACACTTTTCAGCCTTTCTTTTAAAATCCACACTCTAAAATGATTTGTTGTGGGACCATCGCATTTAAAACCTTCAAATACTTCAATTCAGTCCCATTTATTCAAAAGCAGCAAATGCTATGGCAATAAAAAAACCCACCAGAAGCTGTATTTGCCTCATGGATCAGAAACAGACTGCTTGCCTCTTGGACAATGACAATTATAAATGATCATTGCATCCTGCTCTCATCTACTGTAACTGAGAATCAATCACATCCTCTCAGGGAGGGATCAACAGTCAGGAGAGGCAGTGGCTCTCTGTGATTTCCCCTTACAAATAGCAGATCCCTTAATCAGACACTGAGTGTCTTTGAATGAGGGGCCCTTACTGGATGTCTGTATGTAAGCCTGGCAGAATTTGTTTATTGAGCTTCTTGCACGGCATATATATCCATAGCTGGGTGAAGACCAGATTCAGATATTCTTATCCCTGGACCCAAAATGCCGATGTGAAACAGGATGCCTAGAGATATCCATAACTGATGTGAGTCAGCTATTCTGTCCCACCTTTCTCTCTCTCTCAAATATAAAGTCTAACCTTCACTTAGAATTTGGAAGAGAATTGCTATCTGAGACTAAAATATCCTTGTGTTGCAATACCACACAGTCCATTAGCCTACTGATATGCTATTCACAGGAACTACATGTAAGGTCTATTCATTTTGTCTTTTGCATTTGGAAGATGTGTTTACTCATAGTTTGTTCACTGAAGAATTTGATGGGAAACAAAGCATTGCCACTTTTCTCTGTTCTTGTCAGCATTAAGCTCTCCCAGTGCAGCTATTTCATGTTCAATGCTGCTTAAAATACCCTTTATTATGGAATAACGTCTCCTGGTCCTAATAACAATATGCTTTTACTTATAAACATGTTTCAAGATCCTTCACAGCAACACTATGAATCAAATTATGACTCCAAGTCAAAAAGCTACAAGGTTAGGAGGTCAATAGTTAGGTCAAAGAATATGTTTTAAAGAGTCCTTTAAAGGAGGAAAGATAGAAGCAGAATCATTTTGGGAAAGAATTCCAGAATTTGGGGCCCAAGCAGCTAAAGGCCATTGACTGTCAGACGGCATTGAAATTAGCGAAGCTGAAGACAGAAGAGCTTGAAAAGCTTCGATATCTCAATGGGTTGTTAACCTGGAAATGACTACAGAGAAGGATGTTCCCAGGGTTGGAGGGTTTGAGCTATAGGGAGAGCTATAGGCTGGGGCTGTTTTCCCTGGAGCAGCAGAGGCTGAGCAGTGATCTAAGAGGGGTTTATAAAATCACAAGGGGCATGGATATGGTGAACAGAGAAGGTCTTTTCCCTGGAGGAAACAAGAGGATCATAGGTTTAAGGTGAGAGAGGAAAGATTTAAAGGGGACTTAAGAGGCAACTTTTTCACACAGAGGGTAATGCATGAGGAAGTGGTGGAGGCTGGTACAATTACAGCATTTAAGAGGCATCTGGATGGGTATGTGAATAGGAAGCGTTTACCGGGATGTGGGCCAAATGGGACTAGATTAATTTAGAATATCTGGTTGGTATGGATGAGTTGGACCGAAGGTTCTGTTTCCATGCTGTACAGCTCTATGACTCTATGAGATAGGGAGGCGACAATCATGGAAGGATTTGAAAGCAAGAATGACATTTTAAACTGTTTAATTGGGAGCCAATGTGGCTCAGCTAACAGCGAGGTGATAAGTAAATGGGATTTAGTGAGTTTCCAAATGTGGACAGTAATGTTTGGATAACCTCAAGATTGTACAAGACAGAACAAAAAAGCTGGCCAAGAGTGCATTTAAATGGTCAAGTCAACAGTAAACAAATGCAAGCATGAGTGTTTTAGCAGCAAAGAGCTGAGGCAGCGGTAGAGTCATAAAGGTTAAAGGTAGATACAAGTGGTCTTATTAATGGCACTGTTATGTGGTTACAAGCTCATTTCAGGTTCAACTGTAATAACAAGGCTGCATATTGCCCTTTCAGCTCAGTCTATCATCAGAAAGGGAGATGGACTTGGTGGCTAGAGAGGAGACTGAAAACAATACGGTTTCCAACCTGTCAGTATTTAATTTCTTTTCATCCAGTTTGGAATGCTTGACAAATAATTTGATAGTTTAGAGTAGAGGAGCAGTATGGGAGATGTGGATGTTCAGTAGAGCTGACTGGTATCAGCAGACATATGAAAAATGTATGTTTGCAGATCATGTTTGTTTGTGGAGGTTGGTGGGTGGGGAGGGTGACAGCATGTAGCTGATTGATTGATTGAAACAAAACATTCATGAGTAAGATTCTAAGAAATGGGTTGAGAACGATTACATTTATTCTTCAAAAGCTCTGTAGTTGGAACTGAGAGGAGGCAAATATTCCATCAGTCATTGTGGATCAGACTAGCCTGGTGTTCTAACCAGATTCCAATCATTGGTAGAGTTCTCTCTGATTATGGAATGCCCTCCATAATGTTCCAAAAATGAATGGAACTTGCATTCCGATTCTCCAACATAATCTCTCAATGGCTGTAAAAATAAGCCTGGGTCTCCACCAAATTTGGGGATCAGCAGACAATGCTGAGCAATTACCTGTCAGCACCTAACCAAATATTAATCTCCAAATTTCAAGTCAGACCTTGCAACTTGAATCCAAATGTAAATATCAGGAATGATTCTACTAGACTACATTTCTAAAAGGTAGATTTGTGCATAGACAGAGAAAGGGAAGCTTTTCTACCAGTCGAACCTAATTATTGGTGTCTTATCTATTGGCAAAACAACTCACATTTTTACATTCAAGATGTAATCTTTTTATATCACTAAATATTTACGTTATCAACATTTTACCGTGTGCTTTGGTGACACTTAGTACTATTAGCATTTTGACAGCAAGTGTTTTTATTTTAAACAGCTTCCTGGGCACCACTACCAATGAGAACAGATCTGAAGGAACAAGATCAAAGGAGCCACCCAGCATGTGGCATAGCTGGTCAGTAAGACAGAGCAATTGGTGAATTCATTATCCAATTTCAAAACCTATTATTTTCAATAGGAATTGCACTGCAGGTGTGGTGTAAGTTTGATATAATGCTAATGATACCCCATTCCATAGTGAGAGTACAACGTATACATTGTAGAAAACTGACCTGAAAACTTTAAACATTTTTAAAAATTGTGATTAAAAAACTATTATTGGTGTTATTAATCTGGATTATATTATATATATGCAGTGTGTTCAATTACAGTTTATTAAATAAACTCATTTGGTTAACAAGAGCACTGCTAATTTTATACATTAGACACATGGTGAGCTTTGAAGGTGACAGAATGACACACACAAATATATAATTTGTGATTCTAGAAGCTACAAATAATATTTGGCTACACTTCATTGACATATTAAGACAATTTACTTAGCAAACATCTGAATTAAATTTAGATCCAACTTTAAAAGAAGTAAAAGATTGTGCCATTTTTTTTAATTAACCTCTTCACCTTCACTTCTTTGTATTTACCATATTTCAGGGCCAATGATTGTTTTAGCAGGGGCTGGAAGTGAACAATCAGCCTATTACTTGCACGTGCGAACTATCTAAGGCTTGCTTCAGTGTGATTTCTTCCTTGTCCTTATCGAATAGGTTGCAGGATGATGGCAGAGTCGAGCTTTTGAGTTGGAGTTCGTTCATTTTTGATTTTTTTCTCTTTTGTTGTGTTCTTTCTGTCTTATATTTTCTTTACTTCCCTCTTGAGCTCAGATGGCAACAGCAGTGGACCTAGAGCAAGCTCAGCATGGAGGAGAGTAGGCCCAGCATGGACCTCAATTGATTCCTTCCTTACTTTCCAGGGCAAGCAAGGGGCCTGGCATCAGAATCAGTGGCTGCTACATTGGTGGAGATGACATTAGTGATGTAGGCCCAGGAGCCTGAAGATCAGTGAAATTGTCATCCTTTGAATCTGGCGCTGCTGATGGGGAAGCAGCGGCATAGAAGAATTGGCTCAGCAGGGAAAGATGGTGCCTGAGGTTTGGCGACTTTGATGTTGGTTGGGACCGGTGTAGATGGAGATGAGGTTGTAGTCAAGGGATGGTGGCAGAGGTGTCGTTGATGGTTAAGAGTTGGCTCAGGACTGGTGGACTCTATTTTTATCTCTGTCTTTCTATTTTCTTGCCTTATTCTAAAATTATTCAAAATGGCGCTGGACTGTGGCAATATTGGAAAATCTTTTCACTGTATTTTACTGTTTTAGTGTAAATTATATGTGATAATAAATCATTAAATTCAATGTGGTGAGTGGCGTACTTGTATGGGAATGCTTCCTGAACTATTTTGGGGCCCACAAGACACATAGGATCAGTAAACCATTCAGCGCCATGAGCCTTCTCTGCCATTCAATAGAATCAAGGCTGATCTGACATACCTCACATTCACTTTTCTTCATTTTCCCCATAACTCTTGATTCCCTGATGATCAAGAATCTAATAATCTCAGCCTTAAATGTACCCAGGGACTTTACCCCACAGGTCTCTGTGGCAAGGAGTTCCAAAGACACACAACCCTCAGAGAAGAAACTTCTCTTCATCTCAGTCTTAAATCAGTGCCCCTTTATTCTGAGACTATGTCCTCTGGTCCTAGACTCTCCCATGAGGAGGAACATCCTCTCAGCAGTTGTCTGTCTAGCCCTTAAGAAATCTATGTTTCAATGCAATCACCTCCCAGGCTAAAGATAATAGGAAGCTTTCAGAGTCAGAGGTTGGGCTCAGCTATTCAGAATTGATGTTTGCTGAAGATTTGGATGTGGGGACCATTCGTAATATTTCCAGTTTTGCTGATGGCAGAAAATTAAATACAGTTGTAAAGTATGAGGAGGATGCAAAGAAAATTTGAGGGGATTTTTACAGACTGAGTGAGTAGGCAAGAACAAACAAACAGAATACAATGTGGAAAAAATGTTGTTATCCCTTTTTTGGTGGGAAGGACAGAAATGCAGAGGATTTTTAATGTGGTTGATGACTAAAGGAACCCGCTTGTCCTTTTTCACTAGTAACTAAATGTTGATATGTAGGCTTAGCGATAAAATAAGTAAGAGATAAAATTCCAGGAATATGGGGATAGCACTTAGCAAGAACTGGACTGTACATTGAAAAAGCTGCAAGAGGCTGCATGGTCTCCTACAGTGCTGCTTCATTTTATGATTGACTGAATTCAGCAGTATTCAGATACTGACTGGTACGCTAGTGTTACCACATAAAAGCCAAGTCTTCTCTAACAACCAACAAATAATAGAGACTTGAACACAATCTGCACATTTGTCTTGCTAAACAAGGACCAGACTATTGTTTTTAACCTTGATTATCATGGGTGACAACTTGAAGTATTTGCTCAATTTAGTCTGTGTTTAGAACATGTAATTTTCTTTTTAAAATAGAAAAATAAATGATTGGATCCAATTGGAAGCTGTAATAAAGATTATCATTATCCTGAATGATAATACTTATAAGCTGTCTGACAGCAGATACACATTGGACACATGATAATTAGTCACTTGGATAACTGCTATTAGTAAGCATTAGCAATGGTACTAATAGTGATCCCGTGGGTATATCAACTGCCAGATAAATATTAATTTGCCATTTATATAAGTTTCTGTTTACTTGACTATAATTGACATAATTTTAGTGTAGAAACAAGGAGGAGGATGAACATGTAAGAGACCACATTTTTGTTCACTTTTGGGACTATAAATTGAAATAAAATAAAAACAGAAAATGCTGAAGAAACTCAGCAGGTCTAGCAACATCTGTTGAAAGAGAAATGGAACTTGGTTTGAAGAAGCCTTTGGACTTGAAATATTTACACTATTTCTTTCTCCACAGATGCTGTCAAACTTGCCGAGTTTCATAGTATTCTCTGTTTTTATTTCAGATTTGAAGCATCCACTGGAGAGTCAAGAAAAATGTTGAGAGAAATCCCAGGAACTCATCAGGACCTAACCAAAGCATTTGATTCAGTAAATCACAAGGCTCGGTGGATTGTTCTCCAGAGAGGTGGATGTTCAGGAAACTTCATCACAATCCTGCGACAGCTTTATAATGATGAATATAACTATCTTGAGTAAGGAGCAGGCAAGTTGAATTCCCCTGAGACAGGCAGTCAGAGACAGAGCTAAATTCCTTGGAACCGATAGGAATTGGTCTTGCTTTGCTTTAGAAAAACAATCTGTTAGGTGAATTTCTGATCAGTGATTAAGGTCTTTTCTGCTCTTAGGTTTTATTGTGGTCTGCAAATTGGTGGTGAAGTGAACAAAACCTATAAAATGCAACATCTATAAGTGAACAATATAATTAATTAGAGATGGCAATTCAGGTGATCTGTCAGGGCTGCAGTGGAAGGGAGATCTTGGATGCTACACTGATCCAGAATAAACAGCCCTGCAGTCAGGATTTGGAGTTTGAGCAGCTTCAGTACAGCATTTTTGAGCTTGAGACTGAACCACAGATGCCGCAAAACATCAAGAAGGAGATACTTCAGATTAAGAGGCAGTCACTCCACTCGGGATCGGGTTATCTGATTTGCTCCTTGATTACGAAGGGATGACTGCAAGCAAGGCAGGTAAGACAGCAGAAATGCCAGCCTTTGCAATTGTCCAATAGGTCTGAAGTTTTCTCAGTCTGCCTGGGTGAAAGCAGGAGTTGTAGACTTGCTGAGCAAACTGACCATAGCAATATGATACAAGAACCAATTGAAATGGCTTGACTGTTAAAGTGGGAATTAATAATTGATAATAAGGGAATATCTGAATTAAATAAACAAATATTTTGCTTTGGTCTTCACTACAGAGGATACAAAAATAATATTCCAGTACCAGCAATAATGAGGAGATATAGTGGAGAAAGGAACTTAATGAAATCACAATTACCAGGGAAGTGATACCAAATAAATTGATAGAGCTGCAGGCTGATGAGTATCTGGGTCCAGATGGACTTCATCTCAGGGTCTAAAAGATGCTGGTCGATGCATTATTGTTCATGTTTGATCATTCTTTCAATTCAGAAAAGATTCTGTCAGACTGGAAAGTAGTAAACATATTCCCTTTGAGGGTCACAGAGTCATACAGCACGGAAATAGACCCTTTGGCCCACTATTCCATGCTGTACATAATTGAAAAATTTAAACTAGTCCCACCTGCCTGCTCCTGGTTCCATATCCCTCCAAATCTTTTCCATTCATGTACTTATCCAAATGTCTTTTAAACATTGTAATTGTACCCTTATCCATTATTTCCTCAGGAAGTTGATTTCACACACAAACTACTCTCTGTGTAAAACATTTGCCCTTCATGTATTTTTTAAACCTCTCGCCTCCCTCCTTAAAAATGTGACCTCTAGTCTTGAAACCCCTCAATCCTACGGAAAAGACAACTACTATTAACTCTATCTATACTCCTCATTATTTTATAAACTTCTATTAAGTCGCCTCTCAATCTCCTATGCTCCTGTGAAAAAGTCCCAGCCTATCCAGCCTTTCTTTATAACTCAAACTTTTCATACCCAGCAACATCCTAGTAAGTCTCTTCTGAACCCTCTCCAGCTTAATAATATCCTTAAACTAGGAAACTCTAGGCGAAGGTGTTAGAAATAATCAATGAAGAGATTATAACTATGCGTTTAGAAATCTCAAGATAGTGATGAAGAGTCAGTGTGGTTTTGCCAAAGGGAAATTAATTGGAGTTCTTCGAAGGAATAACACGTTGTGGATAAAGGGAAGCCAATAGACATACTATACTTGATTTTCCAGAAAGCATTTGATGTGGTTCCACTATCAACTTATGCTTCATGCATATGTGAGCACGAGTTTGCTTTGTAAACTTCCTGCTGTACAGGAGTGTGCTGCACACAATTGGGTTGGCAGAAAACTCCATTATGTACAAAAACATCTGTCCCCTCATTGCAGCTACCAGTGCTGCACTGCTTGCATCACAGTGATACAGCCTCTCACGTGACTGCCAGGTTCACACATCAAACACAAAACGAGCCAAAAACACTCAGCACTTCACACATCATTAGCTCCCCAAGTTTTCATATGAGTAGGAGTACTTTCACATCTGTTAGCTTCTCACAAGAGACTTGTAGGGGATAAGGTCACAACCACAAAAGGTGCCTTCAGAATCAACACCTCACCGGAATATCAGGCAAACGTGTCATGTAAAGCTCTATTGATTTCCATCAATTTGAGCTCTTTGAACACTTTCCATTCAGAGCCTTTGACTCATAAAGCCTTTCCTCCATTCCATCGTTTTTTATCTATATCTATTAATGCTGGTATTGTGTCCATATTAATGTCTTTCAAAGTTTCTCTCCTTTCTACAGGATAAGAAGTGCACAACCCAGTTTGAGGGTGTACAGGCAGGGAATGGGAATATTTGACCAAGGCTTCCCCTCAGCCTTCGGGCAGCAGTCAGCTGTGGTTTTCGGTGAGCAAGTGGGCTGTACCTGTGATGAAGGGGAGATTGAATATGTAGAGCAATCTTAATAGAAAGCTTCCAAGCAACTAGTCACAGCTGTGCATCAATCAGCAACATCTTTGTAAAACTGAGAATGGTGGCAGCTCACAACACAAACAAATCCTTTCCTTTTCTCTGCAGCTTCCAGATGACAGACACGTATGGAAGAGTCTTAGAGCCCAAGGCCATCTCTCCCAGTCTGACACATCATACCTCAGACGACGCACCTTTAAGGTACTCCCCCTCAAACTCCATCAGTGCATGGGGCAATTACTTTGCTGGATGATCCATCTAGCGTAGGCTTAAGGGCACAGGATTGACACAGGCTAACACCTAACAGAAGAACAAATGGCTGAGGTCTCTGACAATGAAAGGACTACTGGAGACAAGGACCCTGCTGATGGGTAAAAACAATGACTGCAGATGCTGGAAACCAGAGTCTGGATTAGAGTGGAGCTGGAAAAGCACAGCAGTTCAGTTCCGAGGAGGACCCTGCTGATGATAATCCTCTGGACTCAGCCATTAATGAACTGATGGGGATGCATAGCCAAGCAAGGCAATATGTGACAGAGATTCCAGAGATCATGCCCAGACTGGAGCAAAGGGCAGAAAAGTCCTCCCAAGTTCTGTCTGATGTCACGGCTCAGGCATGCAAGTACATTGGATCAGGTGGTGGCTGCGGGCTATTGGTTTTCCTACTGAAAGTACTGGGCAGATCCAGATAATTCCAATTGAAAGTTCTAGCTGACTTTCCCTCCCTCAATTGATATGTTGAGGTCACATATTAACATCCTATTGCTGCTGGGTTTGAGGTAAATTACTATCATACCATGGATAAACCTGTGAACCTTCTGAGTTAAATGACTCACCCACTCAATAGAGAACCTCACTGAGCCATTGGGGAAGTGAGAGTTTCTTCACATTTAGTTTACTGCCATAGTCCAACTTTCAAGGACTTGTGCTGTATCAGTATAAGCTGCAGTCCCATGATTACCATTGCTGTAGAATTTTTCTGAGACTCAAGTGGTCCCATGAGGAATAGTATCTCTCTGGCATGATTTATAGAATATTAGAATGCCTCTTGTGAACTGAAAAGTAAAACTGGTTTGTGCAACCTTGGACTGATTTGTCTGTGTAATATTAGCAGTCAATAGTGCAAGTGCATTAGTATCTAATTACCCTAACTGTGACAAAAGACAACGGTTCATTGTCTTACTCCAGTTACTCATTATTTCTTTCGAAAGACATGTCTGAGTGCAATACGACAATGGGTATTATATGTCTGGTACAAAAGCCTGTGCATTTCTAAATCTATACAGCTTTAAATGTAACTTCTATATGTTTTCACTGTGTGTCAGACGTGTATTATAAAAGGATTTAGCATATAATTTCTAATTACATTTTTAATGCCACATTTTATGCTGGTATTTGCTTGGCACTAAATTGATGACACAAGTCAACAGTGACAAATTTTTAATTCCATGTCCCCATTGATACTTGCACTGTGAAAATGGGGATTTGAATGAGTAATTGTGCTAATCACTGTGCAATAATGAGACCAAACTCAATGTTTTGGTAAATTGATCTTCCTAATTACCAACATGAGTCTAATTCCTGACTTTCACCTTCCATTTGGGTGACCAAACCAAGTAAAATAGATGACACACTGTTGCTTCCTTTTGATTCCTGTGAAAACTAGAGCACCAATTCGAACACCTGAACTTCATATGAATTTCAACATTCACAATGATGCCCTCGGTTTCACAGAAATCTCTACACAGGGATAAATAACCAGTGGGTATAAGTGAGGTGGCACAATTTAATCCCACTTTACCAAATTGCTACCAATATCCATAATTATAGTAGCCTAATGATTTAGGCCTTTGTCTAGATATGAAAACTGGTTATATTTCTCTCCATTCTGATGGCTTATTGAATTATTAACAAGATATAAAATTCTCCTAATATGATATAGTTAAGCTCTAAAATAAAACTTATCAGTGTCAAATTTTTAACAATGGCATTACCATATACAGATAAAACCCAAGAGCAGGGTAGCTCACTCTCGACAGAGTATTCATCCATTAATTAATGGGATCCAACCTGTTAAAATCATAATGATTAAAATCACGTGGAGTTGAATTGGAATCGTAATTCAGCAATGAATATCCCATAGCACTAGTTTGACATTTTTGAGTGCTGCAGTATAGCAGACTAGTTTGCGTTGTAGTATATTGATGGGTTCAATGAAACACTGATAGGGAGCTTACTGAGAATCATGTTTCAGCCATTGTGTCACTTCCAGTTTGCCACAGGGATGGTAAAAACTTGGAAAATGGCAGGTTTATGAAATATTCATAAATGAGATGTATGCTGCACTAAATATCTATATATCTTTTCATCAAAAGTGTATGATATAAATTGCATTTGCCTTGCAGAAGCTGCTAAATGGGAAGCATGACAAAGAATGTAACTTCTTTTACCTATATAATTTCCTGTATGAACAACACAATGGAGCAGAAATAGGATGACATTTGATTTGCACACTTTGGGTGTTATGCGTGAAACAGCTGTGTGGTTATATTTTATTTATACTAGATGTGTGGACTGAATATCAATACATTATTTGTGGGGGGAGTGCCTGGTTTCCAATTGGAACTTTCCCGTGATGATGAGACTGAAATTGGGAGTGAGTAGTAGATACTTCTACTCTCTGAATTATAAATAAAAATCTACAAATCCAGTGATGTCCATCTTTTGACAATCTTCCCTTGCATTAATATTTTATAACCTTTAAATCTGTTAGTTGCCTTCTGTACCCATTTCTTAAAAGTTTGTTATTACTTTACAAATGATGAAAACTTTGCCTGCACATTCCCAGAGTTAGCCACAGGCACCTCTGAATGTGTCTCTGAACTATACATGGAAAATGTCAGGTGATATATCCAAATAAATGTTCACACTGGTGTGTTAATTGCTGCTTTTATACCTATATTCTCTAGAACATTTCCGGCACAGAATAACAAAAGAATACAGGAAAAGCATAGTTGATACAAGGTGCCCACTCTCAATCAGGTCTTCTAATACCATATTGTCCCATCTTCACTCAGTTCACAATTACAAACAAAAATAATAATCTCTATGAAAATAAGCAAAATGCAGACTCTGGGAGTCTGAATTAGAAGCAGACTAGGTAGAAATACTCCAAGTCAGATAGCATATATGGAAAGAAAAGCAGATTTAACCTTTCACATCAATTTTGGTAGAATTGGAAAATTTTGCTGATGTAAATTCACACAAGTTTAGTGGGTTATTGGGAAGGCAAGTGGAATGTGGGCTTTATTTCAAAAATAGGGAGGTTTTACTAAAACTACATAAGGCCCAATCAGACCACATGTAGAATACAGTTTTGGTTCCCTTATCTAAGGAAAGACATACTGATATTAGAAGCAGTCCAAAGAAGGTTCACTAGGTTAATTCCAGGTATGGAGGTATTGCTATTTGTGAAGAGATTGAGTAGATCGTGCCTGTGGAGAAAGTAAGGATTGCAGATGCTGGAGCTCCTTTCCTAATGAAGGGCTTATGACTATCCTGCTCCTCAGATGCTGCCTGTGCTTTTCCAGCATCATACTCGAGATTTTGCCTGCACACATTGCAGTTTAGAAGGGCAACCTTACAGAGTCATAGAGATAATTAGCACAGAAAGAGACCCTTCAGTCCAACTCTCCATGCTGACCAAATATCCTAAATAAGTCTAGTCCCATTTGCCAGCATTTGGCCCATATCTGGCTAAACCCTTCCTATTCACGTGCTCATCCAGATGCCTTTTAAATGTTATTGTACCAGCCTCCACCATTTTCTCTGCCATTTTCATGCACCATGCTCTGTGTGAAAATGTTGCCCCTTAGATCTCTTTTAAATTTGTCCTTTCTCACCTTAAGCCTATGCCCCCTAGTTTTAGACTCCCTCACCCCAGGGAAAAGACTGCATTTATTTACCCTATTCATGCCCCTCATGATTGTATAAACCTCTATAAGGTCACCCCTCAGCCTCTGACACTCCAGGGAAAATAGCCCCAGTCTTTTCAGCATCTCCTTGTAGCTTAAACCCTCCAAACCTGGCAGGTTTGTAAATCTTTTCTGAACACTTTCAAGTTTCACAATATTCTTCCTATAGCGGGGAGACCAGAACTGCATGCAGCATCCTAATAGTAGCCTAACCAATGTCCTGTACAGCCACAATATAACTTCCCAATTCCTAGACTTAATGCACTGACCAATAATGGCAAGCATAACAAATGCTTTCTTCACTATCCTATCTGTCTGCAACTCCACTTTCAAGGAACATTGAATCCGTACTCCAAAGTCTCTTTGTTCAGCAACACCTGTCAGGATCTTACCATTAAGTGTATAAGTCCTACCCTGATTTGCCTTTCCAAAATGCAGCACCTCTCATTTATCTAAATTAAACTTCATCTGCCACTCCTCAGCCCATTGGCCCATCTGATCAAGATCCCATTGTACTCTGTGAGGTAACTTTCTTTGCTGTTCACTGCACCCCCAATTTTAGTGTCTTATTAACCAGAACTCTTATGTTCACATTAAAATCATTTGTATAAATGATGAAAAGCAGTGAACTCAGCACCAGTCATTGTGGCACACCAGTGGCCTCAGGCCTCCAGTCTGAAAAGTAACTCTCCACCACCACCCTCTGTCAATCTTATTGAAATACACAAGATTCTTAGGGGACGTGATGGGTTCGATGCAAAAAGGTTGTTATCCTTGAAGGAGAGTCTACAACCAAAGGGCATAATCTTAGAATAAGGGGTCTAGATTAGACTAGATTACTTACAGTGTGGAAACAGGTCCTTTGGCCCAACAAGTCCACACCGCCCCGCCGAAGCGCAACCCACCCATACCCCTACATTTACCCCTTACCTAACACTACGGGCAATTTAGCATAGCCAATTCACCTGACCTGCACATCTTTGGACTGTGGGAGGAAACCAGAGCACCCGGAGGAAACTCACGCAGACACGGGGAGAATGTGCAAACTCCACACTGTCAATCGCCTGAGGTGGGAATTGAACCCCGGTCTCTAGCGCTGTGAGGCAACAGTGCTAACCACTGTGCCGCCCACAAATTTAAACTCATTTAAAATAGAAATGAGGATGAATTTCTTCCTTTACAGAATGGCCAAACTATGGAGTTCTTTAGTGCAAAGGACTGTGGAGGCTGGGTTGTTAAATATGACAGATTTTTAATCATTAAGGGAATCAAGGGTTATGGGGGAAAGTAAGGACTGCAGATGCTGGAGATCAGTCCTTCCTGAAGAAGGGCTTATGCCCGAAATGTCGATTCTCCTGCTCCTTGGATGCTGCCTGACCTACTGCGCTTTTCCAGCAACACATTTTTCAGCTTATGGGGGAAAGCCAGGAAAATAGAGTTGAGAATTATCAGATCAGCCAATGATCTCATTGAATGGCAGAGCAAACTTTCTGGGCTGAATGGTCTACTTTTCCTCTTACATCTTAAACAATTATGCAGACGAAAAGTGAAAATGACAAATGAACAAAAAGCAATGTCTATGTTAGGATGGCATGCAGGAGAAATTGAATGTCAAAAGGCAAGAATGTGCAAGGCAAACTGAGACGATAATGCAACAAGTGAAGAAACAGATCATGACTCCAAATGAGGTGTGAATGGTAGAATTAATACCATTAACTGCTGTTTGGAAAAAAATATAAGGTGTATTTATAATCTGAAATAGTTGAACTCCAGACTGACTCCCAGAGCTACCTTGATTCCATGTACTACTGCCCAACTTTTTGTTAGTATCTTTTCCAATTTAGTTTCTCTGTCTATGTCACATCTATTCTCAAATAGTTACTTTCCTCCCCGTGCTTCCAGTAATCCTTCCTTTACCATTAACAGCGAATTCCCCTTCACCAAAGTTGATATATCCATTCTACTCCCTGCATGCCTGCTCTTGTCACTCCCACTCTCCCAGAACCATGCAAGGTTTCTCTTGACCTTACCTTTCAGCTCACCAGACACCACATTCAACATGGGAGATGTTGGAGATCAGAGTCAGAACAGTGGTGCTGGAAAAGCACAGGAAGTAAGACAGCATCTGAGGAACAGGGGAATTGTCGATTCTCTTGCTCCTCGGATGCTGCCTGCCCTGCTGTGCTTTTCCAGCACCACATTCTCGATCACATTCAGCATATTATTCTCCAACATTTCTGTGAGCACTTTACAGCCTCTGGACTCAGCATTGTGATCACCAATTTCAGATTGTAACCATTACCACTATTTGTTATAAGATTAGTTGTTCTGAACTACCATTATGGTCGTATTAGCCTTTTGCCTTGTCCTGCCATATCTTTTGTTATTTAATCTCCTCTGTCCTCTGTCCTATAACAATGTCTTTTTTTTTCTCATTGCTCTAGCCAAATCCTGGTCCAACTAAATATCAATGATTCAACAAAAGCCTCATCAATACAAACAATTTCTAAATGAATTTTCATATGATTTTGACAGTTTACAGTATATAGTTACATAATGATAAATAATACCCAATCTGAACCAAATATAATTCCAAATCCCATATTCCACAAAGAATTAATATAGGAGGAATGGTTGGTAAGTATGGACAGTGAAGAAGGTTATCTCAGAGTACAATGGGATCTTAATCAGGTGAGTCAAGGAGTGGCAGATTACATTTAATTTAGATAAATGTAAGGTGTTGCATTTTGGTAAGGCAAATCAGGGTAAAACTCATACATTTAATGGGAGGCCCCTGCGGAGTGTTGCCTAGCAAAGAGACCCTGGAGTGCAGGTTCATTGTTCCTTGAAGGTGGAGTCATAGGTAGATAGGATAGTGAAGAAGGTGTTTGCTATGCTTGTCTTTATTGGTCAGTGCATTGTGTATAGGAGTTGGGTGGTCATGTTGCAGCTGTACAGGATGTTGGTTAGGTCACTTCTGAAATACTGTGTACAGTTCTGGTCTCCCTACTACAGAGAAGATGTTGTTGAACTGGAAAGGGTGCAGAAAAGATTTACAAGGTTGGAAGGTTTGAGCTATAGGGAGAAGCTGAATCATTGGTGCTATTTTCCCTTAAACATTGGAGACTGGGGGGGGGGTGTGACCTTATAGATGTTTACAAAATCATGAGGGATGTGGATAGGGTGAATTATCAAAGTCTTTTCTCCACGGTAGGGGAGTCCAAAACTAGAGGGCATAGCTTTAAGGAGAGAGGCAAAAGATTTAAAAGGGCCCTAAGGGACAACTTTTTAATGCAAAGGGTAGTGTGTTCATGGAATGAGCTGCCAAAGGAAGTGGTAGAGGCTGGTACAATTACATTTAAAAGGCATCTAGAGGGGTACATGAATAGGAAGGGTTTAGAGGGTTATAGGCCAAATGCTGGCAAAAGGGAGTAGATTTATTTAGGATATATGGTCATCATGAACGAGTTGGACTGAAGGGTCTGTTTCTGTGCTGTACATCTTTATGACTATATCACTCTATGACTCTAAGCCCAGATTCAGGCATGTGAGACTCCTTCCTCAGAAAGGAGCAACAAACCTGCCTGACTCCCTTAATAAAACTAATGCTACAACAACTCACATCACAGGTCCACATGAACTTCCCCTCCCTCCTCCAGTTTATGTTCCTTTCTGTTACTCCCCCTTGTTAGTAATGTTCCCTCTCTTTATCTCATTTTGTGTTTCCCAATCCCCCATTTGTGCTTCTCTGTTTCACCCTTCCCAGATGCTCAGTTAGGGATCACATGGTTTCCAGGCAACTTGCATCAGCTTTGATGCCATCGTCATAATTGTCAATGAAGCAATATTTCCAGAGCTTGGGGACCTGAAGAACTTTGACACACTTTGACCGCCGATGCACTGCTCACAGGAACAAGGCAAGGACAGTTTCTCTTGTGTGCCAGAAGCAGTGCTCAAGAGACCAATCATTCCTGTAGATTTCCATCCAAAGCAAGAAGGTTGGCATCCCTACTTGTGACAGCTACTTCCTCAGTGTCATTTGGCAGCTTTAGAGTCTGCTTCATTAAGTATTGAAACATTTCTGGCATACGCTTGTTCAGTACAGTTCTTACTCTTCTCAATAGTTTGTAAGGAATCCAAAGAGCTAATTCTTAGTTTGATCTGGTTAGTCTTGTCCAGAACAATATTGCTGCTTTATCATAAACCTTGTACCTGGTTACTGACTGCAGTCAACTGGAAATCAAGGCTAAATTCTCAGTTATGATGTCACTTGTCCTCTGGATTGAGCAAATTCCACTGTCCCACTTTGAAGCCACTCACAGATGATCACTGAGGTTTTAATAAAAGCAAAAGAAATACCTGGCAGACTTGATAGCATCAGTGGAGAGAACATTGCTCATATTTCAGGTTATAGACTATGAAACTAATGAATGGCAATTGACCTGAAATGTTATCTCTACTGTTCTCTCCACAGATTCCCTGACTTACTATTTGCAATTCTTTCTGTTTTTATTTCAGAATTCCAGCATTCCAGTATTTTGCTTTGTATCATTAGGACTTTATTTAGTGCAGATCTTAATACTTTCATTTTCAGAACCAGTCTCAAAACCAGTTTGGGTCTATTACAAGCACAATCAGATTTATCAAATCACTTTGGGTGATTTTTTTTTCAGTTCATTAGAGAAATTGAGGTTTTGGTCAAGAAAAAGAAGGAAGCATTTGTCAGGTATAGACAGTAGAGATTGAGTGAATCCTTGGAAGAGTATAAAGGAATATACTTAAGTGGGAAATCAGGACGGCAAAAAGGGGACATGAAAGAGTTTTGGCAAAAAGGGTTGAGGAGAATCCAAAGGGATTCTACAAATACTGTGATGATGCTGCTCCTTTAACAAGATTATGCTGTCCTTGACTTTTTTTTTCAGAGAGGTCATAAAAGCAGCGATTTCAAAAGGTTGGCTTGGTGGGTTTTTAGGGCCAGTCTGATTATAGCTAACAGGTACTGCCTCAGGCAAAAGGCTTTCTTGTTTAAAAAAATACTTGTACAGTGTTGGCATGGACAATTTGGATCGAAGAGTCTGTTTCTGTGCTATATATCTCTATGACTCTCTGAAGGGGAAGTGGCCAGTTCTCCCAGCTCAGCTTTTTCTCTGGCTTGGGCTCAGACCTGCTAACCAGTCAAGAAGCAGCTCCATGGAAGAAGGTGTTCCATGATGAATCCCTCTGCTTTCTCGCTCTCTCCTGTAAGACCCTGTGTTTGATTTCACCTTTTTTGTCAAGGAATGTTTATGGGGATTGTTGCAGGAATTTGGAACAGCAAGATTAAGTTGGGGTAGTCGTTTGGGTTTTCAGATAGTTTAAGTTATTCTATGTTCTTTTCTCTTTTGTTTATGTTTCATTTGATAATCTTGCAAATAAATTCTATTTTGTTTAAAACTAACCTGTTGGGCCAGCTGCATGACTACTGGAATATCCAAGGAGAAAGTGAGGACTGCAGATGCTGGAGATCAGATGCTGGAGATCAGAGCTGAAAATGTGTTGCTGGAAAAGCGCAGCATGTCAGGCAGCATCCAAGGAGCAGGAGAATCGACGTTTCGGACATGAGCCCTTCTTCAGGAATACACTTTCCTCATTCCTGAAGAAGGGCTCATGCCCGAAACATCGATTCTCCTGCTCCTTGGATGCTGCCTGACCTGCTGCATTTTTCCAGCAACACATTTTCAGCTACTGAAATATCCACTATATCCATGCTTAAAACAACTGGCAAAGTTAGGATCTGGGTTACTTTCCTGAAATGTTTGAGACCGTCTGTCCTGGTCCATAACAATATGTTAAAGACAAAAATGTAACTAAGTAAAGAATAGGGCCCCTTAAACATCAGCAAGACAGCCTATGTGTGGAATCTCGGGAGATGAATGAGATACTCAACTAATATTTTGTCTCAGCGTTTACTGTGGAGAAGGATTTGGAAGATATCGAATAAAGGAAAATAAATAGCAACATCTTGAAAAATGTCCATATTACAGAGAAGGTGCTGGGCACCTTAAAATACATAAAGGCGAATAAATCCCTGCGACCTGATCAGATGTACCCAAGAACCCTGTGGGAAGCTAGGGAAGAAATTGCTGGGCCCCTTGCCGAGATATTTGTATCATCGATAGTCACAGGTGAGGTGCTGGAAGACTGGTGGTTGGCCAGCATTGTGCCACTATTTAAGAAAGGTGGTAAGGAAAAGCCAGTAAACTATAGACCGGTGAGTTTTACATTGATGGTGGGCAAGTTGTTGGAGGGAATCCTGATGGACAGTATTTACATGTATTTGGAAAGGCAAGGACTGTCAACATGGCTTTTTGCATGGAAAATCATGTCTCACTAACTTGATTGAATTTTTAGATTAGAGTAGATTCCCTACAGTGTGGAAACAGGCCCTTCGGCCCAACCAGTCCACACCGACCCTCCAAAGAGTAACCTATCAGACCCATTTCTCTCTGACTAATGCACCTAACACTATGGGCAATTGACCATGGCCAATTCACCTGACCTGCACATCTTTGCACTGTGAGAGGAAACCAGAGCACCCGAAGGAAACCCACACAGACACGGGGAGAATGTGCAAACTCCACATAGACAGTCGCCCGAGGCTGGAACCAAACCTCGGATCCTGATGCTGTGAGGCAGCAGTGCTAACCACTGTGCCACCCCACAAAGTAACAAAGAGGATTGATGAGGGCAGAGCAGTGGATGTGATCTATATGGAATTTGGCAAGGCATTTTACAAGTTTCCTTGTGGTAGACTGATTGGCAAGGTTAGATCACATGGAATACAGGGAGAACTAGGTATTTAGATATTGAACTGTCTTGAAGGTAGAAGACAGAGGGTGGTGGTGGAGAGTTGCTTTTCAGACTGGAGGCCTGTGACCAGCAGTGTGCCACAAGGATTGGTGTTGGGTCCACTGTTTTTTGTCATTTATATAAATGATTTGGATGTGAATATAGGAGATATGGTTAGTAGGTTTGCAGATGACACCAAAATTGGAGGTGTAGTGGACAGCGAAGAAAGTTACCTCAGAGTACAATGGGACTTTGATCAGATGAGCCAAAAGGTCAAGGAGTGGCAGATGAAGTTTAATTTAGATAAACGTGAGGTGCTGTATTTTGCAAAGGCAAATCAGGGCAGGACTTCTATGCTCAATGGTAAGGTCCTAGGAAAAGTTGCTGAACAAGGAGACCTTGGAGTGCGGGTTCATTGTTCCTCGAAAGTGGAGTCACAGTTAGATAAGGAGTTTGGTATGCTTTCCTTTATTGGTCAGAGTGTTGAGTCCAGGAGTTGGGAGGTCATGTTGCGGATATACAGGACATTGGTTCGGCCACTTTTGGAGTATTGTGTGCAATTCTGGTCTCCTTCCTATAGAAAGGATGTTGTGAAACTTGAGATGATTCAGAAAAGATTTCTGAGGATGTTGCCAGGGTGAGGCTTTGAGCTATGGGGAGAGATTGAATAGGCTGAGGCTATTTTCCCTGGAGTTTCAGCATCTGAGGGGTGACTTTATAGAGGTTCATAAAAACATGAGGGGCATGAATAGGGAAAATAGTTAAGCTTTTTTTCCCTGGGGTTGGACCTAAGGAGCAATATTATGATGCGGAGGGTGATGTGTGTATGGAATGAGGTGCCAGAGGAACAGATGGAGGCTGGTACAATTACAAAATTTAAAAGGCATCTGGATGGATACATGAATAGAGGAATATGGGCCAAATGCTGGCAAATGGGACTTGATTTATAGGATATCTGGTTGGCATGGACGAGTTGGACCCAAGGGTGTGTTTCGGTGCTGACCCTCTGACTCTACAGAAAGTCAAAATGGATTTATGAAATAGAAATTATGTTTGAAAACCTTTCTTGGTTTTTTGAGGACATTACTAGTAGAAAAGATGAGGGATAATCAATGCATGTGGTGTGTTTGGATTTTCAGAATGTTTTAAATAAAGTCTTAAAAAAGAAGTTAGTGCATAAAATTAAAGCTCATTAGATTGGATGCAATATAATGGTATGGATTGAGAACTTGTTAGCAGACAGGAGACAGAGTGTAGGAATAAATAGAACTTTTCAGATTGGAAGGTAGGGTGGGGCACTGCTGGGATCAATGATTGGAACCCAGATATACACAATATTTTCCAAAAATTTGCTTGAGGGAATCAAATGAGGGAATCAAATCATTTTCCAGTATGCAGACACCTCAAAACTAGGCAGATTGTTAGTGTTGAGGAGCATGTAAATACCCTTCTCGTTAATTTAGAAAAATTGAGACAGTGAGAAATTGCTTGACACTTGCAGTTTAACATGGATAATTCTGCATTATTCTACTTTGGTACGAAAAACAGAGTGGCAAAGTTTATTTCAATTAGCTTGAGAAACAGAATACAAAGAGACCCAGGTGTCCTTGTACACTGATGTAGAAAGCAAGCATACAGTTTCAGCAAGCCGTTCAAAAGGTAAATGGTATGTTGACCTTCATTGCAAGTAGGTCTGAGTACAAGAACAAGGAAGTTTTACTGCAGTATATAGGGCTTTGATAATATTACACCTGGAATACTGTGTGCAGTTGTGTCTCCTTATTTAAGAGGAAATGTACTTTCCATATAGTGTAGCGAAGGTTCACCAAACTGATTCCTGTCTGTGATGTTGTGATGTGAGGGGTCACTTTGTTAACAGGGCCTGCATTCAATAGAGATTAGAAGAATGAGAGGATTTCATTGAAACTCATAAATTTCTGACAGAGCTGGACAGCTTGCATGGCGGGATGATGTTTCGTCTGATTTAGGGTGTCCAGAAAAAGGGCCACAACCTCAGATTATCTGGTAGGGCTGAGATTACGAGAATTTATTTTCATTCCTGATGAAGGGTTTTTGACTGAAACGTCAATTTTCCTGCCCCTCAGATGCTGCCTGACCTGCTGTGCTTTTCCAGCACCACTCTAATCTTGACTCTAATCTCCAGCATCTGCAGTCCTCACTTTCACCTAGAATTTCTTTTCAGTCAGGGGAGTAAACTTTTAGAACGCTCGACTGTAGAAGACTGTAGAGGCAAAGTCTCTGAATACATTTAAGAAAGAAATACATGGATTTCTGGAGTTTAAAGGTGTCAAGGAATTTGGGGGGAATGTGGAACATTGGGGCTTTGAGATAGACCATTAACCATGATCAACTTGAATGACACAGTGGACTCAATCCTGCACCTGTGATCAAATCAAGCCATAGGTTTTCAGTATAAAATATTAGCTTTAGTTAGGGTAAGCTGACAAAGAGAGAGATGTAGCAGGAGCCAAAGGTACTGAGTTTCTGGTTTCATACATTGCTCTTGCTCATCCACTGCTTGCTGCTCTGAGAGATGAGTGATAAGCTGCAAAGTATTGTGGAGTCAGAAAAGGGTATAGTTAGATTGAGGGTGCCTGGGACAGTGAGGAGGACTCGGGGCAAATGTCATGGAGTCAGCCAACGAAAAAGATTTGATCTTTGTAACGAAACATTAGCTTTGCATTCGTAGTGTTGAAGTTTAAGATGGGATGAGCAGAAAAGGGAATGAGATGAGATGATTTATTGTTGTTAAAATAGTTGCCTTACTTAGCTGTATAATTCCAGTGTCAGGATGCCAAGGAAGATGTAAAGCTGTTTCAAAGTACTGTTGAACTACATAGCACACAAGCAACCTGTTTGTCCACTGTGATAGATGTGCATTACTCCTACAGCCTTCAGATTTAAGGGTACACAGATGAGAATTGCCTGGGAGAATGGTGGCAGTGCAAGATAGTGAGGAATTAGGTTGGGAGCAGGTTGAGTGGAGCAGCTGTGTCAATATCTCCTATTTGTGTCCCAATACATAAAGCCATATGTTTCTCCATATCAAGCTATGTTGGCCACCGGTCTGTATTTGTACAAAACCTCCTTCATGACCCCACTCCCCTTATCTGTGTAACATATGAACCAAACGAAGTCAAGATTGTGAAGGACGGCCCAGTGTGAAAACATGTCCTCACAATAGGAAGGCAGCTGGAAAATAAAAAACTATTTTACCTGTCTTAATGAATCACTCCAGGAGGCACACATCAACCAACATTCCTAAACACTGATCTCACCAACTCCCATTGATAGTCGAGATTGAGCAGTGAAATCCTGTGAGGGTAAACCACTGCCAGACAAAGTTGGTGTGCTTTTTCCAACTTTATGAAACAACTTCCAGTAATTTGTAAAATCAAGTAATGTAATGTATGAACAAAATACATGAAGGAGCTCAGCCACAAACTTAAATGTGGACGACAGTGTATGTCGGGCTGAGATATTCATTTTTGGGTTGAATCATGAGGTCTCGTTAAGTAATCAAAAGATTGCCATCTTATGACCACTTAATGGATCCATGTGGAATTTCATTCCTCTTCTATTTTAATAGGAATACTATCCTACTTTAAAATGATAAGGTTACATAGTGACAAAAGGAATTTGATACAAAGAGAAAAACAAAGTATCCATATATAAGACTGCTCCTGGTGATTCCAGGCTGATACTTTCAGCAACACCTGAAGACCATGATGCTTTAACAACAAATCATTAACATCTCGTGTGAATTGTCCTTACTGAAAGTGAACTAATCTCTAGCAGGGGTTCTTAAAATGCAGTAGGGTGTCCCTATCTCCGAGCTAGATGAACTAGATTCAAGTCGCAACTGCCCTGAAGGTATATGATAACATGAACAGGTTTTTTCAAAGAAAGATTTTGAGTTATAGCGTATTCCTCATGACCTCAAGTAAGGTCATATCAAAGTATTTTACAGCCAATTAAGTATTTTGAATAGACGTCAGTCTTTGTAAAGAAATGAACTGCCAACCTGACATAACAAATACCCACAACAATGAGATCTTGAGCAGATAAACAGTTTTAATTATGTTGGTTGACAGGTAAAATTGGCCAGGACATAGGGTGAGCCAGCCCTCTCTTCATTGAATAATGTAATAGAATCTTTACTTCAACTATGATGGGTCAGAGTTTAATGGATCATCAGAAGCGTGGCACCTTTGACACTGTAATGCTCTATCAGTGCTGCACTGATATTTCATTCTAAATCATTTACAATTTTGAATTTTATTAAGATACATCAATGAAAATACATTGCTAATATTCTAATCAGAAAAGTCACCTTACGGTCATTTTTATTCCAGTCTGTTTGGTGAGATCAAGACAGTGCAAATGGGAACAAACAATAAAATTTGTCTGGAGGTCTCAGCAACATGCCAGTACTAAGTCCCTTCCTTGCTATTTTCTCTTCTGAGTTTCTCCTGCATGTCAATCTCCTGCATGGAGCAAAGTGATGGTGTCTAAATTGGAAGTTCAAGATCATACCTCGATGAAGTCTTAGATTGTCTCACTGGATTTAAACCCAAAATTACAAAAGCCTCTCCCAGCCTTGGGCTACGAGGACCCCAAGCTGCAGTGATGTCTTCTGAAGCAGCACAGAAAGTTACTGTCATCTGCAGCTCATTGGATCTGTGGAAATATTGATACCTGGTTTATAGGAATCAGTATCTTTGTTATCTCACAACCCTCATGTCAGTTTACTCTACTAGCACGAGGACGTCTTTTGGCTTGTTTGTGCTGATAGAGCAAAAATGTATCCCTAACATTCTCATTGGAGTAATCAGAAAATTCACCGTTAGGCTGCTTTTGATCCAGTCCTTCTTACATGGAGACTTTGTGCAGTTTAGCCCAGTTAGTTTCACACACCACTGTGGGTTACTACCTTTTATACACATTACATTGTGGAAAGTCCAAAGATGCGCAGATTAGTTGGATTGGCCATGCTAAATTGCCCAAAGTGTTGAGGGAAGTGCAGTCTAGGTGGATTAGGCATGGAAAATGCACAATTTCAGGGATAGATTTGGGGGAGTGGGAGGAGATTTGGGTGGAATGCTCTTCGGAGGGTTGGTGTGGACTTGATGGGCTGAATGGCTTGCTCCCATTCTGTTGGGATTCTATGAAAAACCTGCATTTGGAGGAAAGACTGTCCGACAGGAGCAGTCGTCAGCAGATGCAGAAAACCTGGGGGAAAGATGAATGGGACCAAACGAACTGGAAGCACATCTTCTAGTTGGAGATGTTAGTCTCAGGTTCAATGATTCTGCTAGGTTTCTCACTATCATGCCCTAATTGTAACTTAGCCAGAACCCCTCTGCAAATCTGTACTCATTACATTACTCACCATCCCTTTTATCCAGCATTCTGTCTATTGAGGCAACTTTAAATCAATGACATTCTGACCTATCATTTGGAAGCTGATATCAAACCATAATGTGGAGCAAAGTGCCAAATCAAATAAAGGTAATCAACCAAATGGCAAATGTAAGTAATGCATTCCATTCATTTCTCGCCCAAGTGATCAATCCATTGTACATTTCCTTAAATGTTTCCTAATTCTATTACTCTGAAAAGATACAAGATAAGCAAAGCAGATCCTTGTGTGAAGGCTCCTGACATGTATGTGGTCGCCGAATTGTAAGCTTCGGCAATTCAACTGCTGCGAGGCAAGTTGGGTTTAGCCAAGCTGACGGCAATATGTTTAGTATTGGTGGAGGGGAGAAAAAGACATGCAAACGTGAAGATAACTGAAAAGAGACTGCTGTCTTTGCACCACTGCCTTGACATTGATCTCTACTCACAGTCACTTGTTGGAGAGCAGATTTCAGAAAGTTATTCTGTCAAAGCATCAATTAATTTGATCAAAAATGATCTCCAATTTGGAACTCAGAGCCACCATGACAGATATTTGAGATTCGTCCAGATGCCCAAACCAAGCTGGGGTGGCCTTATCTGATAAAGAGACTACATTATACAAGTTAGATGGTGGGATGTTCCGTAAGATGATGCCACACAGAAACCGGGGGGGGGGGGCGATCTCTACCATGTGCCTAACCATAGTGGTGCAACGCCTTGACACACCTCCTAATACCTCATATAGCAGTTTGTGTGAAGCAGAAATGTTTTGCTCATAGTGGAGCCAGCTAGAAGAAAGCCTTGCTTGCTCTTGAATTTTCTGCTAGGCTGTCCCTGCCACCAGTAGCTGCTGCTGTCCAATGGTACAGAGCCCTCTACCTCACTAAGACACAGGGAGATCTAGTGTACAAGTTGGTAACAAGAAGGTCTGGAGTACTGAAAAGTGAAAGCTCAAAATAAAAATCCACCATGTGTATCAGTTATTCTGAGGGAGACTCTTGATATTTGGCAGATTGAGAAAGGGGATGACTTATGAAGGGAGAAAGAAGCTGTACATTATCACATAGCAGATGCTAAGCTTGCTGCATGTTGAATGAAGCAGCAGAAATAATAAGCAGATACCTTGCCCAAGTATATTCATTGATGTACATGACCCCTTCTACTCTGCCTGCATGATGGAGTTGGTGTTGAGGACCCTTCTACCCACCCTGCAGAAGAAGTGAATTGAAGTCATTGAACAGGTTGATTTGGTGAGTGGAGATGTGTGAACTTTTGCATTAAGTAGATGTAGTGGAAGGTGTAAAAGAAACAAAGTAGGATGAAGTTGGGAAAGTGATGAATGTAATAAAACAACAATATATACAATACCTCTACAATACTAAAATCCCTCAGGGCACAACAGGAGCATTAAATATTCACACCAGATTGAAGCAGGAGATATTAGAGCCAATCACCAAAAACTTTGGTAAAGAGAGAACTATTCAGGACAAAAGCATGGTGGGTGTGGAGAGATGTAGGAGGGGATTTTCAAAACATGTGGTTTAGGAAAGTGAAGGCTCAGACACCAATGTTGGAACAATGAAAATCAGGGCTGTTTAAGAAATCAGAATTAGTGAAGCACAGATATCTTAGAAAGATATATGAAAGAAAATACAGAAATAAGAATGGGTGAGGACAAAAAGGGATTGAAAGCAAAGATCAGAATTTTAAAATTGAGGCATTGTTTCATTGGAAACCAAATTAAATTAGAGATAGTGAGGATTGCAGATGCTGGAGAAGTCAGAGTTGATAAAGTGTGGTGCTGGAAAAAGCACAGCAGGTCAGGCAGCATCTGAGGATCAAGAGGCATAACCCTTTAACCAGGACTGGGGAGGAGGAAGGGGACTGAGAAATAAACATGGGAAGAGGTTGGGGCTAGGGTAAAGGTAGGTGGGATGGTGATAGGTGGGCGATAGGTGATTGTGATAGGTCAGTGGGGACTGTGGAGCAGATAAGTGGGAAAGAAGATGGACGGGTAGGTCAGGTCAAGAGGACAGAGCTGAGTCAGAGGGTTGGATCTGGGATGGGTGAGAGGAGGGGAGATTTAGAAACTGGTGAATTCAAAATTGAGGCCGTGTGGTTGTAGGGTCCCGAGGAGAAAGATGGGGCGTTCCTCCTCCAGTTTGTGGGTGGCCTTGTTTAGGTGGTGGAGGAGACCCAGATGGACACATCATCAGGGGAGTTGGAAGGAGGGTTGAAATAGACGGCCACAGGAAGGTGCATATGGACCAAATTAAATTAGCAAGCACAGGGATAATTGATGTTTGGGACTTGGTGTGAGTTAGTGTAGATAGGTTTGTGTGACCACGGGGAATTTGTGTAAGATGACGTTAGGAGTATTGAAGATACTTGGTGATTGTGCAAGTTTTAGCATGTGAAACAAGAACATGATAATGTGTGGTTTAGAAAGGAAAGGATGAATTTGTTTGTACTAAATGAGATGTATTTTAGTGTGTTGTAATCGTATGTTGAAGATTATGCTGGAAGGGAGGTAGTAGCTGAGGTGAGAGTGGAAGAGGTTTGTTGAATAGTGTTGCTGAACCATGTGGAGGAGTAAAGATGATTATTGAGCATCACTGATGTAAAGTAATTAAACTCGTTTTTACAAGTTTCAACCTTAGAGGGAATTATGATATTAGCACACATATGGGGTACTCTTGTTGGTGTTCATTGGTAATCGAGTGTGAGAAGTGGTGTTTTCCCTGTATTGATTTGATTCCCAATCAGAGAAGCATTTCACAGAGTAGACTCAAAGAGCTAAACAGTCTACTCCCACTCTTAGTTTCTATTTTTTTTAATCAAGAACAATTTTGAGGCAGGCAATGATTCTGGGGAAGAGTACCTTAATACAAACCTTCATTTCACTGGAAGCACCACAGAGATATCTGAAAATCAAGTGGGCTATCTGCCCAATTCTACAGGCAATCAGCAGAGTAGTCTGCCTTTGCAAAACAGAGAAGATTCACTCAGGAAGACACTATAATACAAAGAAACCAAAGCAGAAGTTGCTGGAAAAGCTCAGCACGTCTGGCAGCATCCGTGAAGAGAAATCAGAGTTAACGTTTCAGGTCCGGTGACTCTCCCTCATAAGGGTTCTGAGGTAGAGTCACTGGACCCAAAACATTAACTCCAATTTCTCTGCACAGATACTGCCAGACCTGCTGAGCATTTCCAGCAATTTCTGTTTATGTTTCTGAATTGCAGCATTCGCAGTTCTCTCGGTTTTTATTTAGTAATGTGAAGAAACTTTGTCAAGAACGTGCAGAGTAGAGGCATCAGAGCAAGTACACAACTCTCCTTAGAACTCTGCAGATCATGCTTTGGACTTATCAGTCACCTCAGAACCCATTGAACTGGCATAGAAGCAAATCCTTCTCAATCCCTAAGGACTATTTAAGAGGAGGAGTCTGGCCTCCAAATCTTCATGAGAATCTGGAATAAAAATTAGTTCGACCACTCAGTGACATCTAGAGGACCTGCCACCTTCTCTGTCCTGTTTTATTACATCATTTCCATCCTGAATTAAATTAAAGCTCATATTTGAAGACTGAGAATAATTGTGTGTGTTCATGCAAGTCTTTCCATGAAAGATCGTCCACATGCATTGTAATCAACCATGGTCAATAGATAAGACAGAAGATTAAGCTAAAACAAAAGACTGACTCAAATGCAAAAGAAATAGAAATAACTGGGTTAACTGCAGTAGAACAACAAAAAAAGAAAATGACAAGACATCCAAAAAGTGAGTGTTAACAAAAACTTGCAACAGCTATCAAAACAAAAAGCAGTTTTTTTTTCCCTGAAAGAGTAGTCAGAAACTATGCTGGCTCAGTGAAGACAAATGCACAAAATTATAATGCATAATATATAAAGGGAAGACTTGTTAAATGAAGCATTGAACTGTCAACTTTTTAATTTATTCTTGGTAGTTGTGTGTTGCTAGCATGGTCAGCATTTGTTGCTCTCTCTTACTATCCTTTGAATGTAGAGCGGCCCACTGACTTTGATTGCTGGAGTACATCTGTTGCAGGTACTTCCACTATGTTGTTAGATAAGGTCTTTCAGAATTTCAATCCAGTGATGGTGTGCGTGATTCAGTCAGGAACCTGTGGGCTATGATGTTTCAATATTTTGCCCGTCAAAGTGTTTGAGAGTTTGGGAAGTAAGACCATAATATGTAGAAGCAGAATAAACCCATTTGGCCCATTGTGTTGGCTAAGCCATTTGATCATGGCTGTTTTTGTTTCTCAACCCCATTCTCCTGCCACCTACCCATAACCTTTCATTTCCCTTCCTAATCAAGCACCTATCTATCTCTGTCTTAAATAAACAGAAATGCTTGGCTTCCACAGCCTTCTGTGGTCCAGTAAGTTCCACAGATTCATGAACTTCTGGCTGAAGAAATTGCTCCTCATCTCAGTTCTAAAGTATTGTCCCTTCATTGTGGCTGTGCCCTTGGGTCCCGGTCTCTTCTATGAGTGGAAACATCTTCTGCACATCCATTCTATCCAGCCTTCACAGTATTCTGTAAGTTTCAATGAGATCCCTCCTCATCTTTCTAAACTCTGAGTACAGACCCAGAGTCCTCAACCACTCCTTAATGACAAGCCCTTCATCTTTGGGATTATTCTTGTAAACCTCCTCTGGACCCTCACCAAGGCCACCGCATCCTTTCTTCAATACAAGGACCAAACTGCTCACAATATTCCAAGTATACCTTTGAAGGAACTTTTCAAGAAGTCTTTCTGAGATGCTTTCTATACCTATTGAACACAGTGTGCCTGTGGTAGATGGAGTGAATCTTTAAGGTATTGGATGGGACATCAATCAAACATTGTCTTGGTGGTGTCAAGCTCCTTGAATGTAGCTGTAGCTACACACATCCAAGGAAGTTTCATCACACACCTGACTTTGCTTTGTAAGTGATAGACAGGTTTTGAAGATTAAAGAAGTGAGATACTCCCAAAAGAAAATCCAACCTCTAAACAGGCTCCAGTAGTCATGTTATTTATATGGTTTGTCCAGTTGAATTTCTGTTTGATGTATATCAATGATTTCGATGAAGGAAATAGAGCAATCTTCATTCAGTGCAATAATGTAAAATAAGTGTGACTAAATTGGCAATGAATTTTATATTTCTCTTGATTTTTATTATGATTGAAGTCACATTGAAATGAATATCAGAATGTATGTAAAATGAGCTCTGGACTCTCTATCATCCATTTCACATTATTGAACAAGATCAAAATCTACCCCAGAGAGTTCGCTATCCAGGTTTTCAATAACTTCTGTAAATGGTAGCCAAAAATTACAAAGGAAAAATTGAAACATTAAGTGAGAGAAAGAAACTCTAGCATATAGAGCTCAATTTGGGGAAGTAGAAGATAATTTGGATTCAAAGAAGGCAGATCAGAACTTTTTTTTTATGGGGCAGGAGACTAGAAACTAGTGGAGCATTTGGATTTAGGTGTTTGAGAACCCAAATCTCAAAAAATTAAAATATAAGTGAAGTAATCAAAATGTTTTCCATTATCTCAAGAGGGTTGTACTACAAGGGGAAAGAAGTTATGCTCCAGTTGTTGAGGTTTTGTCAGTTTCCGTCTGAGGTATAGTGTTCAGTTCTGGGTATGATGCCTTATGGAGAACATTGTCTTGATTTCTCAAAGTGTTTTAGGATCTTAAGGGGTTAAATTATGAAGAAATAAAAACTCGGATTGTGTTCATTTCAGTTTAGAATTGGTGATCTCAGAATTGGAGATGCTTAAAATGATAAAACTTTATTCATTATTAAATAGTACTATATTAAAATTATAAAACAGTTCAATAAGTTGAATACAAAGATATGTTTTTCTGTTGGGAGAATCTAAAACAAGGGGACCCTATCTTAATTACAGCTAGGCCAATCGGGAGTGACATCTGCAAACATTTTATCACCTGAAGGGTAGTGGAAATGTATTATTCTTTCTCCACAAATGGCTGTTGATGCTGAACCAATTAAAACATTCAAGACTGAGACCAATAGATTGGCTATCAAAACTGATATAAATCAAAAGTGTGTAAATGGAATTGAGGTGCAAATCAGCCGCAATCATATAAATGGCAAAACAAGTATGAGATGTTGAATGGCCAACTCCTGCTGCAATGTTCCAATACCCAAATATTTATGAAAAATTGTGTCAGAAAGAAATAATGTGTATTGATGACAGAGAGTCATTGTAATAGTGTGAGGGCCAAGTCTCTACCTGTGTAATGGTCCTCCTTTACTATTGCTTTAGACAAAATGCATTAGTGTGCCATTTTTGGGGGGTAGCTATTATTTATAATGATTCTTTTACTATATGCACTTGTGAATGATTTTCCTAGGGGTATCAGTATAATTATGTTCTAGTTATAACTGTTATTTGTGTTATTTAGAGTTTTTTTTTGTCTGTTATTGTGTGAGATGACGGTGTTCTTTTTTGTGGAGTTTATTGGTGCATGTTTTATGGTTAGCAATGTATGTCAATTTTTGGGTATATCAATGTAGGTTATGTTCTTGCTGTGTGAACAAATGTTCACTTTATGTCACCAATAAATATTATTTCTGGAGTTTGTTTATTTTTATGGGTATATCAGTGAATTAATTTATTGGATTTCATTATATGTTATGGTTAGATTTATGAATGATATTTATAGTTATTTAATGAAACATATTATATATGTATATATATTAGTGAGTGTTACAGAGTGTAAGGGATTTGTTTTGCAGGTATCATGTTAAATATACCAAAACAGTTTAAAATGCACCAATCAACCCACATTCACTAATTCTCCATTCTGCAATAAAAGGATGTTTTTTGCTATTTTCTCTGTAGGTACTATCACCGCTTTACTGTAGCAAAGTAAATCAGAATTTTTTCTTTTTTTAATTTAACCATAAATAGCATTCCCTAACTCTGTTCATGTATAATTATTGGCATTGACTGAGTTAAATTCCATTTTCATTACATAACATCCTTGGACTTTATTGCTGCATTTTCAAATGGTATGCTGTGAGTCCACCCATTTTCCCATCAAACTTGAAGTTCCCTTGTTTGTGTATTCTGTGTGTTTCGACTTTTTAAAATATGCAGAATAATGAGAAAAGTTTTGATTCTGAAAAAACAAATGCCATGTTTCAAACTATGTACCACATTTTACTTAATTATTACAATTATTTTAAATTTTACATTTTACTCATCCTTGTTTATTCCGTTCTGATTAGTTTTGTTCATTGCCATAGATTCCGAGTTTATTTCCTCCGACGTCAGTCATTTCCCATAGTTTGAAACTGTATAAAGCAAATAGCATTCTTAGAACCAATGTCCTTTTTCCCAGGTACATGGAGACCAGGAAGCCTTTAACCATCATAAGGAAGGTAACTGCTTTTGATTTGTTCCATGTAAACACTATTTGCTGCAATCCGTGATTTGGAGACCGAGAACTCTTTCAAAAGTGAAATTATTTCAGCACTCTTGAATACATCTTGGATCAATTAATACGGTTCACTTCCAGTCATGCCTCAGCAAATGTTCAAGAACACATTTTAAAAGGATAAACTTTATTTAACGAAATTGTCTGGGCATTCATACTTGCTCACAAGAAAACACCCATTGTATCGTTTAATCGCTAACTGATGTTACTACAATTCCCTTCAGTCACGTTCTATTGTGCCGCAAACGATTTCGTCCGAAACAGAACTGTTTGAAAGTTAAGGGCTCCGTGTTCACTTTGACTCCATGTAACACAATTAATAATGAAATATTTTTTGCATAATTATGCATGCTTATTCTGTGTAGGGCTATCGAAGCAACCTTTTCTACAAACATGTCACTATTATTTACGATGAAATGCGCGACTTGTTTTACTAATTGAACATCTTGGGACTAAGGGTTCTTTATATTTAACAAATGCCGAAACTTCAAACTTCTTCTAATCCTCCCACACCTCTCAGACACTGCAATAGCGGGAACTTTCGCGTCGTCTTGGGCAACAAAGCTGAATCAATACAAGCGGATCAATGTGAAATAATAGTATAAACAATCTATGCATCAAAGCTAACATCTGCTGCATTTCCATACGGTGGAATCTTGTTTTGCTTCGATGTACGTTTAATCTTTTCTGACTTTTACTTGACACTCGACTCAGATTGACACAGCCGCCAGAAACGAGATCGCCTAAAACAGGATTTTGAGGTGAAATAATAATAAAGAAACCACGATGCTACTGGCGAAAATTCGTGTTCAATAAAACTTTTCTTTCTCTATTGGTGAGTAAACAGAAAAAAAAAGGCAGAATCCGAGATAAGAACAGATCGCCAGAGAGCATGAAGTCACCTTGTTGCCTCTCCTGTCTGCTACTGGATAAGGTGGTCTCTTTGTTGAAGTTGTGTCTTTGAGAGCTTCGTGTGTGTCCGCGTGTGTGCGCGTATCATTTTTTTGTTGCAAGTGTTTTTGGAAACTTGTAGTCCTGATGTTCCTGATAAAATCCCCTAATGCATGCCCATGCCTCCAGCAAGCCCACAGCTCCCTACTGAAGACGAGCAGATGCTTCAGCCTAGTATCTGCGTGTATTGCGCTTAATCTGCTCCATGTCCCTTTCTATTTTTTTCCAATCTCTCCAATGTTCGTGTCATGACCCTTTCTGGTTGGTTGCCGCCAGGGACACAATAAACTGTGAAAACATTATGCTTAAATAAAAAATAACGGGCCAATTAAATATAACAATCCTCTTATTATGGCAATGTTAACCATAGGTTTTCTCTGTGGTATATTCAAATCAGACATGGTTTTGACCCATCAACATTAATAATGCACATTAGTACAGTATTAATTAATTAAGGTGCGTGTTGACATTGATGCTATTTTTCATCTTCAATGGAAACGTTTTGATGGTTATTAAGTGGAAGAAATACTTAAATCAATATTTTACAATGCAAAATATGTCTATTGTGGAAAGCATCTGCAGTATAAAACTAGTTATACATTGTGCCTTATTCACGCACTTTAATATTTATTAACACCTTACAGCATAACTCCACTCGATCTCAGAAATCGGCGAATGCCAATAAATTGAGAAAATACCAATGCAATTGATAAGCTGAAAGAAATAATCAAACGTCATTGCCAGTTTGGGCTTTTTTTCTCCCCTTCCAGACCCGGAAGTAAGCAATAGTCTTTTTACTCCCCACAACACGTGGAGTGCGAATCTGATTTACCAAATATAGTCACACAAAGAAAAATGGGAATTTGCCGATCAAAGATCAAAGTGCCAGCAACTCCACCTCGAATCCCTCCTCCACTATTAGTCCTCTTACAGAACATCAATTTTTCACACATCAATGATGGCTTAATAATAGTTGAAAGACAGTTGCATAAGGATGCAAATCTTGTCTTTGTCTTTGCGATGCTTTATAACGTGCATGTGCTGATTTAATATAGCTAAGTAAAAAGCGATCCCTTTTGTATCGAGGTTGCAGAGGCGTTAGTAATCGCCCGAATCAAAGGAGATGTGGAGATGTTAATTCCCCGTACAGTTAATACACAGCATGCTCATTTGATGCACATTTCATTCATAAGCTGTTTTAATAAAAAGGGCAGAAAATAAATAATTGACCAGATAAATATTGCAAACTAAAATTTGTAAAAATAGCGTTTGTGCGGTGTATGGAATATGTTAAATACCTTTCTATTAATTTGCTTCGAAATTAATATTTTTTTATATAAATGTGCAAACTGTATGCTATACTATTACCTTTTATAAAACATGGTTTTATTTTTAGTGTGGTTCGTGTTTACATTATAGGAGCTGCAAAATACGACGTGCATGAAAACTCACTTTAAACTCCAAAGAGTGATCCTGTGGTATTGGACATATCCTGGTACAAATGAACTTCAACTTACATGGGCTATCATATTTCAATTAATATTTAATATCTATCTCATAAACGCATGCGTCAATTTAACTCAAAAAATTATACCGCAAGATTCAAACTTTCCCCTTCAACGTTAGTTCGCATAGTTTAGTTCATTATTAAAATTAATATGATCAGAACGTTTCATTTTGTCGAACATGTCAAAGTCTGAATTCAAATAGTGCCGGCAGATTTGAGAAGAGAAAACAGTAACATTTTAAAACATTTTTCTTGCAAGAAGGAAATATATTGTTGCATACTTCAGTACTTGAGGAAATTAATGAAAACAATCCCATAACACTTTCAAAATGTATCACTATTTATCTGGAAATGTTCGGTGCGCATCCTCAAGCTGAGATATAAATCTGGTCAGGCCAACGACATGGAAGAATGTGTGGAGCTTAAAACGGTTGTTTGATTTCCTATATAGTATGTATGTATATAAAGATCGATTGCAACGTCGTGATATATCTTTAAGAAAAACTAGAACGGAGTTGGAAAACCCTTGTTGGGCTGATGCATAAACTGGAGCAAAAAGTTGGAAGATCAAAACAAAAGCAAAATAAAAAGATTGAGGAAATCAAGTTCAAGGGCTTTTGATTAACATTAAAAGCCTTAGTCAACCCCTCTCTTTTCTGCTCGCTTTCTCTCTCTCTCAGTCTGTCTGTTGCCTTTTAATTTATTGATGCAGACGTCATGTAAGTCCCTCCTCATTACTCTGTACGTATTCCCCTCTTGTGCATCTCATTAGTTTGGGAGCGGGGACAGGCTGTGGAGCTTTCCCTGTCAATCAAAGTGTCAATCAAACAGCGGCGAGCCTTTGAAGTGGAGCAGCCGCCGCCGAGTCTCCAACAACTTCACTCCGAGCAGGAGAGCTAGCTCCTCGGCGTGCCTTCACTAACAATTACCGCTCCTGCGATTTATTTACTCACTCACAGATAGCGAGGGGGGCAAGAAGAACAAGAAACAAGAGGAAGAAGGGAAAAAAAAACATACTTGCGACGGATTAACAACACCCCCCCCATCAACACTCCCCACTCCCTTTTTTCCCCCCCGAACGAGTTGCATCAAGTCGATCACTTTATACATTTTTTTAAAAAGGGAAAGAAAAGGCGCTTTTATTTTAAAAAAGGATGCCGCAGCTAAACAGCGGTGGCGGCGACGATCTGGGGGCCAATGATGAAATGATCTCTTTTAAAGATGAAGGGGAGCAGGAAGAAAAGATCTCGGAGAACGCTTCTGCAGAAAGGGATTTAGCAGACGTCAAGTCTTCATTAGTAAACGAGTCAGAGACCAACCAAAACAGTTCATCAGACTCAGAGGTAAGCAGCAAAATCTCCTGTTTGTTTAGTTTCTTTTTTGTTGTTGTACCTGAGGTAAAGTGGCAGTAAAGGGAACTTACATAGTGGCGCACGGGAAAACAAAATAATTCTTTACCTCAGACACTTGGCTAAGTTATAATAATGTTGCAACCTGATGATCATAGCTGAATAATCCAAACTCTTGTGACTTTGTGTGTGTGTGTCTCTCTCTCTCTCTTTCGCATCCACCATGTTCCTCTCAGGCGGAAAGGCGGCCGCCGCCTCGTCAGCCAGAAAGTTTTCGGGACAAATCCAGGGAGAGTTTAGAAGAAGGTGAGTTGGCCGGAAAAGAAACAAAAAAGTTTCTGTTTTTTTTTAAAAAGTCACTTTTTGTTCCTCTTCGTCTCTCCTTTAATTCTCTCAAATGTCTCAGATTTGAGTCGGGAGCACTTCTGGCGGACTGTTGTGCTGCGTGAAGTATGTTGAGAAAAAGTTTGATCCCTAACTTTTTTTTTCTTTTTCTCTCTCTCATTCCCCGCCATGTTTCTTGACCTAGCGGCAAAGAGGCAAGATGGAGGGTTGTTCAAGGGCCCACCATATCCTGGCTACCCATTTATTATGATTCCTGACCTGGCAAGCCCTTACCTTCCCAATGGATCTTTATCTCCCAGTGCGAGAACGGTAGGTTTTTTTTTTATTTACATTTTCGAAGTGCCTTGAAAACAAAGGGGAGTAAAACGTACAAACGTTTAAAGTTTTCCCAGGGCATTTTTGAAATAAAAATAACGCACAAGCACTTTTACTCGTATCAGCGCCGTGCTGATTAATTTTCTCTTTCTCGTCTTATTAAGGCTGTTGATGCATAGATATCTTCACTTCAAAGATCGATACTTTTTACCAAAATTTCATGTTTTGTGTTTTGGGGGAGTTTGTCCTTTACTGGTTTCTCTTGACTAGGTGAACTTATTTTTTAAAAAACTTTTCTCTTAAAACAAAATCACGTTTGAATACATACATCCTCGTAGCCCCCACCCCCACCCAAAACAAGTGAATGGCATTCCAGCTTCTGTTGTCAGCCGTTTGTTGCCGGTTCTAATCCTTTCTAGTAGCTGGCTGATGTGAAGTCGACTTGTTCGTTTTGTTGTCTTTTTTTAAAAAAAAAGTACTCTCCCAATAGAGTGCCTACCTGCTTGTTGTATTTTACTTTAAAAACTGAGCTTTTGAAACAAAGTGCATAGAAACGGGCATCTTTTATTGATAATCAACTAATTTGTGAGACTTTTTTTGTTTGTTTTTACATGGCATTTTCATGAAGGGAGTTAAATCTTTTGTCAAACCTTAACTGTATTGGAAGTGTAGAATTTTACAGGTCATCATGCAATACAATAGGAAGCTCAGCGGGACATTACTATTGCGATTGGGGCTAATTTGCTAGACTGGATAGGCTTTCAGCTCCTTCGCAGTTTACCTCCACGATTTCTCGAACTGTCAGCCCCCGTCAGCCTTGAAATAGCATCAGGGTCACGTGAAATAAACTAGGGAAACTTTGATACTTTTAGGCAAGAGACTTTAAACTCTGAAACTGAACCAGGGTTCAGAATTCCCACTACGAGGAATACGATGTATTATTAACATATTGGCAATTTTCTCCCACCATCACACGCAAAGGAAGAGGAGTGGTGGTGGGAGGGAAATGTTTATTTAGTAAGATTCTTGAAAGTGTCAATCTGCATGAATGTAGTTATATTGGTTGCAGTTTTGAAATCCAGAGCAATTCTATTTGCTCACCAAAGTAGAAGTTTATAAGGTATACTCAGTTTCTATTTCATCAGGCAAGATTCATACCACTCTGTTGACTAAAATAATTGAATTTTGTAAAATTGTCCAAATCACTGCAGAACAATTTTCTTTCAGTGTGCAATTTTAAAGGCAAAGTATTAATTTGACATACTTGGTTTTCTATAAATGGATTTTTTTCTGAAGATGCCAACAGTATAGGTTGTGATGATGGTTTAATTTATTTTAAACATAGTGATGGAATGTTTAAATACAAGTGTAATTTAATTTTCTGTTTTTTCATCTTTCTTGAAAACTAGTTCTTAATGGTTAGCATCCATGTACAGCCCCCCCCCACAGTTGAGGAAATCTGCTTAACTTGGAGTGCATGTCATTGGAAAATCTTTGAATTATGGAGATAAAGTAAATGGAGCTTGAATTGTTTTCGTAAGACCTTAGTATCAGTGTAGTTTTGTTGAGTTTTTAGGAATGTATGGATTTAATTGAACAGATTAGTTTTTTAGTCAGCTGGTCCTGTATGTAGTAGATTAATATGTCTGCCACATTGTGACGATTTTAAAAATCAAAACATTGATTTGACACCCATTTGTAGACTACCGTACAGGCAGTGCATTAAGTACAGAAGCTATGTAGACTTTTTGTATAAAATTTCCCCACATACCTAAATTGCAGGCCTTTATGTATGCTGTATCATTGAATAATGTATTAGACTGTACTGCTCTTCTACAACCTTGCATGTAGGATCATAATTAAATGTCTAGTTTTGGCACTGTCAGTTCAGTATGGGAGAACTGGATGAGACATTTATGATTATCTAAATTACTACTGTAATTCTAGTGTCGGCATAACATTTTAATGCCCACTTTTATTTGAGATTATGTATATTGCCAGCATGGGGCAGTGGGCAAAAGCAAATAGAACCTGATTAAAACAATGCAGGCTCGTCCACAGAATGGTAGATGATATCCATTCATGCAAATTCTACGGCAGTACTTCCACGTGGTGCATATCTTTTTCTTAGTACAATGCAAAACTATTTATCATTACACAGTCCATTATGTATCAAATAGGAGCAGTAAAATATTTATCACGTTGAAGGGAGCAGGTGTTCCTGGTCTTTTGTGTTGGGAGATTTGTGCATTATGTACAAAATGTTTATGACTAGCAGTTAAAAGTACAGGGCAGGTAATCTTAAGAACATTCAATTTACAGATGTCTCAGCCCGCAACTTCATCAGAGGTTTTTTTGTTATGAAATATTTGATCTGTTGCTTCAGTCAAACACCTGTGTTTCAACTACAGATATTATGACCTTTTTTAAAAAAATTATACTGGTCATAATAGGACCCTTGATTTTGTAGAGGTCCTTAATGATTGTTAATCTTTTTTTTCAAAAAACAATTTCTGAAGAATGGTGATTTTTTTTTTAAAAGGGCTTTTCAAAATTATTTAAACTTATTTACTAAGGATACTATATTAAATACTTGTATGGTAATTGGAAACAAGTAATGAGATTTTCTCTTCAGAACCGCGCTAGAGGTGAGTTCAGCTGAAAATAAAACAATATTAGTTAAGCAGGGAATTTTCCTCTGTTTTTGAAATTGGTTGACATGGAAGCATTCCACAAGTGACATTTCAATATTTTTCAAAAGACAGGGAAACAAACAGCATAGTAAGAGGTTAAGGGTTTGTCCTACTATGTCTCTGTATTTTGCTAAAGTTTTTGGTTTCAAGAATCAAGTAATTCTGTACGTTTACTGCTTTTAAAATAGAACCTATAATTCTTAAGCCATCCTATTTTTAAAATGTTATGGGTAATTCTCGTCTGAAAGGTTATATGAGTAGCAATGTGGTGCATAATATACTTTCACATATATTACATTGCCTTGTGTTTTGCTATTTTAATTTCACTTACCGAGATATAGTTTTGAGAAGTTACAAGAAAAGGATTGATGCTGTTTTAAAAACACATTTGCAGAGATTCAGTACTAGCTAGGAAATCATGTATTTGGGAGTGACAGCTGCAGAGATTTGTGAGAACATAAGTTTCTGTACCATAACTAAAGTTGGAAGAGATTTTCCAGCTGTCCTCTAAGAACTTTCTGCAGTGGTTGGTTCAGTTTTTGAGTTGTATGTTTAACGCTCATACAGCAGCTCTTTGTCAGTGAAACTTTAAGTCCTTGGTTTGGCAGGAAAGTTTTTTTAAATATATGATTTTATCTGTATTAGCTGCTAGAAGTTCCCTCTGCTAGATTCAACAGATACAATGCAACCAAATGTACTCATTGACAAGCCATCATAACAGAAATCTCTCCAAACTCTTGGCTAGCAATTGCAACAGAGTCATAAATCTGCAGCAGTTTATTTGTGACTGTGTCACTTATGAAAGTTGAAATACTTAATGTTGTGTTGGCCTTATACCATATGATTCAAGGAGATGTTGGAAGTGGGGTTTGTTGCTAAAGACAACTACGGGATTAAAAATGTGTTGGAGCTAGCCAGGTTTAATCATTTCCTTCCACTTGTTTATTTGCAGTTGGTTGTTTTCAGTGCAGAGATTTAACCCTTTAAACACACCAAGAATTGTAATCTGGATTTAGCTAGAATTTTAATTGCATTTGGCAAAATATTTGATAATGTCTTGCTTCAAGGAATGTGAGAGATTTAGTAAACAACTTATATCTGTGCTGTGGCTGCTCAAGTTAATTGTCTCTAATTGCCATCTCCATGGGGGTTTATGGCACTGAATGGGCTCTTTAACACCACATTAGACCGTTTTCTGTATGTCTGAAGTGTCAATATAGAAGTAGTTTTAGCAAATGTCTTCAAATTTGGCTGTTGGATTGAGAATGTATTAGCAGAGTAGGGTACAATTATACAGTCCAAATTTGTGTGTACTTGTTGCTTGGGGCCTAGAAGACCAGAGGAGTAATTTGCATGAGATGGAGTCCAACTAAACCAGCGCGATTTAAAAAAATAAATCACTTGCATATTTGTGTAGTGATTCAAATGGATTTGAGACCGCTCCCATCTCAACATGTGGTAAATTTAAGTCAATGAAATGCAGATGTAGATGATGGAGAGGTTTCTCAGTAGTGATCAACAAATGGGAGAACTATTCTTGCTGTAAGTATTTACAAACTAAATTGAACACCAGGAGTTTTTATTATGCCTGTTGATTAATTGGGAGTAAGATTTAGTGGGGGAGTTTGGTTCTGTATTGTTGATCGATCTTTTTTTAAAGGAGTAGTGGAATTTTAAAAAAAAATTCTTTGTAAAGCATGCAGTTGCTGATATACTTCACTTTTAACCCTATGTTTTTGAACTAAGGCTGGGTTAAGCATCAACGTTTTTTCCCAGAAAAACTGTAAGATCGTTTTAAGTGCAGGGGTAGCTATCAAAATACAAATTTACATTGGATTAACCAATTAGTAATGGTTAGAATATTTAGATTTAATAATATTCCTTTGTTATTCATACTTGGTTTATCTAGAAGTGCAGTGCAGATTGTTGGGAAGAGCAACTTCATTTTTTTTCATCCCCCTCTGTTTTCTGACTGATTTGAGTGACCTGTTGGTGAGTGAAGATGCCACAAATCAGTCACTGATTAACTGAAATGACTAAAAGTGGCAGCATGATAGATGGTTCCGATTTTTTTTTTTTGGTTGGGATTGGAGTGGATTGGAAGGACAGAGTCACTTTTGCATGAGTAGTCTATTTCTTTTGACTAGATTAGAGTGGTGCTGGAAAAGCGCAGCCGTTCAGGTAGCATCCAAGGAACAGGACGCTGCCTGACCTGCTGTGCTTTTCCAGCACCACTCTAATCTAAACTCTGGTTTCCATCATCTGCAGTCCTTATTTTTACCTATTTTTTTTTTGACTATTCAGTCTTGACCTTAGCTGGACAGCGTACCTCCCCTTCCTGGACCTCTCCATCTCCATTAATGACCACCGACTTGGCACTGACATTTTTTACAAACCCACCAACTCCCACAGCTACCTGGATTACGCCTCTTCCCACCCTACCTCTTGCAAAAATGCCATCCCGTATTCCCAATTCTCTACTGGGAGCTATGGCGCAGAGCATTGTCCTCTGTAGTGGCCCCCTCAAAAGGGCAGCAGGAATGGAAAGCTAATTATGCCAAAGATGGAGAGTGGAATGACCATACACCTGAGAAAATAAGACCCCAGTGGGGAGACCCAGAAAGAAAACCAAAAACCTTAATAATGCTATCAATGAGCTGATGTTCAATTTGAATATGTTAACAAGCAATTGCATAACTTTCTTTCTATATAAGGATAGTTGAGCTTTGGAAGACCTGTGTCTGGAATGTTGCTTTAGTTTAAGTTTACATACTAATTTGCAGCACTAAAGATAGGAATCTCCAAACCCCAGGTGCAGGAAATTCAAAGAAAGGCTCTTGTGGGGCTGTGGTAGTGTGTCCTTACCTCTGAATCAGGAAACCTAGGTTTAAGTCCTTCCTGCTCCACATGTATGTTATAAATTCTCTGAAAAGTTGATATAGAAAATATCTAACAGATCAAAGATATAAATATAAACTGTTGCCTGTGTTTGAGTATTTGCAAGGGCATGGGAATGTTTAAGTGGCTCCAGATTGGACCTCAGTTTTGCCTGTTGCATCAATTTTGGATTTGTAAACAACAGAAGTGCTAATTGAGTTCTTGTCTTAATATGCATGTCTAGCACTTACCTTAACAGATGGAAAAAGGATAGTAAAGTAAAGACAGAAGTTTTGTCAGTATGGTAAGATTCTGTTTGGGTGCCACATCCCTGTCTATAACATGAATTTCAATAGTGAGCTTGACTGGATTATTTAGTTGCAGAGGGAAATCAAAGTAGGATCCAATTCTGACCTCACTTGAGACGTTGCACACTTCTCATGGGGATTAGAACATTGTAATCTGTATCCAGGCCAATGCATTCTTTCCTTAAACCATAAACTTTGTATAGACCACTGCGGAAAAACTCTGGATTCTCTCGTTGGTTAGCCACTTTTGGAATACTGCGTGCAATTCTGGTCTCCCTGCTATAGCAAGGATGTTGTGAAACTTGGAAGGGTTCAGAAAAGATCTATAAGGATATTGCAAGGCTGGAGGGTTTGAGCTATATGGAGAGGCTGAATAGGCTGGGGCTGTGTTCCTGGTGCGTTGAAAACTGAGAGGTGACCTTATAGAGGTTTATGAAAACATGAGGGGCATGGATAGGGTAAATAGAAAAGGTATTTTCTCCAAGGTGGGGGAGTTTAAAACTGGAGGGAATAGGTTTAAGGTGAGAGGGAAAGGTTTAAAAGGGACCTAAGGGGCAGCCTTTTCATGCAGAGGGTGGTGCGTGTATGGAATGAACTGCCAGAAAATTGGTGGAGGCTGGTACAAATACAACATTTAAAAGGCATCTAGAGTACATGAATAGGAATAATTTAGAGAGATATGGGCCAAATTCTGGCAAATAGGACTAGATTTATTTAGGATATCTGGTTGGTGTGGATGAGTTGGACCGAAGGGTTTGTTTCTGTGCTGCACATGTTGATTCCTTTTGTAAGTTTTAAGTCTTAGTGGAGTGTCATTCTTGCATGTAATACTTTTTAAAATCATTAAGTAAAACTTACATGGAGGCAAGATCAGGGGGAGACCATTAAGTTGAATGCACAAACCACAGATTGACCTTTCTTATAAGACAAAACCAAATTTCTGTGTTTTTTTGCGTATATTCAAGCATATAAATCTACCTCATGGTTCAGCCATATGATGTTCTCACGTTCGTCTGGCTCAACCTTTTGTTCCGAGTTGCACGTGGTACCTATAATACTGGGTATAAGGAGTTCAGCAAACAACATGAGCTGTGTTACAAAGAGATGCTATGTTGTAAAGAGGCATGAGAGTCTCCAGACTGCCCACACAGAGCAGACCATACAATGAAGGATGAGAAGTGAGTCTTTAAAACAAACTAATTATGTTTGAAGCTGAAAGCCATGATATTTTCTAACCCATTGAATAACTGCTGTAGCAATGGAATTTCATGTGGGGGCTCACTGATGTTATCTAGTATGGTTTCAAAATTTCTGAATATGAACCTTCCAGCTTAGCAAGCAAACGGACATCTAGAATGGAATTTGGTGTTAGTGGAAAAACTGGCATGAGAATGGAAGAAGAATGAAGATGCTTGAGAGCAATGTGCCACTCACTTGGTTTTAAAGTATGTATTGGAATGTGACCTCTAAAATTGCCAGTTTGGTTTCATTATCAAAGGTAGATGTGCACTTGAGGGCCAAAGTTAACCTGGAGTCTTGTACTGATTTTCGTGTAGCAGTTGGCTGCTTTGGCTGCTGTATGGAGCGAGACAATTCTGTTGTGGCAGAGGACACAACATTGCTCAGGAACGACTAAAGAGCTTGAGACTACAATTACCAGTTTCCAATAATTCATGATAAGACAGCAGCAAAACATTATGCCACATTGGCAATATGGGAATCCTGATGTGCACAGCAACTGTGGAATAGAAAGGTTTGAAAACCTTTCAGGTGAAAACCACTGAACATGAAAAGACAAGATTCATAGAGGTTCTTGTCTGCATTGAAACAATTAAAGTAAAACTCATGATGATTTTCAAATGTGAAATCATGCCAAAAATAAGTTCCCTGCAGGTGAATGTCCATGATAGTGGTTATATGGTTGAGGATGGTGTGAACTTGTGGATTGCTAATATGTGGGATAGGCAACTGGTGAATGTAGCTTAGTGTGTTATAAGTTCAAATCTAAATCCGGTAAGGAGATATTTGTGAAGAAATAACAAACCTGTTGGTTTAATATTTGACACGTGCTTCAGCAAGCTGGTCAAGTATTTGTTCCAAATGGTGTAAGACTGGGCTGTTTTCCCTGGAGCGTCGGATGCTGAGTGGTGACCTTTTATAGAGGTTTATAAAATCACGAGGGGCATGGATAGGGTGTATAAACAAGGTAAAAAGGTCTTTTCCCTGGGTTGAGGTGGGGGGGGGGAGTCTTGAACGAGAGGGCAGAGGTATATAGTGGGAGAGGGAAGATTTAAAATGGACCTCTGGGGCAACGCTTTCATGCAAAGGATGTGCGTGTATGGAAAGAGCTGCCAGAGGAAGTGGTGGAGGCTGGTACAATGATATCATTTAAAAGGCATCTGGATGGGTATATGAATAGGAAGGGTTTAGAGGGATATGGGCCAAGTGCTGGCAAATGGGTTAGATTAATTAGGATATTTGGTTGATGGACAAGCTGGATTGAAGGGTCTGTTTCCGGGCTCTACATCTCCGTGACTCTTAAGTGGATGGTTAACGGAGGAAAGTTTTATCATAAGTGGAAATGTGTACACTGCCCTGCTCGATGTTTTGTATGGCTTTGTCATCAAATTGAGCGAAATGTCATTGGATCGTTCAAGATGCATCATACCTCATTCTGTGAATGGAGAGGACAGTGATTTGTTATGGAGGGATGATTCTGAAACCAAAGCGCCACATGTGATCCAGGATGAGATTCTTGCAATGACACAAGAATGAAAGTGATTCAATAAATTTGATGAACTCTTTGGTTGCCAGAGAAAATTAATTCATCATTATTGAAGGTTTCTTCGTACTGTGCCAAGTGAATTTACTGTGAGTTGCTGTTGTTAGTTTTAAGTTTCAAATGGCCACCCTCCACATCTATGGATAGGAGTTCATATTTTTTATACTCTTTTCATTTGTAAGTCAACCCCATTTTTTAAAAACTTTTTTTTTGAGTTTTAAAGGTTGACTAGTATGTCAACTTCTATGGCAGACCAACAGATAGAGAACCATTGAAAATGTCACATAACTTTGACATAACTACAAAATTAAGTTGACTTCTAATTTATAGTGTGGCAATTAGTGTTTCAGATTAATTTGACAGTGACCTGGGCTTAATGCAGCATTGGCCTGCAGAGCGTAAAGTGCCAGAAACCAGCAATAAAGTTGTCACAGAAAAGCAAATTACCATGACCATAGAAATACACTATATTTACTTTGTTCCAATGGTCATTGTCGTGGAGAAACCTGCAAGTTTTCTTTTGTTTGAAATGTAGAGTAATGAAACGTTCAGACAAAGGAAATGCACAGTACCTCCAGTTTGCACTAGGGTTTAATTTATTGAATAGGCACCTGGATTGCCGCTGAGACTGAAGAGGCTTGGTGGGAAGGGAGTGCTTCTGTGACAGTATCAAGTTCCTTTGCAGGGGAGGGAGGGGGTATTCAACGTCCACAAGAATTGCCTAGAGCTGTGCTGACTTTCTGGGAAGAAATGCCTGGGCAAATTTGCATTAAAGTTTCAATTGGACCACTGGGACATGAATAAAATAGGTAGAAACATGTTAATGTTGCACTCTGAGGGGCAAGAGATCTTCCACAGAGACCATTCTTAGGCAGGAATTTCAGGCTGGCAAAAGCTGTTCAGGAAACAAAAGGTGTTTGAGTAGTACTTGTAATTGCTGTTAATGTTAGAATAATTAGAACAGTTGTCCCAGTGGCTGTCTACAAAAAGAAAAAGGATGAGGAATTCAAATTCATGTTTATCAAAGGCGAGTTGAAGGTGGGTGGGGGCCTTAGGGTAGGGGTGCTTTTATTGTAATCTTGAGTTTTCCATGTGTGTGGTTCTTGCCTGTCTTTCCTAATTTCAGCCCTACAATGTTCTGTGCACTTATTCACTACGAATGGTTTCAGAAAGGCTGAATGTTTTTGTATCTCCAATCCTTAAGAAAGCAGTTGGGGATTCAATTACTAACAGGAATTTCAAGGGGAAAATAGTTTCATTTAAAGGCCTTGTTCGAATTGTGGCACTCACAACTAATGTTAATTGTCAGTGTTCGCTTCCTTCCATTGTAATAATAAGTACACTGGAATTTTTTTATGCAATGAGTAGTTACCTGCAGGATGCAAACTGGAGTTTATGTCAAGGTGTGTGGCCTACTGAGGTTTGTATTATGGTAGCACAAAAGAGAATAATTGGCATTTTAAAACAATATTGTGTTAATGCTATGTCCAATGTGGAGAATTTTAGTGGGAATTAGTACATAGTAATTAGATTTATCTTGCTCCATTTCCTCCTTTTTCACATGAAATATGAGGACTTCTCAGGTGCCTGGTTGCTTTTCTTTTGCATGTATGAAGCCAAAACAATGTGAGAATTTTTTAGATTTCAGTGCTGTGGCTTGATTTTTATCTGTTCTTAATTTAATCACAGCTTCATTTATTATGCAGAATGTCTTAATTACTTGAGATTGTTCTTTAAATTGAAGTTTATTTTGCTTCTCTCAACTTCTGGCAAATGAAAATTTATCGGAAGGAATTTTCAGTATCCAGGGTTTATTTGGATTTTTTAAGATGCTGTGGTGCAGCAACAAGATCGTGTTTTTTTTTCCCCCAAGTAGATTAACTGAATCTATGGGGAATAGGAAGAGTGATATTCCTCATTAATCCATGGCATATATCATCACATAGAAATTTAAGGTGTTTCTTGGACTGTGAAATAACAAACATCAATTTATACCAATATCTTTTTAAAATATTCTGTACAATCCTTAATATAGCCTCCGTATATCTGTGTAACACTATCATATGACTGTGTCATAGCGCGAAGGACTTGGACTTGATTCCTGCCTAGGGTGACTGTGCAACCTCCACACAGACATTCTCCCTATGTTTGTGTAGGTTTCAACCAGGGGCTTCCACAGCCCAGTGATGTGCAGGTTAGGTGGATTGCATGGTAAATTGCCCTGTAGTGTCCAGAAATCTGCAGGCTTGATGGCATAGCCTTGATGAATGTGGCGTTATTGGGCTAGGGTGGGGGAATGCTCTTTAGAGGGTTGGAGCCCTGATGGGCCAAATGGTCTCTTTTCTGCACTGTAGAGGATCTCTCACTTCCTTAAACCACTATTCTTTTATCTTGCTATATGTTTAATTGCATTACGAGTCACCAGCCCATTTCATTATTTGTACCATTTGAGGTTTGCAATTTAGAAATTCCAATAGACTAGATTCTTCCAATATATTACTTTCCGGACTGACTAAGTTTGAAATGTAGGCAAGGTAAAACATTTAGATATTTTACTAATCTGATCTAATTCTGAAATCTGTTTCCAATACTACTTTGACTGTATGCACCCATCGAAAGACTCTACTGTTTGAATTACAAATGTAATTTTCATCAACTTTTGTTTTTGCGGTATTGGCTACTATATTTTGCCTAACCTCAACTAACCATAGCATTAAAATACAGAACTTTAGGAAATTGGGAGGAATTCCCAACCATTACGTTTAACTTTGTCTCAGTGCAGTGTTAGAGTGCAATGGAAACAGTTTCCAGTTTTGGATATTTTGTTGTGGTTTTGCAATTTATTTGCTTCTGTCTCATGGGGTGAGTTTTTAGATTTGAGTAACTGATTTGCGACAGTGTTTATTTGCATTTGGATCCATTTTAACTGCAGCTAATATGCGTAATAAGTGGGGTCTAAAACACAGAATTAGCTGTTATACTTATTCAGTTGAGAATCCAAATTTAAGAAGATTACGTGGGAATCAGACTATCAAAAAAACAATATTTTGTAACTGCAGGTAAATGGGTGGTGTTGTTTTAGTGTGCATGAACTGCATAAATTGATTATTGTTATTAAGTACCACTGTGCAGAATTTGCAAGCTTACTTGAAAGGCAGAATGGGTTAAAGGCTAATAAGTATAAATAAATTTTATTGTTTAAAGCTCTTTACTTCTGTCAAAATCATTCCTGCCACTACCAGCCGCTTGCATGGCCTTTTCAGTCATTTTATATGAGAAATATAATGTGTAGTTCCAAAGTTTGGCTTTTAATTCATTAGTTGTGGAAGTGTGATAAGATGTGTAAATTTATACATGAGCTTAAATTGGATATAAAGCTTTCAGGGCATCAGTTGCACTGCTGGATATGTTTGACAGTCTTATTGACTGGAAGACTACATTAACACAGACCAGCCTGACATTTATAAACTTAGTTCAAGTGTACATTGGTGCATATGAAGTGAGGTTGTATTTTTGTATTGTTTAACTTGCCGATTGGGAAGGTTCTTTCTCATTGCAAGTTATCTACTTTCTTGGGAACAATGCTTAATCAAGTTGTACCAACATTTTAAGAAATATGAAATTCTCAAAAGAATGTTTGTGTTTGCACATTTCTATTTACAGTCAATTTGTGATGTCAACTGCAGACTTAAACCCCACTATAATGTTGGCAATTATTGATGCTTCTTCCTGAAAATTTATTGTGGTGTTCTGTATTTCGATATTATTCAGTGATTGGCATAATATTAAAAGAAAAGTGACCTCAGTGTTTTGTCATTACTTAAATTATTGTTACCTAGAATTGAATTTTCAATGAATTAGTTTAATACTTTTTTACAATTATAGCATTCTTGTCAGGTTGAGTCACAAGGTCAGATAGGACAATACATGCTTTCTCCTCTTCGTCGTGAGTTTAAACAATTTATAATTACAAAATGGCCTTGTTAGAAATTTGTCCAATTTCAAACCTATTGAACAGCAACTTGCAGTTACGGAAGCATCTTTACTGTAGGAAGATATGTTGGGGTGCTTCACAAGACATGCACTCTAGGATTGCTCTCTACTTAGAGAATATTGCCCAAAGTGTAAGATGGGTGAAGGTTATTTGGGGTGGTGCAGGGGAGAAACTCAGACAAAAACATGACAGCTCAACATGCATTCATTTCAGAATGAAATTCTAGCTCTCCAGAACAAAATTTGAAAGCTGTATTTGATATAATTAACATTATTGAAGCCTATTCAGATGTTGAAATTCTGTAATAAATCTTGATAGTTTTGCAATATTGATTTACACTAGTCTAAAGTTTTTAATTTGGGCAGGCTTTACATTATGTAGGTAATTTGCTAATCAAATTTCAATCAACAACATCTCTCTGCACTGCATGCAATTGTTTATTATTGAAGTGGGCTGGAAATGTGTTGCTGGAAAAGCGCAGCAGGTCAGGCAGCATCCAAGGAACAGGAGAATTGACGTTTCGGGCATAAGCCTTTCTTCAGGCTTATGCCTGAAACGTCGATATCTCCTGTTCCTTGGATGCTGTCTGACCGGCTGCGCTTTTCCAGCAACACATTTTCAGCTCTGATCTCCAACATCTGCAGTCCTCACTTTCTCCTATGATTGAAGTGGAGCAAGATTCCAATTGTAGAATTAATATCTGCTCAAATATTTGCGTTGAATGTGTGGTTGTGGGAGCATTGGCTGATTGGATAAAATTGAGCGGATAATTGAGAGAAATTCGAGGTTTTTTTTTTAACTCAGTGGTTCCACTTGATTCTTAAAATTTGCTGGAGGAGGTAGACAGGGCCTTGGCTCAATATCTCACCTGAGAGGGTAAAACCATATCAATGAATGAAACATTTCTCAGTACTGTGCTGGCTTGCTAAATCCTTGAATTGGAACTTGAACCAACAATTGCAATGCAAAAATGAGACTGCCCACACGAGCCAAGTGTATCTTCATCAGGATATATGCAGAAGTATCTTCACGGTTAATCATTCAATATAAAGGTCATTGCATGTCAAAGATGTGAGGAATTCTCCAAGTCTTTGTGAAACAGCCAGCACCAAGCAATGCAGGATAGGAGTGTAGCTGCTCATAAAAGGTCCCAGCATGTGTTATAAATAATGGTACCTGAAGTGGATTTATGCCTGAAGTTCTGGTGATGTAACCATGAGAGCAAGGGCTTATTGATTTTTTAAAAATAAATATATACAATCATACAGCTTTCAGAAAGAAGTCATGATAACAAGTACCATCAGAGTTGTCCATAATCTTATCACCTGCATCCTTGAGACTGCAGACTAAATCTTTGGAAAGTATATTGCATTTTTCATGGAACACTTTTTTTGTAAGGGTTCGTAAGTTGAACATTGTTTTTCTAATGTAAATAGATTTTTCCAATATAGTTAAAGCAACTAATTTGTATGAACAAAATATGTAATTTTTAGAAAAATTACAATCAGTTGAAAGGATAATTATCCAGACTATTGCCATTCATAACTACTACTGATCAATCTGATCTACTTGTTTTGTGAAAAATACTGTCTTTTTCATTCTCTTGAATTTCAGTGGGTATTCACAGGGTATTCCTATCAGTGTGCTTTGTGTCAGGTTATCATTCAAGTGCTGTGCTGAAAGGTTTGCTGTTGTTGAAAGTGCTGTCAAACAAATCCTACTTTCACTTTTCGATGCTTGCTGAAGGACCCATGATACAACTTTTTTTCTGAAGAGCAGGAACTTTTTATTGAGCAATATTCTTCCCTTGTTGAATCTCCGACATAATGCCTGGGTATTCATTTCATTTGTTTGTGGTCTGTGAAAGATGCAAAAAGGTTGACACACTTTCCTATATAACAGCAGGCACTGCACTTCAAAATGTAATTTCAAGTATTTTGACACAAGTTCCAAATATTTCTTATTGCAGCAGTTTGTGTAAATAATTGTGGAGGGGTTTATTCATCTTTGTAATCTGCTTTATGCTAAATGCCTTTTTATCATGTTTGAGTGTAATCTCATTTGTGGGATCGAGTCCAGTATAAGTTTTTGTTTCAAAATGTGTCATTATGTTGGCTAACACCATAAGACATTTCATTGTATAAATCATTATGAATGTAACTAATTTTGTCTTAGGTCAACAGATGCATATTTTTTTCACTGGAGGTATTGGATTTGTCATTTCAGAGTGGGACCTCTGTTATTTCCAACCTCCCCTGCTTAACTCAGGAAGCACTTACAGATTTGGAAGTGTGGTGCTGGGAAAGTACAGCAGGTCAGACAGTATCCAAAGAGCAGGAGAATTGATGTTTTGGGCATAAGCCATTCTTTAGGCATGTTGGCGGGGAGGGAGGAGAGGGGCTGAGAGATAAATAAAAGGGTAGTGGTGGGGCTGGGGTAAGGTATCTGGGAAGCCAATAGGTAGATGCAGGTGGGCGGTGATGTTTATAGATCGGAGGGGAGGGTGGGAAGCAAGATGGACTGGTTGGTCAGTTCAAGAGGGCCATGATGGGTTGGAAGGTTAGATCTGAGATGAGGTTGAGGAGAGGGGCGATGAGGAAATGGGTGAATTTGACATTGATATCATGTTCTTGGAGGGTCCCAACGCAGAAGATGATGCGTTCTTCCTCCTGGTGTTGGGTGGCTTGGATTTGGTGGTGGAGGTGGCCCAGGACTTGCCTGACCGAGGGGGAGGGGGAGTTGAAGTCTTCGGCTATGGGGTGGTGGATTGTTTGATGTGTGTACCAGAGATGTTTCCTGAAACATTCTGCGAGTTGGTCTCTCCTCTCCGTTGGGGAGGCAGGATGCCAACTCGTAGAACGTATCGGGGAGCTTCTCTGGGACACGCGCGCCAAACAACCCCACTGCCCTGTGGCCAACCAATTCAATTCCCCCTCCCATTCTGCCAAGGACATGCATGTCCTGGACCGCCTCCACTGCTAAATGCAAGCCACCTGACGCCAGGAGGAAGAATGCGTCATCTTCCGCGTTGGGACCCTCCAAGCACATGGCATCAATGTTGAATTCACCAGTTTCCTCATTGTCCCTCTCCTCAACCTCATCCCAGATCCAACCCTCCAACTTGGCACAGTCCTACCTGTCCATCTTCCTTCCCACCTACATGCTCCACCCTCCCCTCCGGCCTATCACCATCAATCCCCACCTGCGTCTATGTATTGCCTTCCCAGCTCCCATCCCCCAGCCCCATCCCCACCCTCCTATTTATTTCCCAGCGTGCATGCATGTACACACACTTATGCGCATGTACACATTCCTGATGAAGGGCTTATGCCTGAAACTTCAATTCTCCTGCTCCTTTGGATGCTAATTGATCTGTTGTGCTTTTCCAGTGTCACACTTTTTTTGCGTGTGATTAGAGCATCTGCAGTCTGCATTCTCTCTTACAGATTGTTGGCTTGCCTGAGATTATCTCATGTAGCACAGTACAGGTTTTGAGCCTGTGCAATAAATAAAAGCACAGTATTGCAAATTGTGGCAATCTGAAATTAAACCGCACATGATGGAGGTACTCAGCTTGAAACATCCGTGGAAAGAAAAATAGCTACTGTTTGAGTCCAAATGATTCTTCTTCAGAACTAAAGGGTATAACCAGCATGTAGCCAGCAATCTGTAAGAGAGAGTGAAGACTGCAGATGCTGGAGGTTGGAGTTGAAAAGTGTGGGACTGGAAAAGCACAACAAGTCAGAACTAAAGAAGTTTGCACATTCTCCCTGTATCTGCATAGGTTTCCGCTCTGGGTGTTCTGGCTTCTTCCCACAATCCAAAGATGTGTAGATTAGGTCAATTAACTGTACTAAATTGTACATAGTATTCAGGGATGTGTTGGTTAGTTGCATTAGTCAGGGGTAAATGTAGAGTAATAGAGTAGGGTAATGGGTTTTTGTTACTGTCCGGAGGGTCGGTGGGGACTTGTTGGGCTGAAGGGCCTGTTTCCATGCTATAGAGATTCTAAGATTAGAAAATTGTGGTTATAGGCAGTTAGCAAATGGGGAGGAAGCAATTGAAATAGATGGCAACGGTGTCCAGGGCGAAAGGCAAAGGGTAGTAGAGAGGTCATGTAGCTGAAGAATGGATGTTAATGCTAGGTGTTAATAAAAAAAAACTCTGATGGTAACAGTCCCATGCAAATAAGACACCGAAGGGGTTATGGGTGGGACAGTATTCATGTGGTGTTCCTTGAGTTTGCAACGGCCTCACTGGAATATGGCATTAGGCCTAGGACAGAAATGTTAACATGAAATAGGAGAAGAAATGTGAGCAAGATGATTTATTGAAATAACAAGCCTCTGGGATGTTGGGTTCCATAAAATATAGGATATTAGGCCCATTATGTCTGCTCCACCATTTGCTCATGGCTGATCTGTTTCTCAACCCAATTCTTCTGCCTCCTCTGCATAACCTTTCTCCCCCATGCTAATAAAGAACCTGTGTTTCTCTGTTTTAAATACATTCAATGACTTGACCACCACAGCCTTCTGTGGCAATGAGTTCCATAGATTCACCACCCTCTTGGCTGAAAGAAATCCTCCTCATCTCAGTTCTAAAGGGTCATCCCTTTACTCTGAGGCTGTGCCCAAGGACCTAGCCTTTCCTACCAGTGGAAACATCCTCTCTCAGTATTCTGTAAGTTTCAGTGAGATCGCCCCCTTCCCTCATGCTTGTTAAACTCCATTGAATATAGACCCAGAATCCTCAACTGTACGTCATATATAAGCCCATCATGGGATCATTCTCGTAATCCTCCTCTGGACCCCCTCCAAAGCAATCACATCCTTCCTTAGTATGAGGCCCCAACTGTTCACAGTATTTCAAATATTGTCTGACCAGAACCTTTTAAACCCTCAGCAGTACACCCATGTATTCTAGTCCTCTTGAAATGAATACTAACATTGTGTTTGGTGCCTTAACTGCAAAGTGAGCTAAGACTCCCAAGTTCCTTTGTGCTTCAGATTTGAGCTTTTCCCCATTTAGAAAATAGTCTCTGTCTTTCTTTTGAAGTGCATAACCTCACACTTGTCCACATTGTATGGCATCTGCTATTTCTTTGCCCACTCTCCTCGCCTGTTCAAGTTCTTCTGCAGCTTCCCTGCCACATCAACACTACCTGTCCTGTCTCCTATCTTTGTGTCATTTGCAAACTTAACAGTGCCGTATGTTTCTTTGTTCAGGTCGTTAATATATCACGTGAATAGCTGTGGTTCCAATACCTACTCCTGTGGAGCTCCACTAGTCACCAGCTACCATCCTGAGAGAGACCACTTGATCCCCATTCTCTCCCTTCTGCCAGTCAGCTTAAACTTGGCTGTTACTTGATTCAGCAAACTCCTGTTGTGTGTCACATTGGCAAAGGTCTTCTGGAATCCAAATAGATCATGTGCACTGGCTCTCCTTTGTCTAATTTGCTTGTTACCTCTTCAAAGAATTCTGACAGATTTGGTAGGCATAACCATAAGGTCATACAGACTATTGAAAGCAATTCACATAAATTGTTGCTTCAACCAGAAGATATCTGGGGCCTTGAACATTGAACAGGAAGGAAGTACAAGAATAAGCATAGTATCATCTGCAGTAGCACTGGAAGGTGCCTTGGGGGTTAGGGGTTGAAGATGAAAGAGCCTTTGAGTGATGGAAAGAGGGAACGGTTCTTGTGGAATGCTAATGAGGGAGTTTGGGGGTGGGGTAAGAATGTGGTTGTGGCATTCTGCTGGAAGCATTGGAAATGGAGGATAATCCTTTCAGTATGGAGGCTGATGGGGGTGGAAGAAGTGAGGAGAAGTAATCACTTTTCTTCATTGATATCTGAGGGAGGAGAAGGGGTGAGGGCAAAAATGTAGGAAATAGGTTGGACACAGCTGAGGACCCTTTAAACAGTGGTGGGGACAATCCTCGGTTGAGGAAAAGGAAGACATGTTGGAAATACCACAGTAGATGGTGGGGTCATTGCAACAGATTTGACAGAGGACAAGACTGAACAAATCAATTGCAACGGATTTGATGGAGAATGGAGTCCTTCCATGAAACAGGGTGTGTGAAAGTGTAATCAAGGTAGTTGGGGATTGGTGGGTTTGTAATGGATATTGATGGACAGCGTACACCCAGGAATAGAAATAAAAACAGAAGTCAAGGAAAGGACGAGACTGGATGGATGAAGGTGAGCTCAGGATAGAAACTGGAAACAAATTTGACTAATCTTTCCAATTCCAAAGAGAACAGCAAGCACCACCAATTATATTATTGATGGTTTGGAGAGAGAGCGAGAGAGAGAGAGAGAGTGGATAGTTGTTGGACTGAAAGGAGGAGTGTTTCACATACTCTACAAAGACATGGGGGACAACTGGTGCCATGCAGGTATCTGTAGCCCCCACCTTTATTTGGAGAAAGTGAGAGGTTAAAGAAAAATTGTTCCAAATCAGTACGAGCTCATCCAGGCAAAGGAGGGTGATGATGGCTGAGGACTGTTCAGGCCTTCTTTCAAGGAAGAAATAGAGACCCTTCAGGCCATACTGATGGGGGAATGGATGTGTTGAGGGACTGACTGCAAATCCATGGTGAAGAGGGCCATTAAACTGGAAATTGTGTGATTGACCCAGTGTCAGAAAATTCATCAATGTGAATGGGCAGACACTGGTTGAGTGGAGAAAAGATGGAGCTAAGACTCTATCTTAAGATATAAGTTCTGGTGGAGAAGGGACAGGCTGAAAGTGTCTGTCAGCGAAGCTTTGTTTGTGGATTTTGGGAAGGAGCCTTAGAAGAATCCTGACTGGGTCCGTGACCTTTCCTATGTATGATTGAGTGTAACACAGCTGGTGATATTGATTGTTTTGCAGGAAGTACAAAGTTTACACACCCAAATGGTAAGCTCCTCAAATGTTATGTCATTGCAGGGAAATGGAAAAAAAAGTTATTATATTGTATTTCATTGCTTGGCCTCGTAAGAGTCTGTTCCATCAGTGTTTGTTTAATTTGGATTGTGGGAGGATACCATTCATGCATAACTTTCTAGTGTTTGCGCTGAAAATTGGCTTCTTTATCCAAGTGGCAGAATTGTAGACTGCATTTTGTCAAGGGTTAGTAATATAAATGTGCAAAGCTGATGCACAGATGTCAATCTCTAAACCAAGCAGGCACCAATGTAAACATGCATTTACCTCTTTCTGGTTGCAAGAGAACTTTTACTGGAGGATAGTATAGTACTTTGGTCTCAACTCGGTGTCTCTTGACAACTAAACGGATCCCAGGAACATTGCAGGTGAGGAATATTGAGTTCTGATTCCATGTTCTACAACTGTATTGGGTAGTGAGTTGGAGAACAAAAGCAGCTGCTCTTTTGTTCTTAGAACACTAGTGGCAAGCAGCACCTGTAGATTGTTCCTCTGTCCAGCACATGTCAAATTTTAGTTCTGTTTGTCAACTGATTGTGTGCAGTGTTTTAATTAGCTCCCCTCTGAATCTCAGTAAATATTTCAGATGTTAAAGGCAGAAAATCTGAAAACAAAGTGATTGAAATCGTACCCTGTACCCAGCTGACATTGTATCGTATAGTTCAGAAATGTGTGTAATGGGGTTGAGGAGTTTCTGGAGCTTTACAGATAATGAGGATTTTTTGAGGGGGTGGGGAGATGAGAAGAGAGAGAAAGCATGTGTTTACACAGCTGAATTGATGCTGTTGCCTAGGAGTTAGTTACATTGTTCCATTCTATTTTTTGAATGCAGAAGTACTCATCTCCTAGCAATTCTGCACGAGACTTCAGCTGTCTAGCAGTGCTCATTACCAGTTCTGTTCTGCTCAACATTGCCTAGCTCAGCCTTGGGTTTCATCAATTGTATTCTTGTTTACCTAAGAGCTTAATGCATGAAACACTAGGTAGATGCTATTTTGAAAAATAGGTGTTGGTGCTGTTTACTTACTTAAATAGGATCAAAAGCACTTTTATAGTTGAAACTGTTTTTTTTAGTGAGATATCTGCATTAGACTGGAAAGCTTCAGAATGTATTGCTAACATCTCTCTATATCTTACTCATCAGATTCCGCTAATACATTTTTTTATTTAGTAGTTTCTAAAACAAAGGTTAAGTATTAAGGCAGAGGATGTTCTGGTTTTGTTCATAATATAGAAGACTTGTAAATAGTTGATGATTTGTTAAATGTATTTTTTTATAAAAAATGTTTTTGAATAAAATATTTAATGTCATATTTTGGTAAAGTAGGATGACTGCATCTCTTCCCTTTTAACAGCACAATTAATAAAGAAAAACTTGTAATGAGGCTTCTGCCTGTGAAGCATCGACTTGTTAAGCCTGTATCCAAATTGAAGACTAGTAAGCACAATTCATCTTAGCAAGCTGTGTGCGGGACTGAAGCTGCGCTTACTGGAGCAGATGTTGACATACGGGCCGTCATAGAACTAATTGTTGTTTGAATTACCCGTTATGATATGATGACAAATCTCCAGTGTTCCTGCCACTGGAGCAGAAAATGTAGCTTGAATTGGAATGATGTTAGCAAGTGTAAACTGTATTTCAACAAGATGGATAAATGCAATTATTGAGGAGACCTGTAGAGAGAAAATCCATTTAAATCTCGTAATGTTAAGCAGAGCACTAGTTAATTCATTTGGGCCAATTTGTAGGTGATATACGATTGTCGATGCACATTAGTCAAAGGGGGAATGGATGTGCTAAGAGTGATTGGATGCGCTGAAGCAGATGTTGGCTGTTTCTTGTTGGGACAGCAGCAGAGGTGCCCAGTTCCAGCTGCTCATACAAATGGGTTTCACATACTCAAATGGCAAAAAGATGTACTAACTGCTCGTGCAATATCAGTGCAGTGTAAAAATCGCTACAAGCGGTACCTCAGGCAGAAAGACAAGCCTAACTAGCTTTAGGATCTTGAATACTTTTTCCCATGCTCTTTCTAAACAAAATGTATGTAGACAACAGTAGTAATTTCATTAGCAGTTATTTAAGTCAAAGTTTTCAGATCTGCAAGACTAACCTGAAAGTAAGAATTCTGCATAAGGTTATGCCTGATTTGAGAATTATGAATGTGGTTTGAAAAATACACCTTAATGTAAGAAATAATCAGTGGTTCTTTTAAGCATTATAAACCATTTGCAAATAAAAATTGAAAGCTGTGCAGGATATACTTTTGTTTGGTAAGTGTAAAAATGCTGAAACATGCATTTTTATGTGCTTCTAAAATTTATCTTTTGGTACTTGTACTAAATATTGTATATCTACATTGTGCATGTTTATGTATGTTTGTTTGAATTTAAATAGGAATTTTTTATACTCCTTTTCCTCTTATGAACAACCAGAATTGTATTTTTACACATGACAGCACAGTTGCAAAAAAAACCAATCCTTCCTGAAATGAAATAGCAAAATATTCCTGTGATTCATTAGAAGGGTTGAAAAACAAAATTGTTGTTTGAAACAAAATCTGTACTCTTTAAGAATATGTCACTGGGGAGATTAACCCAATATGCAAATTTGAAAAATAAGCGGTTTGACTTTAAAAGGAGAATTGGTTCACAGTTTGAAACCACAAATGCAAAGTGTACAGGTTTCTGATTTCAAATTACTCAGTTCATTATTATCTCAGTCTCAGCAAACGTGGCTTTTTTTATCTGAGTGTTAGAATTCATATGAACCGGCTATGGTTAGAGATTTGGTTTGTGGTTTTGATTGTGAAGTGTAGTCTGTTGATCTTGATCATACAGTATGGACCTTTTTTAATAATGTGGTTCATTTCTTAAATTATGACCACTCAGGTTGCCAGTCTCTGCTGCTTGCTTTCGTTCCGAAACACCTCGTCATTAAAGTTTAATTTTGATTTCTTGTTTTCAGTCAGCTTTCTTAAGTTGTGATGTGATGAGTTGAAACTTATGCTATCACCACATGATAATGGGGTCAGTGCATCAATAACTTGGGGGCCACATCAATTCATGATATTGCCACTGTGCTGTCCTGTTATCAGCATTGTAATGTAGCATTTTATTTTTGGAATTTAAATTTTTCCTCTAGATTTCCATATTTTCAACATCTTTAAATTTTTGTGGCATGAAGTTGAACACCCATATTGAGCTTGCTTTTATGATATTTTCAATATTGACTCCCTTTTAAAAATGTCTGATGTTTAAAACCAAAAGCACTACTTTAAATATGTTTGTTAATTTGGTGAGTTTTTTTAAAACTCTGGACACTTTCTTTTTCCCTGATGAAATGTCTGTAATGTTACATAAAGATTGTTGTGTTTCTTATTGGTGCTCCATTTAAGTTTTGATTCAACAAACAGGGAAAAAAATCTGGTGAGTTAGCTTCCCACTTTAAAATTCATTTTATTGACTTGTCCAACAAGGAAGCTCAGTGGAAAGTGCAAAGAAAAAATGTGGTTGCAGTGGATGTTGGTGTAGTTGGCTCCAGTTGATGCTATCATTGTTTGTGGAAAAGGCATTTTACGTGTTCAGTTGTTACATATTTTTTAATTGAATGAAATCTCTTGATACGTTTTGAGGCTGGTCCTTCTCAGTTTTTGGTTTCTAAGTTCAACTTTACTTGAATGGAATTTTATAAGAATTGATAGGTACTCTTGTATGCCTTAACCACTAACAGGTTTTCAGGACAAAATAGGAAAAGATGCACAAACCAACACTACAGTATATGCGCAGAGCATTAGTGTTTTCTTTGCAGTGATTATATTATGTTTGTAGAAAGTAGTAATTCATATAGGAGCTGCCTTTGTACATTAGTTTGTCTGTTATTGTTGTTTGCACAGGATCCCAGAATCTTTGTATGATGGTGTTCACATTGGCAGTAGTAATGGACAATATACCCAATGTAATTTTTTTGCAATTCAATGTGAGCTGAACTTAAGTTATGAACTTTTAATTATTGTTAAAGTCAGTTGTTTAATTTTCTTTTTAATCAGTACAGAATAACTTATCCTTTTGTTTTGAACAGAACTTGGTTAGGTAGAGTACTTCTCTTTGCAATTAAAATGAGGAATAGTTAAATATGGGACCCATAAATGTAACTCCAAATTTGTGCCAGACTTTTATGGAAATGTCCAGTTTATCATGAAACTCTTGGCTTTTGTAGATCCTTTCATTGAGTAAATGTTACGAAGTGTAGACTTTGACAGATATCAATTTGACTAAACATCGATTGTTGGATATGTAAGGAATTCTGAGCACGAGCAAAGAAATTTTTTGTCCCTGTAACTTTTTACTCTGGTATTCATAAGCTTATAACATCCAGCAATATTATTTAAATGTGCACGTAGAGGTGTTTCTTTTTGAGAAAGTGCATCAAAATAGATCTTGACATTGTAGTTCATGACTGCAATTCCATCATTTCTAGTCTTTGCTTGGTGTATGTGCAGGTGGGAAATTTTAGTTAAGAGAATTGTAACGGCTGATTTCATTTGTATTTGCTCATTTGGTTTCCAGCCCTGTGCTCAAGTTAATGTTGTGTCCCAGTTTGTTGTCAAAATCCATGCTCTATTTCAGGCTGGTATAGGGAAGATCTTATTTACTTCATAACTCTTGGCAGGGCGGCAAGGGCAATCTGGACCAGATTATGATTTATTGTGATTTATGAATTGTTCCTGGGGACCTGAGGCCTCGTAAATTGTGAACCTTTTCCCTAATTGTTTACAGAGGCTATTGGCAATCTCCGTTTCATAGCTTAGTGGTTGTATGGGGAATGCATTCCCCGTGGTATTTGGGAGGCTAGATTGAGCCCCAGGAGTGAGTCCGAAGACTGGCATTGTTAGTATTCCCATGCGAACATTGTTATAAAATGTAATTCACATTCCTCTTCTTTGTTGAGTACAATTTGGACTTTTGTCCAGACAGTGTGGCTGCAGGGTGTCATGTTTTTTTTCCCAAAGAAATAGAAGTGTGAATGGAAGCGGTTTTGGTACGAGGTGGGGGGAGGTTTGGGTAAGATTCCTCTTGCAATGGTCCAAAGGGATTGAAAAGTGAAAAGAAACAAAGGATATTACATATGATTGCACTGACTTGGCCAAGACCAGTTGAAGAATTTCTTCTTAATATTTATAAAGGGGACTATAAATATTATACTTTAATTTTTTTTTAACGTAGCAATATTTAGCCAGTGTGGCGATGAATGAGTTAGCGATTTTTGCATGTTTTGCTGTTGGGACAGTTGCCTGTTTTCATCATAGCATCACAGAGAGGGTTTGAATCTTGGTAATTGGTGATCTATCTGGCGCACATTCAAACCAAGTGGTATTTGCCATTTAGTCATTAGCACCTTATTCTGGGCAATGTGAGTTTGAAAATACTGAGTGTTCAGTGCTAGCGATACAGCTTGTTTTGTTTGAAGGCAATTCTGTGAAATCAAGTTAGAGCAACCTCTGTGAGAATACTACACGTTCTGCAGTCTAGATTTATATTCTAACCATAATCTGTCTGTAATTTTGTACTTCCAAGAATGCATAATTCTAAACTAATCTGTGTAGGAGTTTTTCAGCTTTGAAATTCCTTGAATCCCATTATCAGAAAATCTATGATTTGGTTAATTTCCAATCTGCATAAATTAAGATTCATTAAAGTACTTAATTTTGGATTATAAAATGAATGAATGATAATGTGTTCTGTTTATTGCACTGTGCATTTGGACAAATAGAATCTAAGATCACAATACTGCAGAGATAGCATAGAATAAACATTCCACGTATGCCTTAGTCAGAATCTTTCGTGCAGCATTTCAACATTTTGAGATTTCAAAATATGGAATTTGAGCAAACAGCTCTCTTTCCCCCCCCCCCCAAAAAAAAAACTCCAATCATGGCTTTGAATAATAGTCTTCCTGATAACCACCTAGTGGTCGGCTTGCTGCCTAAATGAAGATGGCTAAAATCTTCAGTTCTGAAGATTTAATCTCTTGATGGCTGAGTGAGAGTAAATTGGTGAGCAACTAACATAAGGCAGGAGTAAGCTGCTATTGGGTGTTTGACTGTGCTTGCTATTGACCCTTACTTGCCAAAATGTGAAATCTACCTTTAACTTTGTTCTTCCACTTTTTAAAATTAAAATTTGTTGACTTGTGAATTCTTGAAAGTGGATTCATTATTGCAAATATTAACTAAAGCCCTAGACTCCTGTACATCAGTTGGGATTTCTTGTGCTTCATGTTATAAAGCCCAAATTAACAGCTGGTTTGGTTTCTTTTCACATGGATCTGACTGTGGGATTAGGTTCCATTCTCATGTGAATCAATCTGGTTTGATTTATTTGAGTCTATCAAAAAGATCAATTAAGCTCTTTCAAAGTAAAGCTCCAGTGATCCCTTCCTAACATGTCAGTACTGTGAATTTTCTACCAAGCTACTCTGAAGCAGTCTAACTTGTTGATTTGGAGAATCCGAAAAGAACGCTTATCCCTTAAACAGCAGGTTCAGTTGTCAAATTTGATGAAACTTTATTCAGTGATGTGGTAAAGAAGGCATATCAGAATTGATGCATTCCTGAGGATTATGCATGATTGCATGATACAGCTGCATTTTCAGTTTAGCTCTAGATTGTTTTCTTATGAATACATACCAGTAATCTGATTCCAAAAAGAAGAGTAAGAGATTGTTTAAATTATGATACACAAATCTGTTGTTTTTTTAATCAAAATTTTGAAAAAAGATTATTTTGATAAATTAATCTGTCATCTCTGACAGCCAGAACCTTATGGTTGGGCAACCAGAAACACTCAATCTCCTGTACTAAATACGGGCTTTGTGCTTATGAAAATGGCTGTCAGACAGGTGAGCTAACAGGAAATTAGGTTACTACTTTGGTTCCAGAACTAATATTTTTCTTAGTCCATTTCTTCACACTTCAGTAGCCAATCAATATTTGCTGTTGATTTTCTAATTTCTCTTTCAGTTGATGCAAAATCATTAAAAAGTCAAGGAGTAAATATTTTGAAGTAATTTCCTGTTCCCTTTATGCCTGTTAATTAGTATCAGGATCAGACATATTCAAACAGGGGACTGGATTTGAAATGGAAATTGTTTGTCTCACTTCTTTGGAAGTTGATAAGAACATGATAAAACCTGACTTGTCTTTTAAAAGTGAAACTTTTATATTTTTGTCAGTGATTTGTTTATGAAGGTCTTGAGTTCAGCCATGAACCCTTTTAATATGCTCCTAGAACAGGATTTTTAAATCTCCTGATGCTGTCAAGATAGAAGGTATTATGGTTTGAGTGGGTTTTTGCCATGAAAAAGGTGGAAATCCTGCTGTTGTTGAGCAACTGCTTTATTACAATGGCCAGCACCTGTCATGTAATGAGGTATGGTAGAGCCTTGTATTTAGGAGGAGAATTATTTTTAATGGAATTGGCAAATAGGCCTTCAGGAGAACATAAAGCCATTTGCTTTCAAATTAATCAGCTGCACTAATTGGGTTATTGGTATAAGATAAATTACAGGCTACAAATCCATTGGGATAACTTCTGACAGCAAGAGCTGTGATATGGAATGTAACTTGTAAGTGTGTTTTAGGGAGACCAGACCTCTATGCCTTACTTTTTTCTCTAAGTCAATATGTAATTTTGTAGGAATTCGAAAGGTCAGAAGAAGAGGGAAGTCAATCGATTAAAATGAGGGCTTGAGGCTCCTCCAACTTGTATTGTGTATTCTTGTAAAGGCTCTGAATTATTTTATTTCCTTTTCAGTTTGGTACTTCAATATACAAGTGATTGCTTGAGATAGCTGGCAGAAGCAGAAATCTGGAGTACATGTAATAGGTAGTTAGTGTTGTTCCTACAGAGCCATGCATGAATATGTGAACCTGAAACTGCTGATTTGACCACATGCAATCCAATCTTTGATAATCACCTGCCTGCTTTTAAATATCTTTATTGGTCCTGATTTAGATTTTCCTTAAAAAAAAGTGGGTTTTCACATTATTGAGAAGACTGCAGGTAGACAACTGGTGATTACAAACCACCTGGGCCTGGAAGAGGAAAACTGTGCACATGGGACAATTAACACCAACTCCCCTGCAAACCAAGATTGCTGACATGGGTCTGAGCTGGGAAGCGCTGAGCGTGTTCAAGAGTAGACCGCACTGGTGGTGGGGGGTACAGTTGTGTTAATCCAGGAATTGACCTGCTCAGAATGCAGGGCCATTTATAGTACAGAGCTCTGGATTTCTAGGATAAAGTGAGGTCATCCAGCTCTACCATGAAGTGGTTCTTCCCTCCTGAATATGCTGAAACTCTTGTTTCAATTCAGAACATAGTTTAACATCTGACTGTTCATTTAAATAAATGACTGTTCATTTAAAAGTTTGTGTTATGCAGCCTGTAAAAACAATACCAGATTAGTGTTACTAATGTTCTGTCAATCCCATCAATGTTGCCTTGAAGGCCAGTTTTTGTGAAAACTGCAAAATATAATACCAAGCAATGATGAGATATGGGTCTGCCATTTCGTCATACTTTAAGCTCGAAAATTCAAATGTGCTAATCCAATGATCGGGGTCAACCTCCCCAGAGAAACAGAAGTGGGTCCAATAATTTTCAATCTTAGTTTGAATTCTTTCCTTTTTGTATGCTAAGTCAATCTTGTCTATGAAAGGAATTTCTTGCCTTTTGTGGAGAGCATGGAAAATCCAGCTTTGCTAGGATTTCCAAATTTAGAGACCGAAGTCCACATTTAAGAAACTTTACTAAAGTTTGCATGTGGTGGAGAGCAGGCTTCTAATATTCCAATTAGCTATTTTTAGATCAGTATTTCTCCATGTCAGGTAAAAATCAAGAGATTTGTCTTGTATTAAATAGGAGTATTAAATAAAAGTATTAAATATTCAGGCAACCTCTTTTTTTGAAATAGAAACTGGGTAAGGTAGCCTGGATTACTGTTTTTCCATGGGTGCTAATTTTGTTTTAGTGCCGGTACCCTGAGCAATCATTTTCAACTCTAATGTGCTTCTTGACCACTATTATGGTTATTTTGAACCCCAGCTTTGAGAATGTTATTGTTAGGATTTTTGTGATCACTTTTTTGCAACTTTTGGAAAATAATTTATTCTCTGTGTAATCCAAACTGACAGACTCTAATTGTGTCAAACAATGTGGTGCTCTTCTGTGAAAAACACAGCTGGTCAGGCAGCATTCGAGAAGCAGGTGATTGATATTTTGGGCATAAGCCCTTCATCAGGATCTGTTTCTAACTGTGATCAAGCAGAGCACATCTGAGTGGTGCTGCCCAATTCTTATTACTAGCCTGCACCAGTTTGTTGCTGCTTCACGTTTTTTTTGTATAATTTCTCGGTGCCTGTTCTCCTCTGGTATCATTTGCAGCTAGTTCTTCATTGAGAGAGCTTTGGGCCTTGAGCATTGTTATGGAGTCAGTATTATGCGAAGTAAGGCCATTTGCCACTTGGGCCCATCCATACTTTCTAGGACAATCTAGCCATTCCCATTAGTAAGAAATGGAACTATAAGGAGGGTTACAATTCTAAAATGAGTTACAGAATGGCAGTGGAAAGTGAAATAGTTGGAGTTTATTTTTATAATTATACCACTCCTGTTAAATTAGTGTCGATCATGGATGGGTAAAATCATCTGATGCCTGTTTCTAACGAGTGATAGTTCTCATTTTCACATAACGGTAAAATACCATTCAAATTAAAATTCACTCATTGCCTCTGCCTCGCTGTTTTTTTTAACTGGGTTGAAACATGCAGTCAATCTGAGTTAATGCTCATTTGCCTCAGTTGGGCAAGAGAGTTAAATATGAAATTGTCTGAAATTTCTAGAAGGCAGTATCTGCAATTTATTATTTTTAGAGATGTTACCGTAACCTTGGCCAGAAGCATTATGTTGCCCTGGGTCTTGTGCACAATAATGCAAAACATTTGGAGGTATAGAGCGTGGCATTTACTGAAGCAGTACATTGGTTCTGGTCGTAACGGAGTTGATAAACTATATATATTATTGACTTTCACAGAAGATAGTTTCATGTAATATGGAAGAATTTGGAGGTGGACCTTCAACTTTTTTCCATCCTCGTGTTTATTTTTAAATTGAACCCTCCCATTACATAACTCCTGTCTCTATTAATATCTGATCTACTGGAGAGCATTTATTTTTAACTTCGTCTTCAACTGAGTTGCCCCATTCTGGAGTAACAATTATTAGGTTGTAGTCTGAGAAGAAGAAAGATGGAATAGGAAGGCTACATTAAAACTTTTAATCCTTTGAGTGTTCTATGAACTTTCTTCATTTCAACTCCTTTGATGAAAATTGACAAAATCTGTCAAATTTAAAAAAGTCTTTTGTTTTAAACCAACTTGTAGGCACAAAGCGATGAGAAAAGGACCATTTAAAATTCAGTGTAGAAGTAATAAGCACCACCAGAAGATTTTTCAACCTAACACGGGCAGTGGGGTTAGGGAGAGAATCAATCTCTCAAAATTCTGGTATTGTCCTGTAAGATGAAAATGCACTATGATTCTTATTATCTCTTCCTCTCATGCGCTCACTCTCTCTGTCTCCCTCCCTCTCACTTTATTTTCCTCCAGCAGCTGCCATCCCGGACAGAGAGAGAGAGAGACACACATGTGTGCACTAGTGAAGCTGGTCTTTAACAAAGCCATAGTCTGACAAGAGTATTTATTATGACGGAAAAAGATTTTGCAAGTTTACACTTGTTAAGTTGTACCTTTATTAATAAGAAACCATGTGCAGGTGTGTTGGGAAGAGCTGATATCTCTAAACAAATACATTCACCTTTATCCAAGCCAAACTTGTTTGAAAGATAAAATGAGTGAGGTTAAATGAGTACTAATTTAAAGTGGGCAAAAAATAGAATCTCTTTCCCTTTTTTTGAAATTTTAGTTTCTGACTAGACTGAACTGTTTCTACACTTCTCCCTTCAAGCCTTCCCTTTTTTTGGCTTGGCTTTTACATATATCACAGGCTGGCAGCCTAAGAGCCTGGGACTTCCCCACACCACACTCTGCTGCTTTGATCTCTCGCTTTGGAGGTAACATCAAAAGGATTGTTGCGAAAGGCAGCCAGTACTGTGAAGTTCAACATTCAAGTTGATGGCTTGATTGGGGGTGGTTGCTGAGGCTGACGTACAGATAAGCAATTGAGCCTTACCCATAGCATTTCTCCTCCCCACCACCACCGCACAGACATGCACACTAATATTAACACACACCTATCCAGTAAACTCTCAGACAATTTCACATTTAACCCTCTTGCACAACTGCATGTTTTGAATATTGTATTTTTAAAAAGTTTTACAATTCTTTCAGTTCACGGCAAGATGCTCCTTTAGTGAAATACGAATAACCAGGATTGAGTAAAACTTCTGAATGCATCAGTATACTTCATCTACAAAATTGAGCTTTTGGTTTTGCTACATCCTTGCAGAATTATGTTGTCTTTAGGTTTAGGATTACAATATATTTTATAAAGGCTGTCAACCCTGGCTCAGTTAATTGCAATCTTGCCTCTAAATTGAACGTTTGTGTGTTCATGTCCCACTCTAGGACTGGAGCACAAAAATCAAGGCTGGCACCTCTCTGTGAAAGCACAGGAATGTGTTAAAATTGTGGTTTATAAGATTGTTTTAGAACTGTCTTTAATATTAAGGTAAACCATTTTTTTCTAAAGCAAAAGATCAAAGATTTAGTTGCTTGTTCATTGTGGGAGGCAGTAGTAGCAATCCCCATGTCTTCCTAAAGCATCAGAAAGGTATTAAATAGTTGTGCTGTAAAATGCCCATTTCTCTCGAAGATGAAAGGGAGTTGTGATCAAGAACTGCTAATCATCATTTCTGCATGTTTTAAAATCTGATCTGTTTCATTCCACCTTTGGGAGGAGGTAGAGGAACCCATCTTTGAGGTCAGGTTGCAGGTTTCCCTACATATCAATGAATATTGCTGACAGTTGGGTTTCATGTGTGCGAGCACAAAGCTTTGAATTACCAAAGCGGAAAGTGGGAGAGCCTGTTCTGTAGTGGATTAGATACATCACAAGTTGAAACTTTATTGCTGGAACAGCACAGCAGGTCAGGCAGCATCCAGGGAACAGGAGATTCGACGTTTCGGGCACAGGCCCTTCTTCAGGAATGAGCAGAGAGTGTTCAGCAGGAGAAGATAAAAGGTAGGGAAGAGGGACTTGGAGGAGGGGCGTTGGATACATCACAATGCCATCCAAGGATTCTGGCAGAGCCAGGGTGGAAGACTCATTGGGTCAAGTTTTATTACTGATAGTTGATATTGAAAATGCTTTGAATATCAAGGGGAAGCCCCTGAAAGTGGTGATTTGAAGTTACCACTTGGTGAATTGGGGAAATGAGAACCCATTGGAAGCTGGCAGTGACTGTGAGCTAGGAGAAAGTGAGGTCTGCAGATGCTGGAAATCAGAGTCGAGAGTGTGGTGCTGGAAAAACACAGCCGATCAGGCAGCATCTGAGGAGCAGGAGAATCGACGTTTCAGGCATAAGCCTTTCATCAGGAGTGTCGATTATCCTAATCTTCGGATGCTGTCTGACCAGCTGTGCATACCCAGCACCACACTCGACAGCAGCTGTGAACTGGTTGATACAATTCTGTGGACGATTACATTTTGATAACAAAATCGGGGACTGCTTTTTTCTGAGCTTGAGTGTAAGTTGCCTTCTAAAATAGTAATTTAGATATTTTGATCACCTGATCATCATTGTAAAAGTTTTAATCTTGAAATCCTGTCATAGCATCCTCATTAGCTTGAAGTTCAAATTTCCTTTTAAATGTTATCCGTCCCTGTGGGGATCACAAGAAGTGCTCCAGTGGTGGAGGAGCTATCTTTGTGTTAAGACATTCAACCAAAGCTGCATCTGCTCTCTTAGCTTAAAAAAAAGAGTCCCCATGGTACTATTTTAAGGAGAGCAGGGGAGTACATCCTGGTGTCCTTATACACCTTGTTCACCATCACAGAAATAGACTTCTCTGCTGTTTAAGGGAGTTTGATGTGTACAAATTGTGTGGAATGTTCCCTACATTACTTTATTGGCTGTAAAGCCTGGTGGTTCTGAATGAAGCTGCAGAAATGCACAATGTTTTTTAGATTTAAAAATGGTATTAAAAATGTAAATGTCATCAAGAAAGGATAATTTAAAAATGAGCATTCATGCCTACGAAATAAGCATTTTTGTTTTGGTCTGTTGTCACAGTACAAGACATCAATAGTGCAAGGTAGTTTATAGTTTAAGACTTAGGTGACTCAGTGGTTAGCACTGCTGCCTCACAGCACCAAGGTCCCAGGTTCAATTCCAGCCTCGGGTGACTGTGTGGAGTTTGCACGTTCTCCCTATGTCTGCGTGGGTTTCCTCTGGGTGCTCCGGTTTCCTCCCACAGTCCAAAGATGTGCAGGTCAGGTAAATTGGCCATGCCAAATTGCCCGTAGTGTTAGGTGCATTAGTCAGAGGGGAAATGGTTCTGGGTGGGTTACTCTTCGGAGGGTCGGTGTGGACTGGTTGGGCTGAAGGGCCTGTTTCCACACTGTAGAGAATCTAATGTAATCGAGTTTAAGTCTTGAATCTGGAGTCTGGGCCAAAATTGACACTGAACAAAGTGAGAAGCTCCAGGGGGATGGACTCTCATCTCTTGTTTTGGAGTCATTTTGGATCTTGACACCTGAATCACATCCACAAGTTCACCTGATGTGAATCTTGGGTGTCATATTGAAGTTGGCTGAAGGAATATGAATTTCTTAGTCTCTCTGATACTTTATTTTGCTGCGAATTGTTGCTATCCAAAACATGATTTTGCTCCCCAGGAGAATTGATATTGAATTGATTAAACCAGTTTAACAAGCTACTGTACCCTTTGACAACTTCCAATGCCCATGTATAGTGAATGGCATGTCATTATGTTGATGAAAAGGGGAGGGGAAGATGGGTTAATGAAATCCAGACCTGCTCTTGAGATGTTGTTCTGTTTTGGAGAATGCTACAATTGAGGCACAATTCCAGCCCCTGCCTTGAGCAGATTGCAGTTTGTTCTTTTCTAGTTGCTGAGCAAATATAGGCATGTTGGAACCTCTTGGACCTGCCCTGAGGCCATGAAACCTGCGGCTTTCCACCCCAATTTCTACCAGTACTTTCCTGTCTGCAGTTACCTACTCTCCCTCTGGCTGTTTGAGTTGTTGATTTTTATTTGCTTACAGTAACGACTGATTTATTTTGCATCAATTCATTTAAACCACGAGAACCATAAGTGCTTAAGAAATGAGCCATTTTGACAGCACATATACATAGTACAGGATCTCGTGCTTTTGTCTGTAAGTTGATCTCAAATCATTAACCTTTGCTCATTAAGTCCTTTTTTAAAGAATGGAAAAACTGGGATTTGAGAGCTATCGTTGTAAATTGTAGGCTTCTTCCTGAGGGCTCCATCATAGTTGTTAAGTCCTTGATTGTTGGGAAAGTTAGCTATTCTGAGCTGACTATTGGTTAATTGCTCACTTATTGATTTCTTAAGCTGCAGTATAAAGTAAATGTCTATAGTATAAAGTAAATCCCAAAAATATTTTGAGTTGCATAAATCGAATTGTCATCAGTGCGCTGCAGAAAATGCCGGTTATTTACTTGAGTTGATGTTTTGTTTTAAAAATAATTGCAACGAACATCTTGACAATTTTTGCTACAAATCAGGCTTGGAATGACATAGTTACACACTTGTAAAGCTGATCTCTTAAAGCTGGACAGACAATGTTATTTTTGCGAGTCAGTCCTGTGCTTCAGCTTCCTTTTTAGGTCCCTCATGAGGCCTTTTGAGGTGGTTTTACATCATAATGTATTTCCCAAATGTTAACAGTACATTGATCAAACACGAAGAAACCTAAGCATAAGAAGTATATCTCAAGACTCCTTGGTCTTGTCAATGGATGAAAGATTTTTTTACAAAAAGGAGCTTTGTGTGCTTTATAAAATAGTGCTTTAATCCCATAATAGTACAAGATCTGTCTAAGTGAAGTTTTTATGCCTATGAAATTTCTAAAGGTATACCCCACAATTGAAAATAGCTTGGTTTTTGCCCAATCAAGCTTAATCTCAGTGCTGAATATATTTATCACTGCAGTTTTGAACTTTGCCAACACTTTTTGCAACTCATTACCTCCTGATAATGACGAGAATGTTATTTCTGTGCAAGGTTACTCCATGGCTGGTTTTGGTTTCTGTTCTGCAAAAATAAAATCAACCAACGTTTTAGAATACAGTTGGAAGTTTGAGCCATCACTTTCAAAAAGGTATATAGTCATACTTTATTTCTTAACGAATGTTGGAAAGTTATAAACTCTTTTGTTTGCTCTCGTGCTGTCTTAAAAGAAGTCGCTGGTGAAATAGTTATACATTGGTTTCAATTTTAGATTTGGGGAATTTTCCATTAGCTTGGAATATAATTATCATAACACCTTTCTGCGCCCCTCTCTTTATAAATAAAGAAGGAAACTACAGTCCTGTTAGCTTGAGATCTATCATAGGGAAAATGTTACAAGCTATTATTAAAGAATTCTTAACAGGGCACCTGGATTAGTTCAAGCTAATACTTTTTTGTCTCCATAGTCTTACAAGACCATAGGGCTGGAGTCTCATTAGAGAGATATGATTGATGGTGGTTTAACCTGAGGGTCACAACCCCTCAGGTGAGGGGGAAGGTATGAAAAGGAAAGTCCATCAGGGCGATGTCAGTGGGTATGGAAATTGAACCCACTGTTGGTGTGACACTGCACTGCATACCAGCTAAATGAACTAACCAATTAGGTATTGTAGCTACGTTTGCTGATGACAAAAGCTAGGTAGGAAAGTGAGGTGTGAAGATTATGTTAGGGGGCCCACAAAGCATTAGAGATGGGTTAAATGAGTGGCTAAAGAATGCACAAATCAAGTATAATGTGGAAAAATGTAACATTGCCTATTTTGGCAGGGGAAAAAAGAGCACATTTTCTAAATAGTCATAGGGACGTACAGCATGGAAACAGACCCTTTGGTCCAACCCGTACATGCCAACCAGATATCCCAACCCAGTCTAGTCTCACCTGCCAGCACCCGGCCCACATCCCTCCAAAGCCTTCCTATTCATATACCCATTCAAATGCCTCTTAAATGTTCCAATTGTACCTCCACCACTTCCTCTGGCAGCTCATTCCATACACGTACCACCCTCTGTGTGAAAACATTGCCCCTTAGGTCTCTCTTATATCTTTCCCCTCTCTCACCCTAAACCTATGCCCCCTAGTTCTGGACTCCCCGACCCCATGGAAAAGACTTTGCCTATTTACCTTATCCATGTCCCTCATAATTTTGTAAACCTCTATAAGGTCATCCCTCATCCTCCGACGCTCCAGGAAAAACAGCCCCAGCCTGTTTAGGCTCTCCCTGTAGCTCAGATCCTCCAACCTGCCAACATCCTTGTAAGTCTTTCCTGAACTCTTTCAGGTTTCACAACATCTTTCTGATAGGACGCAGACCAGAATTGCACGCAATATTCCAACAGTGGCCTAACCAATATCCTGTACAGCCACAACATGACCTCCCAACTCCTGTACTCAATACTCTGACCAATAAAGGAAAGTAGACCACACGCCTTCTTCACTATCCTATCTACCTGCGACTCCACTTTCAAGGAGCTATGAACCTGCACTCCAAAGTCTCTTTGTTCAGCAACACTCCCTAGGACCATACCATTAAGTGTAAGTCATGCTAAGGTTTGCTTTCCCAAAATGCAGCACCTCGCATTTATCTGAATTAAACGCCACTTCCCAGCCGATTTGGCTCATCTGGTCCAGATCCTGTTGTAATCTGAGGTAACCCTCTTCGCTTCCACTACACCAATTTTGGTGTCATCTGCAAACTTACTAACTGTACCTCTTATGTTTGCATCCAAATCATTTATGTAAATGACAAAAAGTAGAGGGCCCAGCACCGATCCTTGTGGCACTCCACTGGTCACAGGCCTCCAGTCTGAAAAACAACTCTCCACCACCACCCTCTGTCTTCTACCTTTGAGCCAGGTCTGTATCCAAATGGCTCGTTCTCCCTGTATTCCATGAGATCTAACCTTGCTAATCAATCTCCTATGGGGAGCCTTGTCGGACGCCTGACTGAAGTCCATATAGATCACATCTACTGCTGATGAGCGATTGCAAAGTTCTGAAGTACTGAGAGATCTGGGTGCCCTACTGCATAATTGCAGAACGTTTGTTTGCAGGTACAGCAAGTAATCACACAAGCTAATAGAATATCATGTTTCATTGTGAGCAGAAATGAATGCAAGAGCAGGGAGCTTACATAGGACCATTGGTCAGTGTACTTTCAGAAGGATGTTTAATATGTTAGTAGCAGTTGAATGAAGTGTTATTAAACTAATACCTGGAATGTGTGGTTTGCCTTGTGAGGAATGGCTGGATTTGTATCTTTGGAGATTATCAGAGTCAAAGTTGACTCAGTTGAAACACACAAGATCCTCAGTGAACCTGACTGGCTGGATGTGGAATTCCCCCCTTCTAGAAAAAGGGGTCATTGTGTAAAAATAAGGGGTTGCCTGTTTAACACAGATAAGGAAACATGTGTTTTTCTTTGAGCATTGAGAGTTTTGAAATTCCCTTCCTCAAAAGGCTGTGGATGCAGAATTTTCACATTTTTAAGGCAGGGGTAGATAGATTTTTGGTCAGCAAAGGGGTGGAAGATTATTGGGGGTATACATGGATAAGACCATAAGAAAAAGGAACAGGAGTAGGCCATTTAGCCCCATGAATTTGTTCTGCCATTCAGCATAGGATCACAACTGATACCACATTCCTCAGCTTGATTTTCCTGCATTTTCCCTATCACCCTTGATTCCCTATTGATCGAGAATCTATCTATCTCTACCTTAAATATATACAAGGATGTAGAGTTAAGGTTGAAGTCAAATCCATTATGATCTTAAGGAGGTGACGGCTTTGAGAAATTATCACTAGACTGTTAATTCATTGACCTGAGTAATGTTCTGCGAATCCAGTTTGAATCCTGCCATGGTAAATGATGGAACTGGAATTCAACAGAATCTGGAATTAAGATTCTAATGGTGGCCATTGTCAAATGTCAAAAAAAAGCCCCACCTGGCTCACTAGTCTCCTTAAGAGGAGGAAGCTGTTATCCTTACCCACTCTGACCTATATGTCACTAGGTAAAAACAATGACAGCAGATGCTGGAAACCAGATTCTGGATTAGTGGTGCTGGAAGAGCACAGCAGTTCAGGCAGCATCCGAGGAGCAGTAAAATCGGTGTTTCGGGCAACAGCCCTTCATCAGGAATAAAGGCAGAGAGCCTGAAGGGTGGAGAGATAAGCTAGAGGAGGGTGGAGGTGGGAATGGGGAGCAAGTAGCATAGGTGAGTGGGGGAGGGGATGAAGGTGATAGGTCAGGGAGGAGGGTGGAGTGGATAGGTGGCAAAGAAGATAGGCAGGTAGGACAAATCATGGGGACAGTGCTGAGCTGGAAGTTTGGAACGAGGTTGAGGTGGGGGAAGGGGAAATGAGGAAACTGTTGAAGTCCACATTAATGCCCTGGGGTTGAAGTGTTCCAAGGCGGGAGATGAAGCGTTCTTCCTCCAGGTGTCTGGTAGTGAGGGAGCGGCGGTGAAGGAGGCCCAGGACCTCAATGTCCTCGGCAGAGTGGGAGGGGGAGTTGAAATGTTGGAGGCGTCCAGGAGCAACGGATACAATAAATGATATTGGTGGGTGTGCAGTTAAAACTTTGGATGTGGAAGACTCCTTTAGGGCCTTGGATGGAGGTGAGGGAGGAGGTGTGGGTGCAGGATTTGCAATTCCTGCGGTGGCAGGGGAAGGTGCCATCCAGACCCATAACCACATGGTTGACTCTTTAACTGGCCTCTGGGCAATTAGGGTTGAGCAATAAATGGAGGCCCTAATCAGCAATGCCTGCTTCCTGTGAATGCATTTTTAAAAAACCTATTCAATTACTGAAGGGCCAAGTGGTCTGCTCTTGTTCCTTACTCATGTGTTGTACCCACATGGACATATGAAGTATACTAACAGCGGAAGATTCAATTACGTGGTGTAGTAAGAATGGGACCTTAACTGAGGTGGAATTCTGTACTTTCATAATCCATGTTGCATCTGAATTGGTCCAATTCACTTTGGCAAGCCGCAGGTGTAGTGAGAACATGAACTCATGTGTTTAAACTTTATGTTGGATCAATAATTCATTGTAACTTAATGCCTTTATTTAATGTAAATATCCCTGATTATTCTAATGTAAGTACCAAAAACCCATTTCTAATTGTATTGACAATTTGTAGATGTAAATAAATTGTGTATTTGGGCATAAAAACTGTTGGATGCAAATCTTATCAGATTGGAGAGACAGATAGGAGCGATGAGGAATTTGCAACAGCAACCTTATGTGATGGATGGTAGTTATAGGAAGGGGGGAAAGTTCAGATACAGTCACCTAGATGGGTTAACTCCAGGAAGGGTAAGAGAGGTAGGCAGCTAGAGCAGGACTCTTTTGTGTGGATATATCCATTTCAAACAGGTATGCTGTTTTGGAAAATTTAGAGGGTGATGGATTCTCAGGGGAAAGTAGCACGAACAGCCAAGTTTCTGGTATTGAGACTGGCTCTAATGCAACGAGGGGTACGTCGGCTTCCAAGAGATCAATTGTGTTAGGGGATCCTGTAGTCAGAGGTACAGACAGACGTTTCTGTGGCCAGCAGAGAAAAAGCAGAAATGGTGTATTGTTTCCCTGGTGCCAGGATCAAGGATGTCTCAGAGAGGGTGCAGAATGTTCTCACGAGGAAGAGGGGCCAGCAGGAGGTCACTGTCCACATTGGAACCAACGACATTGTAAGGGAAAAGGTTTAGATTCTGAAGGGAGATTACAGAGAGTTAGGCAGAAATTTAAAAAGAAGGTCTTCACGGGTAGTAATATCTGGATTACTCTGTGCTACGAGCTAGTGAGGGCAGGAATAGGAGGATAGAGCAGATGAATGCATGGCTGAGGAGCTGGTGTGTGGGAGAAGGATTCACATTTTTGGATCATTGGAATCTCTTTTGGGGTAGAAGTGACCTGTACAAGAAGGACAGATTGCACCTAAATTGGAAGGGGACTAATATACTGGCAGGGAAATTTGCTAGAACTGCTTGGGAGGATTTAAATTAGTAAGGTGGGGCGCAGTGGGACCCAGGGAGGTAGTGAGGAAAGAGATCAATCTGAGACTAGTACAGTTGAGAACAGAAGTGAGTCAAACAAACAGTCAGGGCAGGCAGGGACAAGGTAGGACTAATAAATTAAACTGCATTCATTTCAATGCAAGGGGCCTAACAGGGAAGGCAGATCAACTCAGGGAATGGTTAGGAACATGGGACTGGGATATCATAGCAATTACGGAAACATGGCTCAGGGATGGGCAGGACTGGCAGCTTAATGTTCCAGGATACAAGTGCTACAGGATGGATAGAAAGGGAGGCAAGAGAGGAGGGGGAGTGGCATTTTTGATAAGGGATAGCATTACAGCTGTACTGAGGGAGGATATTCCTGGGCGTAGATCCCGGGAAGTTGTTTGGGTGGAACTGAGAAATAAGAAAGGGATGATCA
>NC_057731.1:34497029-34527549 GCF_004010195.1 Chiloscyllium plagiosum
TCATGGAATATAGGGAGAACTAGCCATTTGGATAGAGAACTGGCTCAAAGGTAGAAGACAGAGAGTGGTGGTGGAGGGTTGTTTTTCAGACTAGAGGCCTGTGACCAGTGGAGTGCCACAAGGATCAGTGCTGGGCCCTCTGTTTTGTCATTTTCATAAATGATTTGGATACAAGCATAAGAGGTACAGTTAGTAAGTTTGCAGATGACACCAAAATTGGAAGTGTAGTGGACAGCAAAGCGGGTTACCTCAGATTACAACAGGATCTAGACCAGATGGGCTGAGAAGTGGCAGATGGAGTTTAATTCCGATAAATGCGAGGTGCTGCATTTTGAGAAAGCAAATCTTAGCAGGACTTATACACTTAATGTAAGGTCCTAGGGAGTGTTGTTGAACAGAGACTTTGGAGTGCAGGTTCATAGCTCCTTGAAAGTGGAATCGCAGGTAGATAGGATAGTGAAGAATGCGTTTGGTATGCTTTCCTTTATTGGTCAGAGTATTGGTACAGCAATTGGGAGGTCATGGTGTGGCTGTACAGGACATTGGAATATTGCGTGCAATTCTTGTCTCCTTCGTATTGGAAAGATTTGTGAAACTTGAAAGGGTTCAGAAAAGATTTACAAGGATGTTGCCAGGGTTGGAGGATCTGAGCTACAGGGAGGGGCTGAACAGGCAGAGGTTGAACAGGCTGGGGCTGTTTTCCCTGGAGTGTCCGAGGCTGAGGGGTGACCTTATAGAGGTTTACAAAATTATGAGGGGCATGGATGGGATAAATAGACCAAGTCTTTTCCCTGGGGTCAGGGAGTCCAGAACTAGGGGGCATAGGTTTAGGGTGAGAGGGGGAAGATATAAAAGAGACTGAAGAGGCAGCTTTTTCACACAGAGAGTGGTACGTGTATGGAATGAGCTGCCAGAGGATGTGGTGGAGGGGCTGGTACAATTGCAACATTTACAAGGCATTTTGATGGGTATATGAATAGGAAGGGTTTGGAGGGATATGGGCCGGGTGCTGGCAGGTGAGACTAGATTGGGTTAGGATATCTGGTCGGCATGGGCGGGTTGGACCGAAGGGTCTGTTTCCATGCTGTACATCTGTATGACTCTATGACTCTATCAGTAAGGTGTTTCTATTGAGTCTGTTTGCCACATGTGCTCTGATTTTGGAATGCTGATTGTTCTTTCCACTTTCTCTTTTGTAAGGGGTATCCAAAGATTTCTCCAGCTCAAAGATTGCAACTAATTCAAAATAAAACTTAGTCTGACTGAAGAAAACAGAGTCAGGAAAAGACATCTATTTTAGGTCAATAACCTTTCAGTAGAACTGGAAGAGGTTGTTGTGAAAATCTGATTGCTAACTTTCAGAACCTCCTAGAAGCATAATGTTAAAACTCACACAACACCAGGTTATAGTCCAACAGGTTTATTTGGAGGCACTAGCTTTCGGAGCACTGCTCCTTCATCAGGTGGTTGTGGACAAGAATCAATCCTAGAAGCACATTACTATATCACAAATGTATAAATATTCTTTCCAAAGGAAACCTATGTTTACAGTTTTTGTCCTTGATTGCTGCTTGGAGGAGAAAGGATTAACATTTCTGAGGAGATCTCAGAAATCTATAGACCTCAAACCTGTACAATTTGCTTCACTTGTCTCTTGAGTTATTTGAAAGCAGTTGAACCAATGGCTGTGTGGTTCAAAGTCTTTGGCATCCACATCATTTGGCAGTGAAGAGGTGTTACCCAGCCATATATCCCAGGGAGATTTGACAAATGAATTGAATGAGTAGCTTTAGGAGACATTCTTCCTTTCTGAATTTGCAGGATTAGGCTCTCGCAGCCTGCTGTCAGATAGACAAATGTGTGGAGATAGTCCAGCATTGTGTGAGGATTCAAGAGGAAAGCTCTTGTCTTTCACTTCATAATAGACAATTAAGACATTCAGCTTACTTTTGATTGGGGGAAGGGTGAGAGTACTGTTGCAAGCCTCGTAGCCTACTCTGTCGAAATGGCAACCAGAGGATTACTGATTGAGAAACAAATGGTGATCAATCCTGGGAGGGAATGTTTATTTCCCTGCTCTCCAGGAGGGAATGGACGGTTCTGTAATCCTGCCCCTGGTGTAATTTGTTACAGCAAGATGATACTTGAATAGCAAGGGGCTTTTGGCAAGGTAGCTGAGTAGGGTTGGGGGAGGAGTATAAGTTATTGCGGGTCAGACTGGCTTGAAACCTCGGAAACCTGACTACTGGCAGCTGAGTGCTATCAGTAAGATTAATGTTCAACTGTCAAAACTATGGGGCGCCATGGGTACGAAGCCTATTACAAGCTTTGCAATACTCTTAGTTTGGGGAAGAAATGCTACTTTTTAATGTGGAACGAAGAGGCTACTATCTGAAGTCCTTTTTACAAGAATATATCCTGAGAATTTTGTTAACTTGCCATTTAAATGAGATAGTTGATATACATTGGAAATATTACTAGTATATTTAAATATGCAAGACTTCCCTTTTTTTAAAGAGTATTGGGAAGTAAAATTAGCACCCCATTGTTGAACAGTAACTCACTTCATAGGTTCTGTTTATTATTTGAATTTTCCTCGAATTTGTAACAGAAATGTTTGAAATTAATTCCCCCAATTGTCTTTAGAAAGCATTGAAAACAAATTGGTTTAAGTCTTTTTTTGTGATCTTCAATATAACTACTTCATTGGGCATGTAGTTAGTTTAGGGATTGCTGTTATGAACTGTTTTCTTTGTTCCTAATTTGTATTTATATAGGCTAACTCACTTAGCCAACCAAGAGGCAAGTCAAACATAAGTCCCTGTTGGCAAGATCACAAAAAGGCACAGTATTAACAGTAAAAGCAAACACAGGACAATTCAGAACAATTTAATATATACACAGCAAACAACTTGCGTAAAAATACCAGCTGCACATAAAATGATGTGCACTTTTAATTACTCATAAATGTTTTACAGCAAAAAGTAATAAATACCTTTTGCAAACTCAGAAAATTTATGTATGTTGGAATTTGATGTCATAGCTGAAGAATACAATGTATAAATAAATAATTTTAACGGGGCAATATATGGATTAAATAGGAAATGCAGGCTTCTATCACATAGCAAATAATGAATGACTCAGCATGAGGTAATCACATCTCATTAAGTTGTTCAGATGATGTACTAAACTATGAACAAAGCTCATATGATTAAGAGATTGCTATCTTGGAGCCATTCTAGATCTAGATTTTATTCTGTTTCATTTGACTTTGGGAGATTTTATTTTGACAATGTTTGTTTAGTACTGAAACCAAGCAACCATGCTCTCCTTAATTCTTGATACTTAAACAAGGGGATTAAAGTGGTCATATGCTTTTTGCAGATATTGAGCAATACTCCAAACTCCAGAGCATATTATAACATGATAGTGGCAGTAACTACAGTGACCCTGTCATTTAGTATTATTGAAATTTACAATAGTTTAGTTCTTCTCTACATCGGGGAGCTAGGACACCAACTCGCAGACTGCTTCAGAGAACATCTCTGGGACACCCGCACCCAAACAGATCAACTCACCCTCCCACCCTGCCAAGGACATGCAGGTCCTGGGCCGCCTCCATTACCAAACCCTTACCACCCGATGCCTGGAGGAAGAATGCCTCATTCCACCTTGGGACCCTGCAACCACACAGGATTGATATGGACTTCACCAGTTTCCTCATTTTCCCCTTTCCTCTCCACATTATCCCAGTCCCAAGCCTCCAACTTGCATCACCCTCTTGACCTGTCCATCACCTTTCCCATCTGTCTGCTCCACTCCCCTCTCTGACCTATCACCTTCTCCCCTGTCTATCTAATTTAGAATGTAACTTTAAAAAAAAGTTTTGCGATTTACATGTAAAAGAACTGAAACCAACATGTTCATTCTAAAAAATGAGAGACTTAACAAACAATACAGGTCTTTTTCAATACATAATTTCAGTTACAGCACACTAAACATTTGCTATAAATTTTGTGTCTTAAAAATCTTATTCTCCACAACCGCCCAATGAAGGAGCAGCACTCTGAAAGCTAGTGCTACCAAATAAACCTGTTGGACTATAACCAGGTGTTGTGATTTTTAACTTTGTACTCCCTAGCCCAACACTGGCGTCTCCAAATCATAAAGTGAGCATGACTGCCTTTGACAGATTGTGATATAATTAAGCCCTAGTAAAATAGTTTCTAGTGGGAATTGTGTGGGGTATCAACAGTAGAGCACCACTGTTAACTGAATGTTCCACTGTCACTAGACTAATGGTCCAAGAACTTAGCTGGACTAACGAAATGAATTCTGTAATCTGAGGGATGGGTCAGAGGCTGAGTGTTCTTGGCAAGAAACCCACTTCCTGACTGTCCAAAACATTGCCAGTGCCTGTGAGGTACAAGTTAGTAGCACGATGCAAAGTTGCCCCTTGTGCCTGGGTGAATGCTGTTCCAACAACATGCAGAAAATTCAACACCATCCGGGACAAGGTAGCTTAGAAGGGCAAGGTCAGCAGGCACAAATAAATGTCTTTCCTTGCAAGTTCTCCTCCAAGTTGTGCACCATCCCCATTTGCAAATATATTGTTCCTTCATTTTTTTTCCTTATTCAAAATCTTGGATTCCTGTAATTGACAGTGCTGTGGCAATACTAGTAATTTAAGAAGGTGGCTTGCTTGCTGGCACCTGATCAAGGGAAATTAGTGATTGGTAATGTCAAGAATTTGGAGGAAAGAAATGGAGAACACTTCTTATATCTCATGCATGTTATATTATGTCTTGTGCGCTGCTTAGAGTTTTGGTGACTCCTGACTTGTGTTAGGTGTTCGTTCAAGTCTTTGAATTGATGCTACAAATCCTTAATTGAGCTCAGAATTAGTGGTTTGCTTCCAATATTTCATTTTAATTTCATTGTTTAACTATTTGTGACCAACGTCCAGTATGGTAGTGAACTGCTCAAGATACATTAACTCTTTCTTTCTATTAAACCTCCAACAGAGATCAGTGGTTTTTGTTTTTAAAAAAAATGGCATGGGTCACTATTTGACCGTGTCTATCAGAGAACACTAGAACTACCATCAAAGTGCCTCACATCATGTTTATTATGTTTGCATAGATTTGCAGTATGTTGCCTGAGAGTTATTTTGCTGCTTATACCAATATGAACTGCTCATACAACAGATAATTTATCACTTGATAATTGAGCTACTCATTGCAAATCAATTTTGGAGCATAGTTTGTTTGAAAAAAGTGGCAATCTAACATTTAAATATTATCTTGCTAAAGAGCCTATTGCAAATGACCTCAAGATGTTTAGCAAAAACAGTCATTGTCCCATTTGCTGTTGCACTTCTAGATTGTCGCTCTTCCTTCCCTCTTATTCACTAAATGTATGTTATATGAGTGCAGTACCTTGGCCTCAGTTATCTTTCTTGATAACCCATCCCAGCTGTTGTTTGCCTCCTGTTTTTAAAAAAAAGTCCAGCTCTCTCTGTCAATATGCCCCTTTGCAGCCCTGATGATCTACTCAGTTGTCTTGCTGCATTGGTGAATTGTTCGGAAGGGAGTTCAGGATTTGACCTAGTGACTGAAAGAATAGTCACTTAGTTGGGCTGGTATATAGCTTAGAGGGAATGATGAGGTTGGGATGCTTCTTTGCACCTTTTGTTCTTCTCGTTGGTAGAGGCTATGGGTTTGAATGGTGCTGTTAAAGGAACCTTGTTTATTTTCAGTAGAGCCTCATACATTGTATGTAATGATGCCCTACTAACTGCAAATGGTGGAGGTCTGAGCATTGAAGGTGATGAATGGGATGGTCAATCAAGTAGGCTGCAGTTACCCTGGATAGTGTCACGGTTCATGCGTGTTATTGGAAGGTGAAGCCCGGTGTGGTCTGGAGCCAGGACCCAGTGCGGACTGGAATCCAGGTGCCAATGTGGTCTATTGTTCTGAACTTTTATTTCTGCAGTGCTGGGCATTTATTTCTCTATTGTCTCAACTCTTCTAACTAAAGAAGCTGTGCCTAGATATCTTTATATGTAAGATGACTGTGAGTGACAATATATAAACTTTGCATTATACTCATTGAGTGTACATCTGGTTCTACTATTACGTGATAGTTCCATTTTTGTGCAATCCCGTGCTCTTGATACATAATAGCAGCACCGTTTAAACTAATGGGGCCAGAATCACGTTATAATGGATATACACTTTAAAAGTGCACGCTTTAGAAAGTGTCCCCATTTCGCCAATCGCGTTACAGTGAACGGAACATATGTTATAGCAAAATGACCTGCATGTGACAATAAGACTAATTCTAATTGCACTAATATAATCAAGTGAGGAGTATTGTACTTGTAGATGGTGGACAGGCATTGAGGAGTCAGAAGAAGAGTTACTGGTCTTAAGATTCCTGCCTTTGAACTGCTTTTGTAACCGCAGTATTTCTGTGACTGCACCAGTTCACTTTCTGGGCAACAGGATGTTGACAGTTATACTTCAGTAATTATTACTATTGAATGTCAAGAAGAGGGGATTGGAATTCTTGTTTGTTGGAGATGGTCTATTTCCATTTCTCAGCTCGAGTTTGGATACTGACCAGGTTTTGCTGCATTTGAATATGGGCTGATTCATTATTTGTGGACTTGTGAATGGTGCTGAACAGTGCAAGCATCATCAAACATACAAACCTATGAAATAGGAGCAGAAGTTGGCCTGTCTGCACTACTATTAAGAAAGATCATGGCTGGTCTGTTTGTGTTTCGAATTCCACATTGCCATCTACTTTAATTTCTCTAATAAGAATCTGTTGAACTCAATAACTCCATCTCTACTGCTTTCCGAGTTCCAAGTACACACAATCCTCTGGAAAAGAAAATCTTCTTGTCCTTGTTTTGAAAGGGCAACTCCTGGTTTTAAAACAAGTCGCCTCATTCAGAACTGACCTACATGAAACATTTTTTCCATGTTTACCTTGTCAGGACTATTCAGGATCTCATGCACTCAAATCAAGTTACCTGTCCCTCCACTGAACTCCAGTAAAAACAAGCCCACCCTGTCAGCTTATCCTCCTAAGATAACCCTCTTATTTCAGTTATCTATCTAGTAAACTTCCTCTAAACTGCCACCAATGTACTTATATCCTTCATTATATTAGGAGACCAACATGGCACACAAAATTTGAAATGTGGTTTCATCGATGGCCTGTATTATTGAAGCGCAGCCTCCTTTATGTTAGTTTTCTTTTGTAATGAAGGATAGCATCACATTAATTGCCTCCACTGTGTCTGCATACTAACAATTAGTGATTCATGCAGCAGAATACCTAAATTCCTTCCGAAATTCTGCAGTTGATCTCCGTTTTAAGTCTGCTTTTTCATGCTTTCTGTCGAAGTGAACACATTACATTTCCCATATTATACTGCATCTGCCAAATTTTTGTCCACTCACCCACTCTGTATGTCCATATACAAACCTCCTAATGTTGTCTTTACAACGTACTTTCCTACATATCTTGGTGCCAGCTGAGAATGTAGCCACTTTGCCTTCTCTCCCTTCACTTAAGTCGTTGGTTTAAATTGAGGCCCTAGCACAGGTCCCCAAGGGACTCCACTCATCACATCCTGCCAATCAGACAAAGACCCAGCCAGCCAATCTTCAGTCCATGCTGATGCATTGTTATCCTACATCATGAGCTTTTATTTTCTACAATAAATTTTAAGTGGCATTTTATCAAAGGTGCAATTCAAGGTTAGTAGGTTTACAGGCTGTCTTTGAGTTTTACTTAATCAACCTGTTCTGACACATCATGATATCTATCTGATGCAGGTTTAACATTGGCATTCTCTCTAAGCTGCGTGCACAGAGATTGGCAGCATAACATTGGATTCTGATTCCAGAAATTGCTGCTGTTTCTGGACCTTGAAGGCTCATGCAGCCGACAGGAAATTGAGGGAATGCGGTTTGACTTGACTGCAGACTTTTTGGCCCAGTGGTAGGGATACTAAGCAACTCCCTTTCATCCATAGCACATTACTCCTTCAAAGAACCCCAATGAATTGGTTAAACATGATTTCCCTTTGACAGTATTGTGCTGATTCTTTTGGATTACCTTGCTTTTTTTTTCTAAGTGGTGGAATATGACTAATGGAGACCCATGAGAATCTGTGCTAGGGGCTTGACATTTTACAGTTTACATTAATGGCTCAAGTGAGGGGAGTAGTGGCATAGTAGCTACATTCTCAGGTGACACCAAGATGAGGAGACTATAATTTCTTAAATCAATTCTGATACCATCTGCAGTACAAATGCATTTTTCTGATTCCTGTGCCTCTCCCTTTGTGAATAGTAGGGTTATGTTTACTAATTTCTAATCCAGTGGAACCTTTCCTGAATCTTTGAAATTTTAGAAGCTTAACACCAATGCATCAACTACCTCACTAACAATCTCTTAAAACTATTGAGTAAAATTTATCTAGATCCACAGTTTTGTCAGTCCACAGCTCCATCAGTTTGCACAGTACTGTTTACCCTGTGATTGTAACTTTGGTAAATTCCTCTGTCCCCTTCCGCCTCCCCTGCAAAAACATTTCAGTAATTGCTGTATTATTCAAAGTGAAGACAGAGAAAACACCTCTACTTCTGACCTTAGGATGGCGGGTACGTCATTGGTGAAGTAGCTTTGGATATTTGGGCCTTGGACACCAGCCTGAGGAACTTGTGCAGTTATATCCTGGAGCTGAGATGACTGACTTCCACAACCACAATCCCCTTCCTTTAGGTTAATTATGACTCTAACCAGTGCAGAGCTTTTCTTCCAATTCCCATTGACTTCAGTTTTGTTACACTCATTAATGCCTTACATGGTCAAGTGCTGCATTGATGTCAAGTGCAGTCACCTTCTCATAATCTTACAAGTTCCATTCTTTAGCTCATTTTTTGTAGCAACACTGTAATGAGAATAAGAACTGAGTGGCCTTGGTGGAACTAAATCTAAGCAGTAGGTTATTGCTGAGCAAGTGTTGCTCAAAGCACTGTTGATGACAACTTCCTTCCTTATGATTGAGATTTGACTGATGGGGAGATAATTGGCCAGCTTGGCTTTGTCCTGCTTTTTTGAAAACAAGGACATGCTGAAATAATTTGCCTTACTGCTGGATTGATGCTGTGCTGGAGGGGCTTGGAGAGGGACATGGCTAGTTCAGGAGAATATGTTTTAAGTACTGTTGCTGGAATGATATCAGGGCAAGAAGTATTTGCAGTATCCACTGTGTTGAGACATTCCTTGTTATCATGTGGAGTGAATCAAATTGGCTGAAGACTAAGCCTGTGATGCAGGAGACCTTAGTAGAGGGCTGAGATAGATCATTCACAAGATATAATGTTTACAAATGCTTTACCCTGGGCTCCTTCACCATTGAGGGTGGGGATGTTTGGGGAGCATCCTGCTATTGTTTAATTGTGATTTGGAGGTGCCAGCATTGGACTGGGTGTACAAAGTTAAAAATCTCACACACCAGGTTATAGTCCTTCACCATTGAGGGTGGGGATGTTTGGGGAGCATCCTGCTATTGTTTAATTGTGATTTGGAGGTGCCAGCATTGGACTGGGGTGTACAAAGTTAAAAATCTCACACACCAGGTTATAGTCCAACAGATTTATTTGGAAGCACTAGCTTTCAGAGCACTGCTCCTTCATCAGGTGCTTGTGGAGTATAAGATCGTAGGACGCAGAATTAATCATAAACTTTTACAGTGTGATGTAACTGAAATTATGTATTGAAAAAGACCTGGATTGTTTATTAAGTCTCTCAGATTTTAGAATGACCATGTTGCCTTCAGTTCTTTCATATGTAAATTCCAGAACTTTCTTAAAGTTACATTCTCAAGTGAACTTTAACAATAGGTGCCATGTTGGCCCAGATAATGCATTGAAGGTGTGAGGCGCCCTGTGTGAGGCTGTCTGTGCCCCAATGTTCAGACTGATTCAAATTTTAAAAAGGGATTTACTGAATGTTACATGGATACGCTCAGAGACACACACACACACTCACTCACTCACTCTCATACACGTGTTTGTGGGGTGAATTTGTACTCGCAGAATTACATTTTATTTTGCACAAACTGCATGAATCCACTTAACATTCTGTAAATCTCTTTTTTTAGATTAGAACCAGTCTGAACAGACAGCCTCACACAGGGCACCTCACACCTTCGGTGCATTATCTGGGCCAACACGGCACCTATTGTTAAAGTTCACTTGAAAATATAACTTTAGGAAAATTCTGGAATTTACGTATGAAAGAACTGAAACCAACATGCCGATTCTAAAAGATGAGCGATATAACAAACAATCCAGGTCTTTTTCAATATATAATTTGTTATACCACACTGTAAACTCTTGCTATAAATTCTGTGTCCTACTTATACTCTACAAGCACCTGATGAAGGAGCAGCGCTCCAAAAGCTAGTGCTTCCAAACAAACCTGTTGGACTATAACCTGGTTTTGTGTGATTTTTAACTTTGTTTCATTATGTAATTTTCAATGTTTAAAGCCTGGATGTGGCAGTACAGCGGAGCTTTGAACTGATTTGGTTTGTTATGGAATTGCTTGGCTTTGCGTTTTCTATCTCCTGATGTTTGTCCTGTGCTGTGGCTTCTCCAAGTTGACTTTTCATTTTTAGGAATGCTTGGTTCTTTTCCTGCCAGCACAGTTCATTGAATTTTCATCTGGCTGTATCTTAATTTAATTCTATTCCCATGCTTACTGATCTGTGGCGAGGGTTGGGAATGGAGGTAGGGTGTTGGGGGATTTGAGAACTATTCAATGAAATTGCAGTTTGCACTGAAATTAATCTGTGTTTAGTGAAGGCTGTACAACCCTAGAGGAAAAAAAAACTGCTTCATGTACGTACACAGAATTTTCTTGAGTATTCCCATTCTATTTACTTAATTTTAGCAGAAATGTTTGTACATACAAGCTAACTGTGTGTCCAAACAACCTCTCAAAGTTCGAGCAGACTGAAAGGAGAATTTAGAAAGATTTTTACAATCAATTAACATGCCATGCAGTTTAAGATATCCTAATTTATTTTGAGTTAAATAAATTCAGGTAATTTTAAACAGGGTTTATCGTCAGTGATATGGTTACTATCACTTTATGCTCTATCACATGGTTAGCGAAGATGCTTTATATATTTCTTCTCTAGTTTGGTTTACAAATGTCAGAGTATTAATATTTAGTTATGCACACAGTGCTAAATTGTTGGCCTGCTGTTGGTTGCTGAAATCAAAAGGTTTTAATGCAGTTTTTCCGCGTTCATTGGTAAGCACGTTCAACATCATGAATCAGCATGACAAGCTTCATAGTTGCAGTGTATTGATGTATTGATGTTGCTGCAAGAGTTCTGCTCACCTGCTGCACAATCTAATTTTGCCATCACTAAAATGGCAAGAGTTGTACAAACTGATTCTGGATGACTGGCGATAATAGTCATCGAGTCATAGAGATGTACAGCATGGAAACAGACCCTTTGATCCAACCCGTCCATGTAGACCAGATATCCCAACCCAATCTAGTCCCACCTGCCAGCACCCGGCCCATATCCCTCCAAACCCTTCCTATTCATATACCCATCCAAATGCCTCTTAAATATTGTATTTGAGTTATTTTCATCTCAAAAGCAATGTAAATAGGACCCAGCACAATTTAATGAGGTGTGTCAAGTAGATCCTGCAAAATGTTACCATAGTAGTTGTAAAAGTGCCTTCCATTTTGCTTTAAATACATTTTGTAGTTGTAGTTGGATTTCTATTTGAAGTTGACTCAATAAACTTCAACTGATCTGTCCCAAATTGGCTGTAAACTGTAGTCTTTGTTGCAGAATCATAGTGAGGGGAGAGGGAAAGCTTTACACCCTTGCTGCCCATTATTGACTTTGGGCACTCCCATGTCAGCTGTTTCAAAGCTTTTCTGTACTTTGCTCCAGCTCATTAGCCCCACCCTCGATCTCTCCTAGACCTGCAATATATCTCATCTCCTATTGCCATTCACCAGCCTTTCAGAATTTCCTTTTGCAAGACTGAGATTATGTTCAGTTTGCATTGTAGACTTGGTCTCTAAAGTTAATGCTATGCAAAGTCATTTAGTTCCCCTCATATTCTGTCTTAAGAGTCTTCCCCATTCCTTTACTTTTGACTGAATTCATTTTCAGGCACTAGCAGCTGAAGAGCAGTTTGTGTTGCAGTATGCTGCACTGCCCCATCCATCATGTTGTCGAGCCCAAACCAAACACAATGGTTAATGAAGCTGTAAACTAGTTACATAGCATAAGTTGAAGTTCAAATACCTCCACCCACAAATTGGAGTCATGCAAAGCCCTGATTCTCTATTTGTGAAAGTAATTAATTTTGTCTTTTTTGGGAGGAGCACAGCACATGTGGTCTGCTTATCAGTGTTCACTTTTGAATCACAATGGTTTAAAACAAAGCTACTCCCATATAACTCAAACGATCGATGCTCTTGGCTTTTTGGTTTCCAGTACCAGTGAGATGGAGCTGATATTTATGTGTGCAACACTGACTCATCTGAGGTTCACTTTTGCATAAATGTATCTATCAGATTAATTTTCACTTTGCAATGGATAAGACGGATCGAGTCCAGTAAGTTGAACCTTGCTGAACATCAAGGGCTAATCTTGCATTCCTATTCCACTCTGGCAAGAACTAACTTCTGCATCGCAGTCCCCTGCTAAAACGTTCATGACTGTCATATTTAAATGAATGATAGCCACTGTAATTACAGTTTTGCCATACTGGCAATTTAGTCAGTTTGATTAAATTAAGGACAAAACATAGCCTTTGCCAGGAACTTTTTTCGAAATGTATGCTGTCTTCAGCAAGTTTACTTGAGTATTTGACTTGGGATCAAGTGAAAGAAATAAGATTGATTGCTGATTGTCAGATTATTTTTTATAGAGTTCAGCTCATGAGTGTCTGCATTATATGTAACGACAGTAATATATTAACATGTTCATTATTTTCCTTGCCAAGCACACACTACCGATCTTTTTAATATTGTTACAGTTTAGATGCACATTTGAATAACTTTACAATTTTTATGAGGACAGCACAGCAATGTTCTGGGTTCATAGTCTTCACTTGAGCTATGTTTCTCATTGGCATCTAGCCTCACGATGTTTTACTTCAAGCTTGCAGCTGAAACTCTTGTATTTTGTTTTGCAATCTTACTTTTGTTTTATGCTTGACTCTTTCATCTTTTCTGTTCGGTTTTAATATTGGCTTACTTTGGTTGTGCACTTGCTTCAGCTGGTCTCTGGTTTATTCTGATCCTTCAAGGTAACTGACTGCATTGGCAATTTTAATGTACCATATTGATCAGAAGTTGTATTGTATCTGCTGCAGAGTTGTTAATCAACATCTGCATGGCAAAGTGATCTGCAAGAGTCTGTACGCGATCAGTGGAGGTGCATTACATTAACACCAGTCTTGTTAACAATTCAAAATGAATATTGCAAGCCCTGTACTTTGGTGCCAGTAGGTTTTGATCACTCAGTCTGTGTATGGATTTAGCAAGTAATTGTTTTCAAGTCAGCAGGTAATGCTACACTCTGTGACATATGCACAACACCATTCATCTTAACATTACTAGTTTGAATTGGTTGCTGGTTCTCAAGGAGAAAATAAATCCATTACACTGTGAAGAATGGAGTCTGTACTGAGTAACTGATATATTCTGTGCAGTGTGCTGTTTTATAATTGCATCAGTTGTGTAGTTTGAAACCAGAAAATATTTTAAATAAATTTAATTTGAGCTATTGTCCAGCATAGATTGAACCACCTTTTGCACAACATAGGCTCTGAGGAATGGATGGTGGTAACTGCTGTCCCCATTGTTCTCCAAGTAGTAGTGGTCACTGGTTTAGAAGTTACTGTTAGAAAAATTTGGGTGAGTTGCTGTTGTGCATCTTGTAAGCTGCCACTGATAGTGAAAGTGAATGTTGTGTCAATCAAGTGGGCTGCTTTTTTTACTGGCTGGACTCTAGCTTCTTGAATGTTTGTTGGAGCTGCACTCATCCAAGCAAATGGAGAACATTCCATCACACTTCTGACTTTGTCTTTTGTAGGTGTAGCACCAGCACTAGCAAACGGAAAGTGAGTTACTTGCTGCAGAATTCCTATCCCCCACAATATTTTGATGAAATGTCTAGTTCAGTTTCTGGTCTATCATAGAGGTAAGTTTAGCAATGGTAATGCCAATGAATGTCTAGGGGCGATGGTTTGATTGCTACTACTGGAAGATGGTGATAGTTTTACATTTGCTGAAAATGTGTTGCTGGAAAAGCACAGCAGGTCAGGCAGCATCCAAGGAACAGGAGAATCGACGTTTCGGGCATAAGCCCTTCTTCAGGACTCCTGAAGAAGGGCTTATGCCCGAAACATCGATTCTCCTGCTCCTTGGATGCTGCCTGACCTGCTGCGCTTTTCCAGCAACACATTATTCAGCTCTGATCTCCAGCAACTGCAGTCCTCTACTTTCTCCTCATAGTTTTACATTTGCATGGCATTAATGCTGCTACTTATCAGCCCAAGCCTGGATGTTGTCCAGCTGCTGATGCATAGGGACACTCACTGCTTCAGTATCTGAGAAATGGCAAATGGTGTCGAGCATTGTGCAGTTAACAGCAAACATCCCCACTTCAGTGCTTATGGGTGGAAGACCATTGATATAGTACATGAAGATGGTTGGGGCTAGGACATTGCACTGCGGAGCTCCTGTCGAGTTGTGCTTGGACTGAGATGATTGATCTTCAACAACCTCAACTATTTTCCTTTGTGCTGGAAACGACTCCCACGAGTGGGAAAATTTCCTCTTGATTTCCATTGAGTCTATTTTTACTATTGCAGCATGATGTTGTACTTAGTCAAATGCTGCATTAGTTTTAAGGGCAGTAAGTCTTGTCATCTCTGAAGTTCAGCTGTTTTCTTTTCCTTCTTTGGAGCAAGTCTGCAACGAGGCCTGGAGCTGAATGGCTTTGGTGGAAACAAATTCTGGATTAGTGGTGCTGGAAGAGCACAGCAGTTCAGGCAGCATCCAAGGAGCTTCGAAATCGACGTTTCGGGCAAAAGCCCTTCATCAGGATGCTGCCTGAACTGCTGTGCCATTTCTCAGATACTGAAGCAGTGAGTGTCCCTATGCATCAGGATGAAGGGCTTTTGCCCGAAACGTCGATTTCGAAGCTCCTTGGATGCTGCCTGAACTGCTGTGCTCTTCCAGCACCACTAATCCAGAATCTGGTTTCCAGCATCTGCAGTCATTGTTTTTACCTTGGTGGAAACAAAGCTGAGTGTCACTGAGCAGGTTATTGTTGTGCAGATGCTGCTTGATAGCACTGTTAATGACACCTTCTGTCACTGAGAGCAGATTAATATGGAGCGATGGACTGGTTTGGATGTGTTCTGCCTTTAGTGCATAGTGTGCAGCTCTGGTCGCCATGCTATAGGAAAGATATTATTAAATTGGAGGGGGTTCAGAAAAGATTTAGCAGGATGTTGCCGGGAATGGAGGATTTGATTTAAAAGGAGAGGCTGGATTAGCTGGAACTGGTTCCACTGAAGTCTTGGAGGTTGAGGGTGACCTTAGAAATTTATAAAATCATAAGGTGAATAGCAAGGGCCTTTTCCTTAGGGTGGGGGAGTTCAAAACTAGGGGACATTTTTAAGATAAGAGGAGAAAGATTTAAAAGGGACATGAGGGGCAACCTTTTCACACAGCGACTGGTTTGTGTGTAGAATGAACTGCCGGAGGAAGTGGTGGACGCAGGTACAGTTATAACATTTAAAAGGCATTTGGACTGGTACGTGAAGAGGGAAAGGTTTGAAGGGATATGAGCCAAAAGCAGACAAGTGGGACTGGTTTAGTTTCGGAAGTTTGATTAGCATGGATGAGTTGGACCAAAAAGTTTGTTTCTGTGCTGTATGACTAAATGTCAGACACCTGATGTCAACAAAGCTAGATTGCGATGCCATTTTTCTTACCTATATCACTGTGCGCGATCTGGGCAGGCCAGTTCCTCCTTTTAATTATTTTTTGGGTTTGTTGCAACTGAGTGACCATTTTAGAAGGCATTTAAGTTTCAACCACATTGCTGAGGGTCTGAAGTCACATGTTGGCCAGTCCAGGTAAGGATGGAAGATTTCTTCCCTCAAAAGATATTGGTGAACCAATTGGATTTCTATGACTGACTGACAATGGTTGCCATTCAACTCTCTCCCATTGAATTGCAGATTTATTAATCAAATTCACATTTCACGATCTGCTGGGATGGGACTTGGAACTTGAGCATAAACTAGCTCTGTGGGTTCCTAGTCCAGTGAAATTACATCTACTCACTACCTGCTTTAAGCAGGTGGCCTTTTGACCTGGGGTTTTCTACTCTCCCAGCTTGGTTTCAGGTTGGTGGGATGTGTGTTAGGCTCACTTAGTCTCCGTGTTCTCTCACACTGCCCTACTTTCTTGCTCCCACCTACACATACCCCTCTACTCACTACTCAATGCATGCGCACAAGCACTCCCTATCGTACCCCTCTCACTCCCTCCTGGGTCATCACTTCGCCAGAGACTTTTTCTCCCTTTCTCACACATCTCGCGCTCTATTTCCCCCTGTTGGTTTCACGTGCTCTACCTTACCTCCGCTCTCTCTCTCACCCTTACTATTACTAATTGTGTCTCTTCTCCAAACAGGTGCACACGAACACCTCAACCTTATTCTCACACCAATTCAGCAGGTGGTTACTTCCTGTTGTCTCACCCAACAGCTACACATTCACCCCCATTCCTGAGGGCAAGCCTTGGGCTGAATAACTGCCAAGAACTTTCATATAGCATGCTGCTCCTCCAACCAGAGGCTGATTCTCTTCCACGTTTGCTGATAGCCCATCAGAAACCAAGGCAGGCTGCCTCTTGGACAAGCCTGTGTTAATTTTATATAAGTACTACCCAAAGGCAGGATTTCCCTTTCATTCTCTTACCCTACTGAATGAGACATCTCAGATATGTTAACTTTGAAATAAGTATATATCTCAAATCTTATTCCAAATTTAGTTTTAAATTTCAATCTGCTGAATGTTTGAGCAAAGCAGGAATCTATAGGAGCTGGCATCTTACGCAGCTGTATTGAAATTCTGTTTTTATGGAGATAATTATCATTCAGCAAAGTGTTGGATTGTGTGTGTACAAGGAATGACATATATGCATTATGCATTGTTTGCTTGGCACAAATAAACACTTTTTTAAAAGAAGTGCACAAATCACTCTTGTTACGTATTTAGTTATGATTTACGATTGATTCTGTCATGCAGTGATTATGGTTGTTCTCCCTTTGTTTTCATTAATATATTTTGATTTTGTTTACTGTATTGCTGCAACCTTACCACTCTTTAAAGGATCATAAGAGCAGATCATAAGTGTCAAATCATTGTAGAGCACGCGATGAGTATTTCCTGTCAGGCAAAAACATTAAGAGAGTGCATGCCATATGACACTGAAATTTGAACATTTGAAAATCTTTCATATGTGAAAGGCTGCAGGAGTCTCATGTGCAGTAACTTGAGGAACCATGAATGGTTAATTATCACAATACTCGTTATAGAAAAGCATTACAAAATAATTTCAAAATTAAGAAAGGGTTCCAACGCTCAGTTTTTAAAGGAAAAATAAATTAACTTCGATATTCAATTAAGGAAGAGTTCGCATCATTTTGAATTGCCAGGTCCCAAAGCTTGCTAGCCATTTGAATGGTTAATGTTCTTTCGTGGCTTTAAATCATAAGTCCACTGAAACCGCAGCAGCTTTGCAACAAAAGGTCAACTCTTAAAGCTATGTGTTAAAATGAATTGAAAAATTAATTTCATCCTTGTTTTCTGGTGGTTTGAATCAGTTTGGCTCAGTTGGTGTGACACATCTACTCAACTCGTCTCCAAGATTTCAGCATAATCTTTGGCTTCACTCAGGTGTAGCACTGTGAATCAACTAATGCTAGAGATGTAATGCCTCATCTTAATTCTACCTATCTTGACTACACAAAATCACAAACTGACTGTCAGTACAAAATTAAAATACAACTAGCTTGAAAGGGTTCAGAAAAGATTTACAAGGATGTTACCAGGGTTCGAGGGGTTGAACTATTTGGAGAGGCTGAATAGGCTGGGCTGTTTTCTCTGGAATGTTGGAGACTGGGAGGTAACCTTCTAGAAGTTTATAAAATTGAGGGGCATGGATAGGGTAAATTGACTAGGTCTTTTCCTGGGGTGGGGGAGCCCAGAACTAGAGGGGATGGGTTTAAGGTGAGGGTGGAAAGGTCGCAAAGAGTGGTGCATGTATGGAATGAGCTGCCAGAGGAAGTGATGGAGGCTGGTACAAGTTCAGCATTTAAAAGGATGGGAATTTGAGGGATATGGGCAATGTGTTGTTAAATGGGACGAGATTAGTTTTGGATATCTGGTTGATATGGATGAGTTGGACTGAAGGGTCTGTTTCTGTACATCTGACTGTATAACTCTAATACAGTGATGTTCAAGTCCTGCAAGCTCTGTTCCTGACACTAACAACAATCGTTCTTTATTAAAAACTGAGAAATGAGCGAATAGAACAATACTGATAGGAAAACCTTAGAGCTACCGTGGAAGTGTAATTACTCTTAAATGAATTCTGTGTCACTTTTTCAAATTCAGTGAAAGGACAATATGAAGCAAAATAACCATGTAACTTAGAACTGCCGGTAATGGTAAGCTCAAGGAAATCCTAACTCTGGTCATTAACCCAATATAGTCCAGTAATGTGATCAGAATCTGATTCCTCTATGTAGTTCTTCATGTCCAGTGGTTTGAATGGATGTTCAAACATTCACTTATTGCTATTTAGATAAGAACAGAAAAATCAAGAGTTTCATAGAATGGCAAGTACAGAAGGAGGCTAGTGTATCCACTGTGCCTGTATTGACTCTCTGGAAGAGCTGGCCAGTTAACTCCATTCCCTTGCTCTTTTTCTTTAATACAACAGTTTTTTTGCCTTCAAGTATTAATCTAGTTTCCTGACTCAGCCAAATTCCTCCCTTTTAAACAAAAACATGTGAAGTTGACTGGTGACCAGTATTATTTGTGGAAATGAAAAAAAGTATTATGTAACCCACACAGTAGATGATGTACACTGCAGAGCTCAAAGTCTATGCTTCCCAACATTGCATTCCCACCTCCCCCAGTATTGAGAAATTGAGACCCCAGTGTGGGCCATTGCAGGACATCAGTAGTCCCATCCATCCTGTCCATTCGTCCACCTCTCATTTGCTGCAGCCAGTTCCTTAACTGGATCAATAGTTTTCCTTCAATTTAAATATAGCTAACAGTCTGTAATGAGGGAGTTTATTAAATGACTGCTGGAAGTTGATACAAATCATTTCCATAGACATTCCTCTGGCTACTAATTCAGTAATTTTTTTGAAACATTCCACTGATGTTTTTGAGGAATGAACTATTATTTACAAATCTTGTCAGAGCAGCTGAAAACCTTCAGGATGATCACTCACTTTCGCCTGAACTATACACACAAGTAATTTCCTGGACTAAAATGGAAAGAACACATTATGTTGAAAGGATTAATAGTTTGAAAATGGAAGATATCTTCTATATTTTTTAAATTTCCCAAAATGGTCACTCATCTTCATAAATGTATGTTATTGATCAGACGTTTGTTTTGTACAGTTGTTATTTAACTATGTGATCAATTTTATAAGCGGTAAATTTCTATTTTTGAGGCATTAATACTAACTATCTCTACCTTTTTAGAATAAAATGTCCCAAGGAATAGGATAAGGAGATTATGACAATTTGTTCTCCTCCTTTGAGAGAAACGAAGATACCATTTTTCAAGCAGAAAATGGCCTATCTTCCAAAAACTTCTTATAAAGGCCATGGAAAGTAGTTGATATTTGCAAAGCCTGTGCTTTAATGTTGGGTTTGCAGAGATCATCTCCAAAAACTGCTGGTCTTCACCATTACATCACTTCCCAACTCCTCAATGGTCCCAAAAACAATGTCTGTGATTCGCCATTTGAGGATCATGTGGCTGTTACTGTGGTGTGGAGGTGCTGCTTAGTGACACTCGCTGAAGCTGCTAATCCTCAGCCACAAGAATAAAATGTCAAAATGGCTCCCTGGACTCCATCTCTAGCTTGGGGCAGACCAGGAGGCCAAACCAGGATGGCAGTGAGAAACTGGAGCTGGATCAGGGTGAGGGGGTTTTTGTCAACTTGGTACCAATGCCTTGCCACCTGTAAAATGGCTCCAACCTGATAGGCCTCAGCCTCATCTCATCTCATCTCTCTCTTGGGCCTAATCTCAATGAGTATACATCTTCCTCACTTTCTAGTCCGCTAAATTATTTCTTATGTAGTGGGAAATCCTTTTCACATCAAAGGTTTCCTTCTTCCTGCCTTGGCTGGTCATCCAACTATAGATTCTCTGACTGGAGAGCTTGGAAAGGGAATGATACCTGAGGGTTAACCCATCACAAATTCTGTTCTTACCATGTAAGGGAGCAACTTTTCTCCTACTGCTTGTCCGCTGTGTGGCCACTTTGGAGCCTTTGGACCAAATTTGCCCAACACCACTGTGTATTTTAAGTGCTCATGCATGTCAAAACTTTTCTAAAGATGTGTGAAAAAGTTTCATGTAAAACCTAGACCTGTTCAGTTTTCCAGTTGAATACTACAGGCTTGTGAAAACTGTACATTGAGCATTTTACCCTTTGTCTTGAGTTCTGAAAAAGATCTTACAAGAATGTTACTAAGGTTTGAAGATTTGAGCTATAGGCAGAGGCTGAATAGGCTGGGGCTATTTTCCTTGGAGCATCAGAGGCTGAGGGTACATAAAATCATGAGGGGTATGGATAAGGTAAAGAGACAAGATCTTTTCCCTGGGGTGAGGGAGTGCAGAACTAGAGGGCATAGGTTATGGGTGAGGGGGGAGAAATTTAAAAGGGTTCTAAGGGCAACATTTTCACACACAGGGTGGTGTGTGTGTATGGAATGAGCTGCCAGAGGAAGTGGTGGAGGCTGGTATAATTACAATGTTTAAAAGGCAGCTCAATGGGTATATGAATAGGAAGGGTTTGGAGGGATATGGGCCGCATGCTGGATTGGGTTAAGATATCTGTTTGGCACTGACGAGTTGGACTGAAGGATCTGTTTCCATGCTGTACATCTCTCTGACTCTGTGTGTAATAACAGAAATAACTACTTACTGCATTTTGAATCCAGGCAGCAATCTGTTCTGTGTTCCATTCCCAAATCCAAAGTCGTTGAACAGAAACTTTGAAACACAACCAACTTCCTCCCTACAACTCTGAAGCTCTAATGTAAACTAACTTGATTCAGTTTGTATGCATCTGCAACCATGATACCTGATTTCTCTCTTGTGTGGGAAATAGAAACATATTGCATTGGTGCAGTTTTGATTTTTTTTTTATTCTCAAGTTGTGGCCAAGATGGATAGTTGTGTTAGAGTTGAGAGGGTTTGATATACTGTGCCTAACAACCTATCCCTTCACTTCTTTTACACCAGTCTGTGGCTGGGTGGTTGGTTAGTTAAACGGTTTTGCTCAGTTAAGCAGCATTTCCAACCTTGATTGTCCAAATAGTGAAATCATTACATTTTGAAGCAAATAATAAATTTATTCTCCCAATTCTTATGATTAAGAAAGCAGGATGTGAGAGTGAAAGCATATTTTCCTTTTGGTATTTTGTTATTGATGTGAAAACCATGTTAACCTAGGATGAGTCTAATTAAGTCTGAACTTTATGCCATTTTGTACTTAACTACATTTCATGTCAGTGCTTAGCATACTCATATAAAGGTTAGAGAATTAAGAGCTGTAAATACCTTAAACACAGATTGCCTTTTTGCTGGAAAGATTAGGTTTAACCTGCATTAAGAAAATATATTTACAAGTATCTCATGGATTTATCATGTAAATAAAGTATTTGGGTTGCTGTATTCCCATTACAGTGATGTAAGAAGGTGATAAACCTTTAGCTGCAAGCAGTGTGTTTGGAATTGTGACTGCTCTTTTAATTTAGAATTCAGCATTTAAATTGTTTGCAGTTTAATATTTTGAACTGAGATTTTGGATGTCATTCTATCTACATTGTTGCACAATCATTTGCATGAATGTTTTGCTTGAGCAGAAGTAACCTCAGCTTGGTAATCCATGTGTGTAGACTCTGAAAAATCACCATTTCAAAAAGTATTAGTGCAAAAAAAAACCTGTTGAATAAAAGCATTGATATCTGTAGATGCTATGCTGGTTTCAATGTTTCACAGGGTTTGTTTCCCTCTGGCTTGTGTCTTTTTAAGAATGATGTCTGAATTGAATTCAATGTTGCACCCCTGCTGATGATGGTGGGGATCTTGTGGAATGGAGGCTCTGCAGGGGAATTCTGAGTTGCACGTTCATTTTGCTTCATAATGTCCTTTCACTGGATTTAAAAAAATTGACATGGAACTGATCCAAGAATAAGTACACTTTCATTGCACCTCTAAAATGTTTCTTTTAGGATTGTTCTTATCCCTCATTTCTCAGTTGTTATAAATAACATGGTGATGTTCAAGTCCTGCAAGCCCTGTTCCGAACACTAATAAAAATCATTAGAGTTGTATTTTGATTTTGTGTAGTCAAGATAGAATTAAGAACAAAGATGAATACAGCACAGCAACAAACCCTTTGGCTCTCCAAGCATGTGCTGACACATTGTGCCCTTCCATGCTAAAACTGTCTTCACTCTCGCATCTCTGGGAAATCTCACCGCCCCTCCAACCACCACAAACACCCACACACCCCTTGAACCTGTATCCCCTCTTAACTGACCCCCTCCACCCTGGTAAAAGGCTTCATACTTTCCACTTTGTCCATGATGTGGAGGTGCTGGTGTTGGACTGGGGTGAAAGTCCAATAAGTTTATTTGAAACACAAGCTTTCAGTGCCCCTGTTCCTTCATCAGGAGGGCTCATGAGAGAGAGTACATCAGACATAGAATTTATAAGTAAAAGATCAAAGGGTCATACAACTTATGCAAGTATATTAAACAAACTAGATGGCTATTAAGTCTTTAATCAGTTAGAATGGTGGTGCAAATTTCAATTGATTAAGATGTAAATCCCAGAATTTCTTTCAATTCACTGCCCCAAGATTACTTCGAGTTTTATCAGAATAAAGGTGACACCTCAGGTTAGACAATGCAGTTTAGGAGTAAGGTCATATTTCAAGTCTGTATTTCAATCTGGGAGCCAGACTGGCTTTATTTCCAAAGTAGGAATTAACAAAATGCCATATTGACTGACTAACTCTACGGATTGTGTTTCTTGAACAAAATGGACTGTAGCTGCAAATGCAAATACACCCAATAGATTTATGTGTGTGCATGTGTCATTCACAATCTTATAAACTTCTATCAGGTTGCCTGCGTTCCAGTGAAAACAAAGTCAATCTATCCAACCTCCCTTCTTTCTCTATGCAATTGCTCAATGTAGTTCCTCCCATCCATGATTAAACAAAATTCTTTTTATTTAGAAAATGCATGCATACATTAAGTTAAAAATCACACAACACCAGGTTATAGTCTAACAGGTTTAATTGGAAGCACACTAGCTTTCGGAGCGACGCTCCTTCATCAGGTGATAGTGGAGGGCTCGATCGTAACATAGAATTTATAGCAAAAATTTACTGTGTGATGTAACTGAAATTATACATTGAAAAACTGATTATCTGTTAAGCCTTTCATCTGTTAGAATACAGTGATAGTATTCAATGTGTAATTTCAGTTACATCACACTGCAAATTTTTGCTATAAATTCTGTGTTACGATCGAGCCCTCCACTATCACCTGAAGAAGGAGCATCGCTCCGAAAGCTAGTGTGCTTCCAATTAAACCTGTTGGACTATAACCTGGTGTTGTGTGATTTTCAACTTTGTATACCCCAGTCCAACACCAGCATCCCCAAATTATGCATATATTAAGGATGCCAAAATAATTCCTTAATGATATGATGAGAACAGGAATTCAATAGTTGTGTATCAGATTAAAGCTCTTACTCTGCATCTGAAATTTGTTGGAGACTTACTGTTAAATTAAGACGTTATGTTTAAACAAAGATGTTATGTTAAACCAAAAGCCTTTCTCAGTTCATTTGTGTAGCACCCATGAATGTAGTTGAATTTTTAACAGCCTGGCTTTACCTGTTTATGCAATTTGTTGGATTAAATTTTCAAGATTGGAATTTTTTGTTTGAATGCCTTTTCCTAAATGAGGCTCATACATCGAAAGTAATTTTTCTCTTTGATCACTGTTAAAGGTCTCGGGTCAAATGAGTTTTGGGTGGTTTCACCCCATTCACAGTACATTGCTGTCCAGAGCATCAGTTGCCAACAGTTTGGCCCTAACTGGGCAATCCTTCTTAAGGAAAGAAGATGGAAATATTGAAGCAGAAGGGTTTAAAATTTTTGAGTTGTAATTAAAAGTTATTGTAGGGTCAAAGAATAACTGAAACTTGCCTGCATTGTTTATTGGCTTGCCCTGAAAAGAATATGCGATATAATTATTATTGAATTTATAGTTAAAATTAGAACCCAGAGGATAGGAAAAGAATTTTGATGGGGTCCATTGGTGTATGTTTTGGGATCTCTCTTATTGGTTTGCTGCTAGAAGTTACAAGCCAAGTGACTAAATTAGTAGATGTTCCAAAGCGAATGAAGATGGTAAACTCAAAAGGGCAAGCTACAGGAAGATTTGAATATATTTTGGAACTGGGCTGATGTAAGACAGATGACTTTCAATTGGAAGGAAAAGATGAACAGAAAATTAAAGTGAGAGGGGCCTGTTAAATGGAAGCTATCACAACAGTGGCTGCTGGTACAAAAAATCAGCCATTGAGCTGTTGAGCGTAATGTTGAATTTGCAGGTAATTTTGCAAGTTTATAAATTGTAGCTGTGACCAGATTTTGAAGGCTGTATGCAGGAGTGGATGTTGCAGTTCAAAAAAAAATGCAGCTAGTTATTAGGATATAAGAGATAATGTGATTATGGGTTTGGAGGCATTGGATTAAGTAGAAATACTGCGTTCCCTGAGGTTGCAATGACTGCATAAAATTGATGGCAACTTCTAGTGTCTGTACATCTGGAAGTCCAGATTTTGCCTGCTCCTCCATGGGGCACACTATTGTAGCCTTCATGCATGTGATAAACATACAATTAGTGATTTGATATGAACTTCAAATGTTATGAATTTTCTCATGGCAATAACCGTGAAAATGCCAAGCCTATACTATAAGTAATCTTGTAATGGAATGCTAAGGCATAATTATTGACTGAACCATGTTCCTGACCCTGAAAAAAATTATTTTAGAAATCTGAGGCAACTCGCTGAAGCTAACTGTTTGTTAATGCTGAAATTGTGCTAGTAATTAGATGCTTAGTAAGAGTCTCAGGAGGAGATTGAACTACCAAGACATGATTTTAGATGTTGAAGTGGACTTGATTGGAAAGATTGAAGGCCATTCCATGGCTAAATCTTAGAAAGTGGAGATTTGATGTCCCCTGTAAATGAGAGAGAATTTTAGAGATTTAAGAACCCAAGTGTCACTAATGTCTGGGTGGAATGCATTGCCCATTTGATGTTGGCCTGCAGTTTGTTTTCCCTTCTTTAGCTCGTCATTAAACTTGAACGTTGGAGTCCAAGTTGTATGTGTGTTTTTTTTTAAAAACAATTTAAATGTGTATGGTTTAAAATATTTAAATGGTTCATTATTGTCTGTTCAGTATATCTAATTAGTTATTATTGCTAATGTTTGTCTTGTTTAAACTTGTCTTGTGAACATATTTGTTTTGGGGTGTTGGTTCAATCCTGGTATCTTGCTTATTTTCGCCCGCTAGGTTCTCCCACATGTTATTCTTTAAAAGATGGTTTGTCAAGCCAGATCATAACAAAGATCTGGCCTGTCCAGTATTTTCAACTGAGATCACAACATCTTTGGTGTTTTGAGAATTCTTCAAACTCATGGTTACTTGATGACATCACTGTCTCCAGACACCGGACTGAAACTGGCATCATTATTGGGGAGATTTACATCATGGAATCTGTTCATTGGTTGTGGACAACTTCTTTCAAAATGTTTTGTCTACTAACTGCAAATTCAGGCCAATATTTCCATCAGCAAGTGGTGAATCTATAGAAGGCGTCTGAAAGAACATGTTAGAACCGAAAAGTATTGATTAATTTTGATATAGATTACATTTTGTTCAACAGTTACACTTTAGAGTGAAGAACGAGGGTGCTTTGAGACAAGACATGACAATAATAATATACTTGACAAAACAGGTGGTTTTGGACCTATCGGGCCTCATGCCAATATATATTGCAGACAAATTATAGAGATTGATTGCAATGATGTCTCAAAATCTTCAGCACTTATCTCATGAAGATGGTTGAAGTGAACTCAATGAATCTTGATCTTTTCTCGAACAATTTCCATGTTCCACAGTCATCGATCCTTAGATTAATCATTTGGTTGAATTTTTTTCAGTACTGATGTGAGATTTGCTATTTAGGCTGTGCATCCCAAAGATGGTTGATTTGTGCCAATCAGCATTTCCCTTTGGCTGTTTGCCATGAACAAGGTACTGATCGTGCCTAATCAGAGCGCACATACAAGACTCGCAGTACACTGTCCAATATTGGAAGTGATATTGCAATCAGACACCATTTGCTAAATAATACTGGGTGTACGAAAAATTACATTGGTAGCCAATTTAGGATTGTCAATTGGGCTTGCATTGCAGTGCATTTGTGTGCGCGGGAAGCTACACATACAGGGTTCTGTTCTTTGTAGACAGAACACGAACATAGTACATCTTGTTAGCATTTAGTTTTCTTAATAGGATGCTGAATACCTAATGTGTTAAAGGTAACAAGGCAAACTGGTGTTGTGAGCTAATCAGTATTCCAGTATATACCCAAATCGCTGTTTGTTTGAATTTAGTTTTTTTCGTGGTTTTTGATAAAAAAGAGTTTTAACGTGTATAAATAAGATTGATCCAGAAGATTGAAGAGATTTATGTTGTGTGGCTTGTTGAAATAAAAATCTTAACTAGAAATGCAAGGGTTCTATCTAAAAGCATTTAACTTGTCGTGTATAACACATCTGTTTCAACAAATTGATGACAGCCATTCTCTTGTGGCACAGTGGTAGTAACCTACCTGTTCCAGATATGTATCGTAACGTTTCTGAATAGGTTGATTTGAAAATATCGACAGCCCTTTTCTGAAGCGATGTTGTGGCACAGTGGTAGTGTATAGCCATTCCCTGGTTCATTACTCAGGACATTGCTTTGATCTACCTGGTTTAAAATTGAAAGCTTGGTGGTTAACTGTCAATTATCATCTAACTGATTCATTGTCCACAGCTGCTGATAAGTGTCAATTTGCCATCTAGTCAAGACCAATATTTTGAGTACACTGGGATCTCTTCCACGTTATCCTGGGTGCATGACCATCTGTGTCATACATTTTTTCATAGAATCAAATCCTTAGATTGTCATGACTAAAATAATTGCTCATTCTTATATTCATCACTTTTCTGACTTTCTCAACAATGCATTTATTAAATAGTCAACAAGATTCCTAATTAATGCCTCATTAACTTGAGATTGCCTTTAAACAACCTAATTCTTCTATATTTGGATCAGTCTGGAAATCAGTCACCAAAGTACTTCACTCCATTTATAGGCATCAGTTTTGCTGTTCATTTTTAAAAATTTTTCTGTTGTTTAAAATGTCTTGGTTTATTATTACAGTGATAATACATCTTGTACCTTTACGAATGCAGGCCTGACCTACTTGCCAGTTGTAGCAGGGATAATTGGCTCATCCAGTTTGGAAGTGATTTAATCCCTAACCTTAAAAAAAATTGCAGTGTCATCAACACAAACATTGGATTGTTCATTGGGCAGGTTTGCTGCTGTTTTGGTGTCAGTGACCTCCCAGTATAAAGGACGAACATGTTATGCCATACCAAGCTTGCCTTGCTTGAAGTCTAATTTTCTAAACTGCGGGTTTATTTTCACAGCACTTATTTTGCTCATTCTGTGACTAGGCTTTGTGATCCTCTTGCTCTGATCCTGGATGTAGTTGAAATTGTGCTCCTATCTACAAGTGCACAATGTATAGCAGGGTGACTTTCCTATTTTTGATCTTTGTGTGCCTATCAGGATGATCTCGAGGATGACCCTCTGAACTCATAGAGTCATAGAGATGTACAGCACGGAAATAGACCCTTCAGTCCAACCCATCCATGCCGACCAGATATCCCAACCCAATCTAGTCCCACCTGCCAGCACCCAGCCCATATCCCTCCAAACCCTTCCTATTCATATACCCATCCAAAAGCCTTTTAAATGTTGCAATTGTACCAGTCTTCACCACTTCCTCTGGCAGCTCATTCCATACACGTGAAAACGTTACCCCTTAGGTCTCTTTTATATCTTTCCCCACTCACCCTAAACCTATGCCCTCTAGTTCTGCACTCCCCCACTCCAGGGAAAAGACTTTGTCTATTTACTGTATCCATGCCCCTCATAATTCTTTAAACCTCTAAGGTTACCCCACGGCCTCCGACGCTCTCGGGAAAACAGACCCAGCCTGTTCAGCCTCTCCCTATTGCTCAAATCCTCCAACCCTGGCAACATCAAGTTTCACAACATCTTTCCGATAGGAAGGAGATCAGAATTGCATGCAATATTCCAACAATGGCCTAACCAGTGTCCTGTACAGCTGCAACGTGATCTCCCAACTCCTGTACTCAATACTCCGACCAATAAACGCCTTCTTCATTATCCTTTCTACCTGCGACTCCACTTTCAAGGAGCTATGAACCTGAACTCTAAGATCTCTTTGTTCAGCAACACTCCGGAGGAACAACTCCTGTATTGTCATGAAGAGCAGCTCTTTGAGGAAGCATTGGTTTTGCCTAGTTCCTCCTGAGGTAGTAAAACTGACTGCAGCAAAAATAAATACTGCTGATGTCAACTGCTTTTCCATTGTAGATCTCTATTGAGGTTCTTCAACCATGGAGAATTATCTAAAATTAGAAATGGGCATAATAGCTGTTAAACAACTGTGCACTTTTAAAATTTATGTATTTCTCTATTGCTGTACTGTGCAATATAATTAATATAATTCCAAGGTTCTAATTGCACATTTAGCACAAAGGGTCATCGAACCTCAGGATGGCAACAACATAAATGAAGCATAGCACATCATTAATATCGATTGTAATATAAATGGCAGTCGTGATGTGAAGGTGCTGGTGTTGGATTGTGCTAGACAAGGTCAAAAGTCACATAACACCACGTTATACTCCAACAGGTTTATTTTAAAACATGAGCTTTTGAAGCCTTGCTCAACCTTCAGATGCTAGAGCGATGCCCTGAAAGCTTGTGTTTTCAAATAAACCTGTTGGACGATAACCAAGTGTCATGTGATTTTTGACCCATTATAAATGGGGCATTAAGTGCTGATTTGTGTGATTGTAGCATAAAAGGGAACACTTAAGTTCCAGCATGCATCTACTACAAAGGAATCTTGAACTTCTCTTATGAATTTATTGGTAATACTTAGAAGAAGAGTAAAGTACATTCTCTAGCAGCCATCTGGAAGATCAGTTGGCACCATCTACATAGGCAATGATATCTCATTTCGTATCACTCTTATTTCAGTTTGTACACATTCAGGTTTGCATGCATGTTAGACATAAATAAGACTGCATCTTATTGTCTACAGGGATGTAAGAGAAATAGTTTCAATAGACAATAGGTGCAGGAGTAGGCCATTCTGCCCTTCGAGTCTGCACCACCATTCAATATGATCATGGCTGATCATCCTTAATCAGTATCCTGTTCCTGCCTTATCTCCATAACCCTTGATTCCACAATCCTTGAGAGCTCTATCCAACTCTGTCTTAAATGAATCCAGAGATTGGGCCTCCACTGCCCTCTGGGGCAGAGCATTCCACACAGCCACCACTCTCTGGGTGAAGAAGTTTCTCCTCATCACTGTCCTAAATTGTCAACCCCTTATTTTTAAGCTGTGTCCTCTGGTTCGGCATTCACCCATCAGCGAAAACATGTTTCCTGCCTCCAGAGTGTCCAATCCTTTAATAATCTTATATATGTCTCAATCAGATCTCACTGTCCTAAATTGTCAACCCCTTATTTTTAAGCTGTGTCCTCTGGTTCGGCATTCACCCATCAGCGAAAACATGTTTCCTGCCTCCAGAGTGTCCAATCCTTTAATAATCTTATATATGTCTCAATCAGATCCCCTCTGTCTCCTAAACTCAAGGGTATACAAGCCCAGTCGCTCCAATCTTT
>NC_057731.1:34530795-34618369 GCF_004010195.1 Chiloscyllium plagiosum
GTCATCTGTCTCTACTGTTTCCAAAAGATTCAACTTGTTCCTGACAGGTACTTCCCCTGGGGTCTCTTGCACCTGTCTCCTCTTTGCCTTCCTCATCGTCTGCTCTCTTCTGGCATGATTGGTGTAATAGCCTCGCTGAAGGTCTTGTCCAGAAAGATCTCATTCTCTCGGATGAGCCTTAAGGTCCTCGAGTTCTTTCATCAGTGCTGCAATTTGCTCTGTCAGTAGCTGAACGTGCACACACTTTCCACACTTATACGAGCCAGACACACCAGAGTCGTTGACCTCCCACATCAAGCATGTAGCACACTGAACCAGCTTGGCAGTCATGTCTTCACCCTCTTCAACTGTGGCGTAATCACTTCACTCAACCTCCTTGTCAGAGACTCCTGAGCTAAAGCCTCACTCTTCAATCCACAGGAACTTCCTTGGACCCTCTTTTTGGGGCAAGTCTGTGGACTTTTAATTTAGGTTAGAGGAGGAGGGAAGGAGGGAGGCCCTACTTTGTAGGACCTCGGATCTAGAACACACCCACTCAAATAACAATCACCTACCTTCCCGACCGGCTCTGCGCTCTTGCCTTCACTTCCGCCCAGCTCCCGCCGCTCTCTGATGCGAAAAAGCATATAGCATTGCTTGGCATTTGGGGTGCCTATTACTGATCAATGCATTCAATTGTGTGTGCTTAGTGTGTACAATTAGATAGCAGAAATGCATTGCTTAGCCTGGCAATCTTTTCGTATTAAGAAAGTCAAATTTTGGAAATCTAAATTTATAGCAGGAAATGTTTCAAATATTCTGGTCTCTCATGGGGAAAGAACAGTTACCAAAACTGTAAACTAAGGGCTTATATCTTTAATGGCAACTTGGACATATAATAAGACTATATTAGAATATTCTGACCATTTTGATTTGGTTAAGATCACATGTAATACTTTATTTGTACTTTCTTGATCTCTATTGTTAATTATGTCAGTGTTGCTGCAACCCTTAAGATAGCAGTGGTTTCTCTACAATGTGGCCAATGTTTCCATGGAACATTGTCTCCTACTCCATTCCAAGAAATGTGAAAGTTGTAGGAAGGATTAGGGAAAATTGCATTCAAATTGCATATATTTTAGCATTGTTATATCCACTTGTATACCCCAAAGTAATGAAATGTTGAAAGATAACAGAGAAAATGTTATGTTTTCCCCCTCTCTAATTATACTCTGAAATTCTCTGTTCTAATCCTCCACTAGGGATTATAGAGGATTGGGTCTGGGTGGGTTACTTGGGCCTAATGGCTTGTTTCCACACTGTAGGGCTCCTATTCTATTCTATGAAAAGAGGTTTAGTTTAAGTGCGTAAACCTCAGGGTCTCTTTCTGGGTAGTTTGGTGAACAGGTAGTGAGTGATACACCCTTTTGACTAAAGGTGAGGCTGGAATGTTGATCAGGTCACTGAATCAGACTCCCGAGTGCCTGTTGTATTAAAATGGCTCGCGAATTCTCCTGTAACTTGAAATAAATAATTGTACCAAACAGTAGTTAAAAACAAAATATGTGGTCTATAGTACCCAAAATTCTTAAAACACAAAGTTTATATAGATCATTTCATGCCTTTGTGTAAATTTAGATTTACATTTTGGACTCTTTGAAAGATATTTTTCTGTGTACTTGAGGGAAGGAGCAGTTGAAGAATAAATAATTTTGGTACTTAAATATATTTTTGACCTGGACTGATAGGAAATCCAGTTTAGCTTTATAGAAATATTTCTGCTCATGGCAAATTTGTCATTAAACCTCTTGACCTGTGTTTCCTTCATACTTTTCTAGTCTAGAATTTAACGCTATATGCTATGTGCAGAAAGCATGGGGCCTCAGCAATTATCTGGCGTCTGTTTCCATTGTGTGAGTGAATTGTTTGTGAGGTGGTTACTACTACGTAACTCTGTAGGACTGCTTGTGCCCATCTGGTTTTGGTTATCTCTCTCTGCAGTAGGGCTGAGTCTCATTTCCTCACACTCACAAGGCACTACAGGCAGTGATCTTGTTATGCCTTAACATAATTGAAAATTACATGTTGTGCAGACTAGCAACACTAAAATGCAGACACATAAAACATGTGGTTCAGGTAAAGAAATGAGGAAAAATAAGTTGCGTTGGTAATAAAGTTAAACCTCAGAAAGCAGATCAGCAGGCTTTGGAATTTTCTTGATTTTGTTTATTTTTTTCCTCAGTGCCTTTTGCTATGGACTCTGATTTTACTTGCAGATTTGACTGCAATATGAAATTATAAATCAAATCTGCAGTGAGTCGAGGTCCTATCTTCCTTTTGGCTTTCTCTGTATAAATTCATTTGATAAGCAATTGGACTAGAAAGTCCTGCACTCGATAGTTGTTAAAATTGACCTAGCTGCATAGTTAAGAAAGCTGCAACAGAGAGACCTTTTATGCATTAACTCTCTGATGGCTACAATAAAACTAGTATGTATGTTCCAGTTATTAAATAAAGGCCTTTGTATGAATAACATGTATCCAATTGGCTGTCAAGATTTGGTTTTCCTTTATTCGGCTAAACGTGGTCAAAACTTCCACCAACTATTTAAAAAAAAGAATGAATATGCAATTTACTTGATGCCTTGTAGACTAATTTAAGGTTGATTTATATTTTCAGAATTTCATTTGAACGTTTGATTATGCTTCTGAATGGACTTCGAACTAATATGGAAAAAGGCTGGCAATTTGTGATTGGATAGATTATTGCAATGAATCAAACCATTTTATGGTGGGAATAAGGGTGTGGTAAAAACAAAAGTACACATAATTGTGTTCGAAGATCCCACAGACCCAGGCATCCAATCAGTTAATCAAGGAGCACAGATGACGTGCATATGTATAAGAGACGGTCACCAAAGAAACAATGGAGATAAGCAGATATGAAAGCAATGTGGAATTGTTACTTCAGGGTGGAACTACCCTATTTATCGCAGTGGCATGAGGAAAAAAAGTCTAGCTGTGGTATTGCTTTTGTTTAGCTGCAGACAAAATGAATTTTGAAGTAGATGCCTGAAACTTGGGGCAGTAGGAATAAAAATGAGTGGGGGAGGAGGTTGGGTAACTAAAGTTTCCTTTCAATGTAATGGTGAGGTAAGAAGTTTGTGTGATTTGGTAAAAGCTGCTTGAAAAGAAGACAAGTTGGCAATATCTGTGGTCAGTCATCATTGCATATGCAGTCATAGATGTCATTCATGTTTTTAATTACAGAAACTTTGACTTCAGAAAAAATTAATCATAAACTGTAAAATTGGAGCTGAGCAATCTTGAGGTTTTGTAACTTTCTTGCTCACTTTCACTGTTTCTTGACACCAGCTTGTACTTGTGCAAATTAATATAACGAGCCATAGTAGGTTCACTCAAGTCCAACAAGTAATGTGAATTGACTCTAACTGATGATGGGGGAGGCAGCATCCAAGGAGCAGGAGTTCATCAGGAGTTTGCCAGAAACGTCTATTTTCCTGCTCCTCAGATGTTGCCTGATCTGTTGTACTTTTCCAGCACCACTCTAATCTTGATTCTAATCTCCAGCATCTGCAGTACTCACTTCCACCTAGTCTAAACAATGATGTCCCTTTTTAACTTTTACATTTCTTCAGCATTTAACTGATGATATTGATTTTCTTTTTAGAAACTGATGTAAGCCTCTGGGAATGACTTTTCATTGTTGTCATGTGATAGGTTAAATTAGGACCATAGAGCTTTTTAGATTAGATTAGATTACTTTACAGTGTGGAAACAGGCCCTTCGGCCCAACAAGTCCACACCGACCCGCCGAAGCGCAAACCACCCATACCCCTACATTTACCCCTTACCTAACACTACGGACAATTTAGCATGGCCAATTCACCTGACCTGCACATCTTTGGACTGTGGGAGGAAACCGGAGCACCCGGAGGAAACCCACGCAGACACGGGGAGAATGTGCAAACTCCACACAGTCAGTCGCCTGAGGCGGGAATTGAACCCGGGTCTCTGGCGCTGTGAGGCAGCAGTGCTAACCACTGTGCCACCGTGCCGCCCACAAGAGCTGTTCTCTTAGAAGAAATAGGGGACAGGTGGTGAGCTTAACATGAGGGTCACTATGCTTCAGGTGAGGAGCAAGATTGAGAAGGTGGGACCATCATGGTAACCTCAGTCATTGTAGGAATTGAACCCTCTCAGTTGACATCACTCTGCATTGCAAACCAGCTGCTCAGCCAACTGAACTAACTGATCCCATGTCATAAAGGCTGATCTCTTGACTTCTCCAGCATTCAAATAATAATTCAATGTTCTAATCAAATATAAAATGATTGGTTTATCCTGATAGGAGTGTGATATACTGATGTCACCCTCACATTGTGGAGTCCTCACAAGTAGAAGTGCTGGACTGTATTTGCAGCAAATCTGAGGAAGTCTATTCCTGAGTTACGTTTTGCATTTCAGATGCAAACTCCAACCAGCCAGAGAAGTGGAACTGGTTTATATTAGCACCTATAAGTAGATTGTTACATCTAACACGTGAGAGCACAGGTTGTGCCTGATTTTAGTGCTGTCATGCATTACAGTATGCCGTGTGAAATCCAAAGCTACCACGTAGATCCAGGACTGGTCATTGCAATGAGAATGCACTGTCTTTTTCACATATGGTACCTGGGTTTAAGAGCTATCTCAAATCAGTGGTTTAAACATATGAAGGTTCTTGTGTTACATGAGTCTGGATGCACGCAGTGGAAAAGATAGGGGAAGCTGTTCTTTCAAGGCTTGATGAGTGAGCTTTAGCCACCTTGTGTTGCAGTTTATCCAGGAACTTTTGATGCTGGCACTAGATTCCATTACACAATTTCTTAGCAAGTGTAAACTTTGTAAATGAAACAAGTGAGCATACCTCCTGATGTGCATCCATTGGAATACACAAAATTTCAGGAATTTTGAGGAATGTTAGTGTATTCAGATTTTAATTCTGGAAAATATTAAATGATGTGAAGGTTTGTTAAATAATGGTGTTATTCTACTGCTTCAGGATTGTTTTTTGGCTCAAGAACAAGAGGAGTTAGCATTGAAGTGTTTCAAGGGAAAATTGGTTGAAAAATAGCAAATCCAGATAAGGTTCAGAGTATTGATGGCACAATTCTGCTAATAGACAATATGCAATTCAAGAATATGAATCTTAAATAACTGGTTCCATCTAGATTTGTGAAGCAGCAGCAAATAATAGCAGAGTACTTTCTTTTAAAGTAGCAGTTGTTCTAACGCTGTAAGTGGAGACTGTAGGCAGTATTTTGGCTGAGTAAGCCACATTTACCTCTGAGTCACAATTGTGAATTCATCTGCTACTTGAGCTCATAACCTAGTACTGTATACATTAAGTGCAACACTGAGTGGTTGGACAGTGGAAGTGGGAGATGGGGAAATACAGTGTTCAGGAAGTAGTCCATGATACCAGTGCGCTATTCTGACTAATAGCAAATGCAGATTATGTGGCCGTTCATTTATTTTTGGATCTTGCTGCCCTGAAATTACATGTCACAGCTGTAACAAAATGATGTTTATCTCAAAATGTGCAACAATTGTAGTACATGTTCATGGTTTCATTTGCGATCCTTTCTTCCCTCTGATCTCTCCATCACTAGTGGGGCAAACAAATTTTGTTCTGAGTAATTTTGGCGTTTAATTCTGGAGGTGGCATTCAGATGGCATTCATCTCTCAAATGAAATGTTTTGTTAAAGATTAATTTGAAAACAATTAGCCAGTTATCAAATTAATGTCAGCACAACATTTTTTAAAAACTTAGTACTTAGTATTTAAAGTGCAGAAACTCAACATCACTGTCAGCAATTCTTTGTCAGAGTTTATGCTTCATGCATGCATGCCTAATCTTCTTCTAGCCATATCACCAAATCCATTTATTCCTTTAAAATAATTGTATGCTATTTGCCTTGTGTTGGTGGCAACAGTTTTAAAAACTAACAAAATCATAAATATTTTTTGGAACTGAGAGGAACTCCAGTTACCATTTGTAGAGGCAGGAGTTCTAATATAAGAAAGCCCTTAAATATTGATACAGTGCTCATTCACGTGCCCCTCATTATCCCATAAGCACTCTTAAAATATTCACAAAACTTGAATGTACAGAATGTTACAAAATGAAAAGATGTTAAAATTTTAATCAGGAATCCTTGCTACTTTTTTAAGAAAACTGGCTCTGATAAGGCTTCCTCTACAAGCATATCATTAGAGATTATGAAAAACCGCACAAGCAGTTGCCAAAAGTGTATGTGCATGTGTGTATTGAGCTTTCAAGGACTGATATGATTGCAGCTATCCAAGTTTGCAACAGTTTCACAACAATGATTCCAAAAGGGAATATTCAAAAGAAAATTGGATAAGCACCTGAAGAGAAGTTTGCAAGGCTACAGGGCAGGGCAGAGGAGTGAGACTAACTAAAATACTGTTGCTGAGAATCTCTTTTGGCTTGACAAGGCACATTTGCATTCTGCGCTGTGACTGTTTTGTAATTTGAGGCTGTTTTTGATGTTGCATTATCCACTGTTGTCAAGCCATTCAACAAGTTGAAGTTCAGTAAGTACATAAAATATTTAAGACGCCTTACAAATAAGATCATTGCTCAATGCTGATGATTACATTATTATCAACAAATAACTCTGCATAAGCAGAATTTTCTATTCGCTTGAGCAGTGTGGACAATGGTGAAAAATATGGCGTGTTTGAAAAAAAGCAGAACCTAGACATTGAGACTTTTTCCAATTACCTCCTCACCACACCACCTTCCCAGTATTGTAAAAGGCGAGTTCAGAATCTCACTAATGAGCAATGACTGCCTTTCAGTCATTTGTATGTCATTAATAGCTTAACTGGTCTTGCGTCTGTGCAGCCCCCATTCTCATCTCCTTCACTGAAAAAATTAGATGTTGCCAATTTCGGGCATGAAAGAGTGTAGCCTGGTGGCAGCAGCAGCAGTTTCCCATTTGCTGTTCAGGTCCTTCATTCAATTTGGTCTTCACTACAATGTCATTGCATGCTTAATGGACACTGTCCTCTTCCACCCTTTCTCCAAATAACTCAGCAATGCCAAACCACGCACACAGCAGATCTCGACAATCTCATACACGACATCCACACTTCAGGACTTCACTTTGGATGTCCGAGACACTGAGGATTTGCGTGTTTCTGCTAGATTGCCTTGAATACATGGACACCACGTGCATCTCATGCTTATTTTGTGCTTATTCTGAGACTGTCAGCCTCTGCCTTTTATTGCTTTTAAGGGGCAGCTTGTTATTGTTCTGAACAGTTAAGAAGGTGAGCATGTTGCTGTGCAGTAACAAGATCCATCAATGTCTCACCTACAGCTTCTACAAGCTGCTTATTTGACAAACACTGCATGTGGGGTGGGATGGATGGAGGGAGGGAGGAAGATAGCAGCGGAATAACAATCTTTCCTGTAATGAGACAAGGGGAGGGACTGACAGTAATGATAGTGGATGGAAAATCAGTTAATGGTGCTGGAAGAAGAGAGAAGGTAAGATGTCCAGCGAGTAAGTAGGATACACAGAACAGGAAGGTTAGGTGTTCAGAAGGACGTGGTAGTGAGAGCTGTTAAATGGACATAAAGGCTGCAATAACGGGAGTTGTATTCCACAAGCCATGATGAGATGCGAGTCAGAGTCAGAGTGACTGATGACCCTAGTGTGAGTTGGCAGAGAGAAGATGGTGATACTCATCTTAGCAGGGAGCGGAGGATCATTAACCTCTTTCCTGCAAAGCTGTTTACTGTGTTCCTGTGGGGCATTGCACTGACCTGGCTTGCAATCTTATCCCAGACAGGCTGTATCTAGTGGTGTGGCCCCCTGTGCTGATTAGCAGGATATAGTATAGGCCTCCTGTCCTCCACCCCGCCCCTAGTACTTCCAGGTGCTAGCAACTAACTTACCTTTCTGGGTTATTTCCTTGGGGGGATGATAGTGCAGGACCAAGTGTGAAGGGCAGATCCTGACTTGCAGGATCTGATGTGCTATACATCTGGGATTTAAACATAGTCAGTGGTATGAACGTTACAAAGTCCCAACGGCACAAGCATTTCCACCTCTTCTGCTGTGAGACTTCATGAGATGGACACTGAAGTGACTGGTTGTAAAATTGATGAGATGTTGAGTGGAAGATTATGTGAGCATTGGGCTGCCATGAGTCACACTTGCAAAAATGCTTTGGCTGAAATTTCCTTTTTTAGGCAGTATTTTTCTTTTAGAACATTTTCGAATGGATTGAAGATCTTAATCTGAGTTTAATGTCAACCCCGACACATTTTGGCTTTGACTTTAGACACTTATAATACCTTTTTGTAGTTTGTTTCTTGCTCAAACATTCCTTTGTGCTTTTTTAAACAAGGGTAATATTACGAGAACACCTGCAAGTTCCAGTTCCATGTCAGGCCAGCAATTACAAATCTGTTCCCAAGTAGACCTGTGGGATGCCTTCCATATGTGTTTTCTACAGGATCTGATGCCTTTAGAAAATCAGACTGTTTCATGATTTCAGAGTTGAAGTAATTAACTGTTGCATCCAGTATTGCACACCTTTGAATATATCTGCTGGAAAACCAGAATTGGTGAACATTCAATCTTGTGCTTTTCTGTACAAATTTCCATGTTGGGTGAAAGGAGACTTGCTATTTTCATCACAGGCATTATTTGCTAGTAAAGTAATTCATTTAATATTGTTGTGGATGTGAAAATATGATGCATTTTTACATGCAACCAAATTTGGTTATTTAAGTATTCTATTTTAACTTGCCTGGCTAATTTGTATTGTAATGTTTGGGTTTGCAGGGCAATAATACTGTCATAATCTAATTCTTTGAGTTGATGACTATTCTATGGTATCTTATTAATGTGGAGTATTGATAACAAAAGTGGTTGTATGGATCAACTGTTTTTATTTGTAAAAATATGCTTTTCATAAATTATTGGCAAGTATATTCCAAAACAGTTCAAGTTGGAAATTACAGAAAGTACCATCAAAATATCACATTCCTTGCTGAGCACTTTATACCCTTGTGTGACTAAATCCCAATGCAAGTTTGGTACATTTTGCTAAATATGACGATTTATATATCTATACCAGCTATGATGGTTTCTATCAGTTAACAGACCCTTGGACATAATGGCGAAAAGACCTAGAGGGTGACCTTTCTTTCACTGCGTGTTGTTAGTTTAAATTCTGCTTCTAGACTCCCACTGGAACTCGCCATCCTGATTCTGTTGAAGTTCTACCCAATTGTATTTCTCCGTTTCTGTGGCTGACTGTTATTTTAAATTAAAAATTTCCTTGATTCCATGTTCTTCCACCCAATCCAACTAATTATGTAAAAATTTATTTTTTGGCCCAGCACCTAACCTGTTTGTTCCTGTTTCACTTTCGATTGAGTCACCTCACTGCTTTATGTTCAAACACATGTAATTGAGTTGATAAGACCTGAACTAGTGAAATAAGTTGAGATTGGTTATAGTTCTAAGAAATTGACTGTAAGTTGAGATTGGAGAAAAGAAAAATGAGGACTTCGGAAAGGGAGTAGTGTTATTTTCATGAAATTCAATGAACTGCCTAGTCCAATTTTATTGCACTAAATATTTAGTGTATTAATATGCATGTTGCGGAAGGTGAAACCATTATTCAGATCTATGTCAAGGGCATTATTTTTCATCATGGCAAATAATTTTTATGATCGCTCATCTTTATACTTTATCATTTTGTGTTCATTCATTTGTACTTATGGATTTTTGTTTTCCTTTTCTTTTTTAATCATTTTCTTTTATTTTGTTTCCCATATCCAGTACCTGCAGATGAAATGGCCATTGATTGATGTGCAGGCAGGGAGCCTACAGGGTAGGCAAGGACTGAAGGATGCTAGGTCACCATCTCCAGCACATATTGTTGTAAGTAGTGGCTAGATGTATTTTCTTTGCATCAGTGTGAGTATTTCAAAAGGATACTATCATTCAAGAATAAAGCTGTTGGTAAATAACTTATGGAGAATATGCCTTAATGTTGCTGTTGTGTACAATATATTTAAGCACACAAGATCCTTGATTATACTATTGTGTATAATGTACCCTTGCCAAAATAGGAACTAGTTCAAATCTTAAAATAACAAATAATGAGCTTGCCAGTGGCATACAGTGTGGTTGCCATTCCTGGCCCATGGTCAGACAGGGATTGAAATATCTTTTTTAAATTGTCTTCATTGTTGTTTGAACAGCAGTACTTCAATTTTCCTTTGAGCTTTTCTTATCTTTGCAGAAAACATTGGGGTATGGTTCACTTTGACTCATGTATGGAGAGAAGCTGAACACGAGTAGAAAATAGATTACTTGTTGATCATGTGAAGTGAATGTCTCTGAAACACAAAAACATAGTATACTTATATGTAGACACATTTATAAGAAAACTGTCTCCTTTGCCTCGGTATTTGTGAAATGTGTTCACAACTATAGTGAAGTGAAAAGGGGCTGCATAGGCAGTTAGATACTGGAAGTATAAGGTGTTTTATGGTTGAATTCTTCACTCATTTTGAAAATAGCATAATGTGTTACTGTTGTGGCAATTGGAATGTTACGTTGGATTTATTTGGGAAGGGGATTGCACATAGCTCTCATACACTTCTTCTCAACATTTATGCTCATGGCAGACTTTATGGAGTCTGAATTTTTTTGGACCCATGAACCTGAATCAGTGATAAAAGGGAACCAGATTTATCAGAGTAAATGCTAGGATCTAACTGATGGATTTCAGTAACCTAGAGCCTATATTGCTATGATACGCATATAAAAGTAACTATAGAATATTATAAGATCGTAATGTCCTCTTCCCTTTCCAGCAACATTCCTGTTCTGTATTCATAAGCAGAAGTGAACCCTGAGCAATGCTCTTTGCTCTGCTTCAGTGACTGGCTGAACACTGCACAATAGGTTATTCTTTGACCCCAATTATCACTGTGATCCTCCACAGCTGCTAACAAAATACCTGTGTGCTGTCCTTTGTTATGTGTTCATCAAGTCCTGATTAATTGTCCAATGGTTAACTTAGTAAGATATACTATGGTGTTATTTACCTTTTCAAAAAACAACTTTATGGTAAATTTCTGGCAACACCTATTGTGTAGGAGTTTTGATTTCCTCTTAACTGCTATGTATAGAATTTAGTTTGCGAATGAAATGACAATTTCTTTTCTGTCAAACTATTTATTTTATTTGGCAAAAGGTCTTTCTCGATCTAACGAGAATTAGCCTTTCAGTGATTACAGGTGGAATGTTTTGGGTATCTACTCATTTACAGTTGATATAAATTCTCCTTGTGTTTGACACCCCTCCTAAATTCCCAAAAGACAATGCTCCCAGTTAACATTAGCGCTTTTCTTTTAAATGGTTTTGTCCATTGTCCACAGCGATTAATGTGGCTCAATGCAGAATTTTCCATTTAAAAAAAAATTGCCACCTGTGAGTGTGCAGAGAACGTGTCTAGTTTGTACTCCTAGTGGCATACTAACACTTCAACTTGTCCTGATCATATCTTACTATGATTTGAAATTGTTTCCAAAACTAGTTAATTTGCATGGACAGTGAAAAAACTCTTGTGTTGTGGTGGTTCTGTGATATGGGTTTTGGATGCAGTCAGTCATTATTTGGAGTTTTGCACAGAATTCAGCTGAATATAAATAGTGGTTTAATGTCAATCCCTCTGTCTTAGAATATCATTTTCGAGATGAAAAGCCCAATAAAGGTTGTGATGTATTCTTACACAAACAAACATTAGAAAACAAAAGTGTTGACATGCCACGTGCTCATACATTGCTATCCCTGTTCACGTCTTGTTAACTGCAAACATTGTAAGCCTCCTAATCAGCATGAGCCTTGAACATGTGGCTACCAACCAGTATTCTAGGGTGAAGAATGCTTCTGTTCAAAGAAAATCACAAAGAATGTGTTTATGATTTTGCTACAGATAGCAAGCAGCGGAAATCTTCCTACAGCGAGATACCAATGATTATGTGACTGCTTTACATCGAATATTTGCAATTTGGTAGCATGACAAATTGTTTTTCACTAAATTCAAAGCATACCTTCCCTGGTCACTAATCTGTCTGATATGTATGCCAGATGCTGTTGCACTGCATGAATGAAGTTTGAAAAATTTTTAATGCTCAAGTTACCTGATGGTGTGGGACTTCCCATAAATCTCACAGTTCCATGTAATATTAAAAATTGACTCCATTCCACATTTCTTCCACCCCTAAGCAAAACTCTATTGAAAGTGAAGGGGTTTGTGCTCATTATCTTACCAAGATATTAAGTGAAGTTATTGATAGCTGTGCAGAGATAGAGTCTTAAATGCTATTGAAGATAAGTACAAGCAAATTACTTGGAAATGAAAATTGAAATTATGTTAAAAGATCCACATGCAAACTTGTTCATAACTTACAAACATTTCAACTCCCTCTTGCAAATGTTGCCACAATGACTTGCTGAGTCAAGGATAGGAAGCTAAACGTCTGATAAGGTGCTTCATAATGGTCCAAAGATAAAGAAAGTATCCCTAGGTCCAGTGCCTTCAGAGGTTGACTAGGATTAGCAGGAGTACATTCCTGATCATTGCAGGCAAAATAGCAACCACATTCCACCAGGTTAACCTAGTTTCTGGCCAAATCCCCTCAACCCCGACAAACACTAATGCTTTTCAGCGAAAAAGCCTTTAGGAGAAGTGGGATATAATGTTGTGAAGTTTAAAATATCAAAATCAAGTGTGTTAATGCAAAAGTCAATGTAATTGAGAAATTGATGATTTTAGGATTTTGGCGAAAGTTCCTGAATTTCTGCTCATGTGGTGATACTTAAGAGGGAAATGGTATGGTCTCTGATAGTTTGTGTATGTCATTCTGGTTTTCATTGATTGCATGTTCTGTATCTATATTGTTTTGATGAGTTTAGGTCATGGATTTACTTCTTGGCAGTATTTCATATGTTTTTTCGTAATGCTGTTTGCTCCGCTCAGCAGCTGTTATGGCCCAGAAGCAGCAACTTGCAGCCAAGCAGTAAAAGTAATACATGATACTGGTGCCAGAGGTCATTCTGCTGTGGCTCACAGAAATGTCATAAAGAACAGTATGGAGCACTTTTAATAATTATCCACTTAATTAAACAAATACATACCTTGTGTCTTTTATTGATCACAGAAGTCGGTTTTTTTCCAAAATAGTAAAGAGGTTCAGAAATGAAATTTGCACTTTAGTGGATGCACATGGCTGGCTATCAAACTTAGCACAATCAAAACAGCTGGACAAAGTGGGTAATCAAGCTAGTGAGGCAGTTAATGGCACTATTTCAAGAATGTAATTGGAAAGAAATTGCTTAAGGCACAGAACAACTAATGTCACTTAGTTGTGATTTATCAGAAGTGTAGTAAATGGTTTAATGGGAGGTTCGCATGAATTTAGAAGTTTTTTTGGAAAATTAATAAACTAATTCACATTCCAAGGCAGACTGTCCTTTAGATACTCGTGCAAGAAAATAGCATCAGGTCCCCGGTGCATATCTGCTTGAGCTGAGTTTTGCCTAACATCATCTCTTGATGCTGTACCAATGATGGCACTGTTAATATAAATCTGAAGTTGAGACCCATTGATATCGGAGGTGCTTTTACATCAGAAGTATTTGCTTGGTTCAGATTATAGAGGAGCAGTGGCTGTGTGCCACGTTTTCATTGTTCAAACTGCTTCCTTTGTCCCAACTCATCTTTTTTCCTAGTTTTCTTGTGAGGAAATAAGAGCCAGAATTTACACCGTAAATGCAAGGTGATGATGTATCTGTGTTACCCTCTAATAATCTGATTTTAATGGGCACCTGGATGTCCAGGTTTTGCATCTCCAGTTGAATCTGACCAATTGGAGCTGGAAATGCAGCATTTCTGATCTTCTATCCTCTTTAATTTAGGCTCAGAAAGAGGTGGTATGTATCCTAACTTGCACAAAGTTCTGTTCAAATTTTATCCCAGTGCTTGATGATCTATGTTGGCTCTTGATTCAATAGTGTCTTAAGTTTAAAAATCTGATCACCATGGTCATAATTGTTCCTTTATATGTTTGAGGAGACAAAGATCTTCATGAATGTAATATTTGTATTTGAATGATAATTTATACTTGGAGCTGAGAATAGCATTTAGGCACAAAGAACTTCTTTGAAACAATTGCTGCTATTGCTTCATGGATATCAGGAACCATGATGCACAAATTAGTGTTGTAGACTGGTGCTACAACATTTTGTCCCAATACTCTCAAATCAGGACTTATTTTCTTTAAAAGATGTTTCTTAAGTATGTTTTTTTTGGGGAAAACATTGGATAAGTAGAAGTCTATGTTGTCCTGAAAATGTGCTGCTGTCATAGCTCACTGTCATGTTGCTTAGCATGGCAATAAAGGAAGATGGGAACATCACAAGTAACAATCGAAATAAGACTGTAAGATCAACTTGAGCTCGTTGTGAAATATCTATTGAACAAATCATCAAACCTCACAGAACATAAGGGACCATTTGACTCATTTCAAGGAGCTGACACAGGTGCAAGGGTCACCTATTAATCTCATTCTGTGAATCTTAAAACACTGATGCAGACCATTCAACCCATCATGCCACTGTGATTTCTTGAGATAAAAAAGTTACTCAAATGGTCCCGCTGTGTTTTTCCCCTAGACTTGCCAATGTGTGTATTTCATCTGCAAAGCCAATTACCTTTTAGAAATTGCATTTGTTACTAGTGCACACTCTAGTCAAAACAATGTCTCCTTATTCATTCTGTCAACACCCCCACCTCATAATTTTGAACATATTACTTAATACCCCAATTATGTCTTCTACAAGAGGAACAATCTAGCTTCTCTGTAAGTCTGTCTTGGTAACTGAATGCTATTGATTTTTCTTGTCTGTCACACTGAAATGAAGCTCCTGACAAAATCAGGTGCCTTAAGCTTCAATGTGGTTTTTGACCATATGTTTCAGAAGTTGTTTTTCTTACAAAAGAAAATTAACTTCTGACTTTTAAAGTTAAACTGGAATTAGTGTTGAGTACATTGAGGGTCAGTCATTGTATGTGAAACAATAGTGATAAGGTGGCTTTTGGATTGTCATTGTTATTATACTGTGATGGCAGAATGAGGGAATGTCAATATATTTGTTAAGAATGGTTGCCAGCTAAGATCCACGTACTGTAAATATTGAGGGAGTGACCCAGTGAGATGCTTGGTAATTCTCCCTTTCAAATGGGAACTCAAACAAAGTGACTTTTCAAGGTTTTGTTTTCCTTTTAGCCCCTCTGTGTTTAAAAACTGCTTGTAGTAAAGTAGAGATCCAGTGAAAAGCTGGATGAGCTTTTGAACCAGGAGAAACATTCTTGGAACAGACAGACCTGTTTCTGATTAGCCTGTGACTGATGGCAACCAGGTTACCTGAGAGCAGAAATAGGCAAGACGGAACAGCTTTCAAATTACTGACTTTTGGCAGCAACAGTTCATCTGAACTAAATTTAAACAAGGAGGATGTTCAGAATAGTGCACTCTTCATTCCTCTGACTGTGAAGATGGTTCTGAAGACCGTGAATTATTTTGCAGTGTGTATATTCGGTTACAAAGATCGGGCAGCTTTTAAGTAATGTTGCCATGTAACCCTGTCAGTTATGTACAGAACTACATTTCATTCACTTAACCTGCACAGCAACATGTTTTTTTTCCCCTTCTGCAAGCTGAAACCTTCATGGCGGTTGTTGAAACTGACCACCTAAGAGTCAGACCAAAAGCAAAAAAAGTCATTACTTGAGGAAATTGACTCTGGACAGTTATCCCTTGTATTGATGGATTTTTTTTTAGGATGCTTTCTGTACAGATAAAGGTAGAATCAGCTCTTGTGGAGATGGATGTTGACTTGTACAGACTGACTGCAGATTGTTCACACTGTAAATGTGACCGTATTGTTCATGGTGTTCTCTTTTAAAATGAGTGGGAAAAGAACACCTGCACCTTTTTTTTCCCCAGCCAAAACAAAAGCCACAGTGAACAAGTGTTCAACTTTAACTAAATGAGCAGTTGAAACAAAATTTAAAACTATGGAATCATAGACTTAAAAGGTCATGTAGGACATGAAGTTGAGAACAGCCCACTCTGAGCTGCTTGGGAAAGGGAATAATGTCGTCTTTTTTCCTTCCCTCAGTGTTCTCTCTGAATGATAACAAGTAGCCTTTTTCATTCATAGAGTGTTCGTTTGTAACTGAGCCTGAAGAATAAAAATTATAAATGATTATTCAACAAGACAGTACCTCTTTGTTAACCCTTCTAGGCTCTAATTCATTTCTGCTTAAAAGTGCATATGCACAATGTAATGCTCTCATTATTGTTGGCAATAGCTGTAGTTATCCTTTCAAAATACATATTCATATTTTTGAGGGGTTTAGATGGTCAAATGATTTATCAAGACACTTGGATGGAAATTAATAAAAGAATGAAGTTTTACTGTGGGAAAAGGGGAATAATGGCAACTAGAATATCATTCGTCTTCATGAATGCTGCCTCCTGTCGGCTGATGGAAGAACAACATTGATTTTTAACTTGTTATCCCATTTAGTTACTTCCAGTTTGAGTAGGGGAGATTGATATCCATGCATGGCTCACTTTACCAGTTTTACATTGAACCTGGTTTACTAATCCTGACAGCAGAATCAGACACACATTTTAAAAAACGTTTGCTGCTCTATTCTACAATTTGGTAAAGTAGCTAGTTCTATTGGCAAAACATTACATGGGCTCTAGGCTTCTACCCTGTAATCGACAAAGCACCAAAAATAAAAGTACCATAACTATTCACTTATATCATTTTATCTTTAAAAGAAATTCCTTTTCTGTTAAAATATTAGAATAAAACATTTTTTGTGTCTGCAAAAAACTGGTTTTCCTTAAGAAAATGCCAGCATTTAAACTGCAAAAAATATATTTGATTTATTAAATGCATTGGATAATAGTTTGAACATTCAGCCCATTCTTATTTTATCACTGAATATTTAAATATTGAAATTTTAATACTGAACATTTTGAAGGAAATGCATATGTTTGCATGGAGTAGGGTAACATATAGGCTTTGTGTGCATTTGCAGTATGTTAGTGGATGATTAGTTACTTTTGCTGTGCTTTACATCAATAATGATGTGAGCAATTTTGGGTGTGAACTTGGACCTTGAAATTATGCTATTTGATTAAGGCTAGGGGCTGATAGGAACCCTTTATCTTGTGTTGGTTCATATATCCACTGAACTTCAGTGGAATGCAATATATATTAGTTTGCAATTTGCAAAGACTTTGTATTTAGTGTTAGGTGATATTGGATTCTTAGCATCAACCTATTTTTATGAAAAAGGAACTGGGTCGGGCATCAACCAATTATGCAGTCCTTTTCTTTGTGGATGTGGGTCAAGTTTATACATCTTTTTGCCAGTACATGTATATGCTTTACTGAAGTCCAGATGTGGGTAAATTTGCAATGGAAAAGGGATTAATCAATTTCACAAAGCATGATTTGTCAAATACTTAACTTTTTAATTGATCAGTTAGCAATATTTCAGTATGCTGGCATTCGATCAGCCAGTATTAGATTATCTGGCAAGATCACAAGGTCCCAGTGCTTGGCTAAACTGTTATCCGGCATTCGATTATCTGGAATTCAATTAACTGAACGAAATACTCGCAGCCCGTGTCTTTTGAATAATCGAGATTCCTCTGTATATCTGTCATTATGGCATACATATAGCTTGCACACACACTACTGCAGAATCCGTCCATTTCTCTTTGTCCTTCCATTTAAAAAAAGGCCTTTTATTGATATTACAGGGGTTATTTTCTGGTTTTCAGGTGCTTTTTAATTCTCACTAAATAATTTATGACATGATACATTCATGTGAAGCGTATTAACATTACCATCTGTATTTCTGTTAAGAAGTGGAATATTTGGAAGCAGAATTAGAAGAATTTATCAATATCCTCAAGTATCAATCCAATATTAAAGCCACAGCACTTGGAAATCATTCATTTTCTAGACTGGCAAAAAAACAAAGGTTTGTTTTTTCAAATTAGTAACACAAACGTTTATACACAGACAAAAATATCCTACTAGACCATACAAATTGGTGAGGTTATAGTTGATACATTTCCATCAAGTACGCTCAAAAGTAGATTATTAACCAGGCAGTTGTTGCATTTTGGATTCTGTCTTCGTTTTAAATTCAGCAATTGATTCAACAACTTTCATCACAATAATATCCCCTGCATGTTTGCCAAACAGGAGCTCCTGAACAAATACAGCCTTGAGGTACAGATTTCAATTTCATTTGCAACTGATTCATTATTTTGGTGATTTCAAGGTTTTTTTTTATGGATATCAACTGAATTTCAAGCTGAAATAGGCTGTTTTGGCCCTTTGAGAGTGCCTCATCAATCAATAAGTTCATGACTGATCTGTTTGTGTTCCGAGTTCGACATTCCCATCTAACCCTGATAACTTTGATTCCCCTACCTATAAACAATATAATATCTCTTCATCTGGAAACTAGTCAGTGATTCTGCCTCCTCCGCCTTGGCAAAAAGGCAGCTGGGTCAGGATTCTCGGCTCCTCTGCTCTCTCTAGGCGACTGCCTCACTGAGCGTTTCTCATGCTATTCCTCCGATTGCAGGTTGCTTCTCTCCCAGGTTTGTTGCTGATCTTGTGGGAAAAGGCAGGAAAGTGCAGGTGATGATTGTTAGATGACTATGATTTGATGGGCTGAATGACCTAGTCCTAGTCCTGCTCCTGTGTCATATGGTTACGGTTTTGTAGTGCATCTAATCAACAGCAATTATGAGATATATGCATCCTACAACCACCACTTCATTTCCTTTTGTTCTATTTACAAGGGCAATCATTCCCAAATTTGCTGCCCCGAGTGCATTTTCCTGGGCAATTTGGAGGTTTCATTCGTAAATTTGCCATCTGCCCTGTGTATTTTGAGACCTGGTACATAAGAGTCAATAATGCAATAAACAACACCAAGGTGCTTCACACTATTATCAAACAAAAAATTGGCACTGAGCCAGATATTATGATGATGATTATGGTAAGTACGAGGATTTCAGCAATAGATAAGCTAAGGCCGGGGATGAGTTAGATAATATTATAATACCAAGCTCAGCTCTACATCAAATATTAAGACCATAAGAAATCGAAGTAACTACTGAGCTAAAGCCGGCGCCCAGGTTGCGAGCAGGCTAGTTTGGCTGAAGAGGAGTAGGATTGAATTAGTGACCACAGAATGGAATTATATAATGTACACTGAAGTCAAAGGTTCCTTTTTTTCCCCAATACTTAGTTGAACAAAAGTTTTGGTCATCTACTATAGGATGTTTCATGAACAGTTTGACAACTTAAAAGCAGTATGGTTAAGAGAATTGGTCTTGCAGTACAGATGAATGTTGCTCATTGCTACTTCCGAGCAGCTTTCTAAACTTGAGTAGAATAAAAGCTCTGAAGAAGAGTGTTGCAGCAGTGCAGGACACTGTTTAGGCCTCTTTTGGAATACTGCATTCAATTTTGGTCTCGCTGCTGTAGGAAAGATGTTGTTAAACATGAAAGGGTTCAGAAAAGATTTACAAGGATACTGCCAGGGTTGGAGGGTTTGAGTCATAGGGAGAGGATGAATAGGCTGGGGTTATTTTCCCTAGAATGTCAGAGGCTGAAGGGTGACCTTATTGAAATTTATAAAATCATGAGGAGAATGGATAGAGTGAATAGTCTTCCTCTGGGTAGGGGAGTCGAAAACTAAAGGGCATAGGTGAGAGGGGAAAGATTTAAAAAGGATTGAAGGGGCAACTGTTTCACCAGCAGAAAGTGCTGCGTGTATAGAATGAATTGCCAGAGGAAGTGTTAGAGGCTGGTACAATTACAACATTTAAAAGGCATCTGGATGGGTAAATGAAAGAAAGAGTTTAAATGGATATGGGCAACATGCTGGCAAATGGGATTAGATTAATTTCGGACATCTGGTTAGAATGGAATAGTTGGGTTGAAGGGTCTCTTTCTGTGCTTTATTTGTCTGTGACTCTAAGAGTCACTCGACTTGAAACATCATCTCTGCTTTCTCTCCATATGCAGCCAGACCGCCTGAGTTTCTACAGCAATTTCTGTTTCTGTTTCTAAACTTCAATATTTTGCTCTAGTGTCACTAATCTTGTTGTTAATCATTAAAGTCCACGTTTACTCAAGGATATATTTGAAATATCAGATTATTGAAATTAAACTCCTTTTTAAATTAGCAGGAGTTGACACAACTTAAGTACACAATGTCAGTAGCCAATTGGTAGCTAATAGACATTCTGAATAAAGTTTGCAATCTCACAGCTTGATTTTTCACTATTGAAGTAAACGTAACATAAATTCTACATAACGGGTGTGGTTTATTTTGTCATGTTTGATTTAATTGCACATGGTTTATTGAATGATCCTGTTCTTTTGCTCTATTGGTCATAGATCAACGCTTCCAAACAGAGGCTAATGAATACTGATCAGCATTGAGGACTTTCAGTTTTGAACAGTGTAGACAGTTAATGAGGCCATACATCTTCTGGACCTTGTACTTGCTATGCTGGTAAAAGGCAGAAGTATGGGAAGTGAATTGATGTATTTTATAGACTTTCTTCTTGCAGTGACTTGACTCATATGAAGACCCTTTGTACACTTTCTTGCGATCTGACCAAGTTAGATTTTAGATTGTATTCCAAGGTTCCATTATTTTATTGTACAAGTAACTATTACAATGTTTTGGATTGCCATTCTAATTATTTTTATCTAAGTTATAATAAACACTACTTTCTTTAAAAAAAATCAGTGCATTCTTGGCTAAGTCTTGAGGTTTGAACAATGGCAAGACCTAAAATCCCATATTTCACTTACTCGCCTGCATTCCCACATTAAAGTGAAATTTGATCTCTGACTAGCAAATCTATTGAAAGCCACTTTTGTAGCTTTTTTTCCCCTACTTTCTTGGTTGAGATATTTGTATTGAAAAGAACCTGCCAGTGAGAAAGTACGTATGCACTTTATTTCCTCTTGTTGGATCTAACAATACATGTCAAATTGGATAATCTTGAATACAAGTACAGAATTCTATAATTTCTTCTTGTGAATCTTTGTTTCTCTGTAGGTTATACTTACCCCCATTTTTACCAAATTGCACTATGGTAGGTCTGAGCCCATTTAAATTGTTCAGTTTTCACTTGCGACATGTTTTGACAGAACTCCAGGTGTCTTTTTGTTTGCCTCAATATAGTTCAGCAGGTTTGCCAATTAGTGTCAAGCCAAAGCCAGTGGGTAGTTTAGAAGGTCATGTGGTGAAGGGGTACTTGGTAAGTTGATCTGCAGCAGCCTGTGCCTTCATCCTGCATGAGTGTGGCCTGGGAAAGTTCTATGGTGAGTGATAAAATAAGTTTGGAGTGGAAATATAGGGAAGATATTGACTGTTCTTTCATAAGCTGATGTTGCTTTTCCAAATTTGACATTTTCTCTGACATCCTCCACTTTCTGTCAGAGCAAGCTCCTCTGGTTTTTTAAACCATTCTCAACTGGCTGTGATTTTGTCCTGTTATTCATGGGGTGGAAGTATATCATTAAGTATTTCTCCCTTGTCTATCACAAAGATTGTCTCAAGCTCAAAAGAGCATTGTGATATGTCTGAACTCCTGAGAATTTTCATAGCAGCGCAGTATTATCAGAATGTGTGAATGCGATGACAGCTAACATCACTATAAAAGGGCGGCACGGTGGCTCAGTGGTTAGCACTGCTGCCTCACAGTGCCAGGGACTCAAGTTCGATTCCAGCCTTGGGCGAATGTGTGGAGTTTGCACATTCTCCCCGTGTCTGCATGGGTTTGCTCCGGTTTCCTCCCGCATTCCAAAGATGTGCAGGTCAGGTGAATTGGCCATGCTAAATTACCCATAGCCTTGGATGCATTAGTCAGAGAGAAATGAGTCTGGGTGGTTTACTCTTCGGTGTGAACTTGTTGGGCCGAAGGGGCTATTTCCACACTGTATGGAATTTAATCTAATCTAAACAGGTTCTGCAATAAATGCAAACCCATGTTATAAGAAAATTGCATAATAGCAGCACCATTTAATGGGGCTGAAATCGTGTTATAGAAATGTCCCCAGTTCATCAATTGTGTTATAGCAAATTTGCATTAACAAAACACACGTTAAAGTAGAGCGACCTGTAGTGCAATAATAGCAAAATAAGTGCAGATGCTGAAGATGTGAAAAGAAAACATCAAGTACTGGACAAACTCTCAGGTCTGGCAGCATCTGTGGAAAGAGCAGCAACAGCTTTTTGAGTCCAATATGTCTATTCTTTGGAACCAGCTAGGTCTCCTCTCCAGCATATCTTATCACTCAACAAAGAACTTCCTCAGGCAACTATAACAAGATGGCAAAATAGACTGTTGCAGATCTTCTGAAGAAGAGTCCCATCAAACTTGAAACACAAATTTAGTTTCTCTACGCAGATGTTGCCAGAACTGCTGAGCTTCTACTGTACTTTCTTTGAATATCACCTGAGGTTGAAAATTTCCTGAATGGTGCATTTTTGGATGTGGTTACACTGCACTTTAAGGTTAAGCAGGAAAATGGTGAGTTGGTGACTTGCCAATCAACCAGTGGTGATAATAGAGACCTGGTTTAAAAGAGGACTAGGTACTAAATATTCGCCTGAGATATTCAGAAAAGATAAAGAAAGAAAGGAGACAGTGTTGTAGTTTTAATTAAAGGGAGTATAGAACAACCTCGATTATCCAAATGAGATGGGGAGGGGGTGAGTAACTTGTTCGGACTGCTGATTATTTGGATAACAGATAATGTTTTTACAGGACCTTGAGATTTTGTTTGGATAATCCAAATTTCAGATAATTGATGATCGGATAACAGAGGCTGCTCTGTACTATAGTGCTGCAAGAAGGAGAGAGGCTACCCTGGTTTAGGTAAGGTCAAAATCAGTTTAGCTAGAGCTGAGAAATGATTGAGGCACTGTCGGGAGTATATTCTTTTGACCATAAATAGTATTGTGGAACACATTTGCAACGGAATTATAGAGGTGAAACCATGATAGCATAATTATAAAGAGGACTTTACATTATTGGGCTCAATCTATAAAGCAAGGTAGCAAGGGGGAAGAGTTTCTAAACTGTGGTTAGGTGAATTTTGTAGATCTGATGTTTCCAGTCCATTGAGGAAAGATGCGTTGTTGAGATCTGATGAATAAGGTGAGTCAAGTAGGTCCAATGTTAGGAGGGTAACATTTATGAGACACTGAGCATAGTGCCATCAGATTAATGTTAGTTTATGGCAAAGTACAAGGAGCAATTCTGAGTCAAATAATAAATTGAAGGAGGCCAATTTCAATGGGTTGAGAGAGAATCTGATTCAGGTAAATTAGAACCAAAGATTGCTGGCCCAACTGTAATGCCTTTAAAGAGGCATTGCTTCAAATACATTGTGAAGTACGTTGCCATGAGGGGGGTAAAGCTAGCACAAACTAAACCAGTGCTCAATGGATGATAGAAATGCGTAAGGCAAAAGTGAGGACTGCAGATGCTGGAAACCAGAGTTTAGATCAGAGTGGTGCTGGAAAAGCACAGGTCAGGCAGCATCCGAGGAGCAGGAAAATCGACGTTTCTGGCAAAAACCCTTCATCAGGAATACTTGTACTAGAATGGAGGTGCATGGATTTCAAGTCTAGTTACATTACCATTGTACCACCAGCTTCCCTAATTCCTGATGAAGGGCTTTTGCCCAAAACATCGATTTTTCTGCTCCTCGGATGCTGCCTGACCTGCTGTGCTTTTCCAGTACCACTCTGATCTAAACTCTGGTTTCCAGCAACTGCAGTCCTCACTTTTGCCTTACGCATTTCTATCATCCATTGAGCACTGGTTTAGTTTGTGCTACCTTTACCCCCCTCATGACAACATACTTCACAATGTATTTGAAGCTTTGCCTCTTTAAAGGCGTTACAGTTGGGCCAGCAATCTTTGGTTCTAATTTCCCTGAATCAGATTCTCTCTCAGCCCATTGAAATTGGCACTCCTTCAATTTATTATTTGACTCAGAATTGCTCCTTGTACTTTGCCTTAAACTAACATTAATCTGATGGCACTATGCTCAGTGTCTCATATATATTACCCTCCTAACATTGGATCTACTTGACTCACCTTATTCATCAGATCTCAACAACGCGTCTTTCCTCAATGGACTGGAAACACATCAGATCTACAAAATTCACCTAACCACAGTTTAGAAACTCTTCCCCCTTGCTACTTTGCTTTATAGATTGAGCCCAATAACGTATAAAGCAAGGTAGCAAGGGGGAAGAGTTTCTAAACTGTGGTTAGGTGAATTTTGTAGATCTGATGTGTTTCCAGTCCATTGAGGAAAGACGCGTTGTTGAGATCTGATGAATAAGGTGAGTCAAGTAGATCCAATGTTAGGAGGGTAACATTTATGAGACACTGAGCATAGTGCCATCAGATTAATGTTAGTTTATGGCAAAGTACAAGGAGCAATTCTGAGTCACATAATAAATTGAAGGAGTGCCAATTTCAATGGGTTGAGAGAGAATCTGATTGAGGTAAATTAGAACCAAAGATTGCTGGCCCAACTGTAATGCCTTTAAAGAGGCATTGCTTCAAATACATTGTGAAGTATGTTGCCATGAGGGGGGTAAAGGTAGCACAAACTAAACCAGTGCTCAATGGATGATAGAAATGCGTAAGGCAAAAGTGAGGACTGCAGATGCTGGAAACCAGAGTTTAGATCAGAGTGATGCTGGAAAAGCACAGTAGGTCAGGCAGCATCCGAGGAGCAGGAAAATCGATGTTTCGGGCAAAAGCCCTTCATCAGGAATACTTGTACTGGAATGGAGGTGCATGGATTTCAAGTCTAGTAACATTACCATTGGTTCCACCAGCTTCCCTAATTCCTGATGAAGGGCTTTTGCCCGAAACGTCAATTTTCCTGCTCCTCAGATGCTGCCTGACCTGCTGTGCTTTTCCAGCACCACTCTGAAAAAATCAATAAAAATGTGTAAGATGAAGCGGGAAAATATGCGTATAAAAAAATCTGAGGTTGATAAGTTATGAGAAACCGACTCAATATAAAAAGTTCAGGGAACTGAAAAAGGAAGTAAAAGATGGAGAAAATATGAGGAAAGACTAGCCACTGACAAAGGTACAATACAAAAGTCTTCTACATGCTTTATTTTGTTGGCCCTTTACCATTTGTGAGAAGTGGGGTTGATTGGGGATCATAAGGGAAAATCACATGTGGAGGCAGTGGGCATGGTGAGGTAAACGAGTACTTTTTTATGTGCCTTAGCAATTGCTACAAAATTTAATTTGAATCAAGAGACTTCGAGGAAACAGATAGATTGGTGGAATGGGCAGCCATGAAATATTAATGATGAGAAGTGTAAAGTGATGAATTCCAGAAGGAAGTGTGAGATGGAGGAGTGGGTCCAGCTGAATTCCTCTTGGAGAGCTGACAGGTACATGCTGAGCAGAATGGCCTCTGGTGTTAGAACCATTCTATGATTCTAACTGATTCCATACTGTTGGTTTTAACTTTGCTTGAAGAGACTAGGCTAGCCTAAAGCTGCTTTGGAAATCTTGCACTTTATTTTCACACCTTTGACTATGATAAAGGTATTCGTCTACAAGTTGGTTGTAAGAGAGTTTTGTCTATGTTATATTTTTGTAATAGCTGGAAAACAGTATCACTAGTTTAAATCTTTGTGACCTCTTGCACTGTCACCATAAAGTGACTGGGAATTTAGAATGTCACCTTCAGGCAATTGCTCCATCCATGTTAGAAAATAGTTTCTGTATCAAGGATAAAATCTTTTTTAGCTGACGAAAGATGCAAAATGGTAGCTTGCATGCCTATTTGCACTTCCATGTCTCCAGTGCAGTTGTGATTTTTTTTTGGGCCCTATGTTGTCTGTGGCTACTTAGGCAATTGTAAGGTGGATCTTTGGGTAAAAAATAGTATTGTGGGATGTTTGTTTTTTGCTTGAAGAAAGAGTAAGAGTTGATTTGGAACTTTCCCAACTTCTTTTTATAACTGTTTTTGACCAGGTAAACAGGAACCACTAGTTGTAACAGTCGAAACAGTTTCCTTTACAGTGTTGATAGACAAAGAGGGATTAGAATAGCTGCTAGCAGCGATGTAGAATTTGACCATATTTCTTGATTTCCTCAAATTTTCATTAGTAAGAAATTATTGCAGACTTTTATTGAAACAATATGGAGGTAGGAAAGCATGACTAATTAATGCATCTTTGTAAATGCCTTTTGTAATTAATGCTTATTTGAGTCAATGTATTTGTATGTAAGCATCACGGTTGCTAACTTTCATAAAGATAAAGTTCACTTTTTTGGCTTGCATTTCCCCAGCCCTATTCTTGATCTTCATGAAAATCTTTTCTCCATTCTGCTTACATATTGTCTGACATCAAATTTTATTCCGCCAAGTTTAATTTGCTGCTTCATTGTTTAGTCCAATAAGACAATTTGTCCTAATAATACTCGTTCCCATATCCTCAGCGTGTTGCACGGTAATTGTGCTCCTACCCTATACTATTTCTTCAGTCCTTCTCATTCTAGTGCCATTTAGAAGCATTCCGTTACTAAGCAAGATCACTGACATTAGTCTTGTAATCTCAGTCCATTTAACTTTATTTATTAAAGTTACAGAGACCACTGTTTGGCTATTGTTTCTTCATATTTCTTAAGTCTGTGCAACAGCTGACACTCAATAACTTGAGTTTCATCACTTGTTCTTCATCTGTCAACAGTTTTGGTCTTGGTAACTTTGATTTCAGTCAAATCATCTCAGTGCCATTGCTACAGTTACTGCTACCTCTTTTTTCAAGATTCATATTTTCATCACATTAGTTAACTGGCTGTTTAGTGAAAGTCCATACAAAACTCTAATGATGCAGAAGAAATTTCTTCAACGATTACATCCTTGTCGTCATTTTTCTCTCATTGCCTTTTTTTTATATTTCAAGGATCCTGTATAGTCAGGTTTTCGCTTGTTCTTCTCACTGTAGGTACACTGTGTCAGTGTTTGGTCACCCTCTAACATAGCTACTATGTTAAATTTATTGCGTACTTTATTGTTGACACTTTTTTTTTCTACCAAGGGCTTCCAAACTGTGGAAACTTTTACCTTCTCATACCCCAAATTCTCGTTACAATGTTGACTTCTCAAACCCAAGCTTGGTGACACCTATTCAATGTTTTGTGTTTTAAGTTGTCCTGTATTGACTTTTTTTAACTTGATGATAAGTAATGTATCACTTCAATTTGGTGATAACCTTGGATTTTAGGTCCATACTAGAGTCGTTGAGTTGGTATGGCCCAGGAGACCATTTGGCCTATCAAATCCATGTGGCTCTCCATGGAGCTGTTAGTCCTGTTTCTCAACTTTATCCTCTCTCTACAAATTTAATTCCCCCAAGTGCTAAACTCCATTTGAAATCACTTATCACCTCCGCTTTCACTGTCCTTTTAAGCAACAAGTTCCAAGGTTTTTTTTCGGAAAAAGCAAGCAAACAGGTATGATTTTCAAAATTTTGAAATTCACTGAAATAGCCTTGTTTAATTCAATTATTTTTCTTGTGGTTTATTTGACAAATGAGAGGGAATTATGGAAAAGAAATTTCATTGATTTGCTTCTCACTGCTGTAAACAATGTTTTGGCTCTGGGCCACTGATTCAAACTTTGTAAAGGGAGTGAATAGAGAGGAAAACATGTAACTATGTCTAGACTGCCATCATCAGTATGAGATATTATGCATAGACCTGCCTTGTGGGTGCTGCACCTGGTGTCATGAAGCATATTTCATCTGGAAATGACATGAGAGGTAACAAACAGCCCTAACAATAGTTGTGTAACTTGCTCTTCAAGCTCAGCACCCTCCACCCACCTCCTGCTGCCAGTAGCAAATATTGACAATCATGATGGGGCCTGTAACTAGTACCCAGCAATGAAGTCCTGATGCCTGCAGTGTGAACGTTTTTGCTTAAAGTTTTAAATATTATTTGATGTTGACTGAGAGATTTGAAGGTTGATATGCCTCATGAATTAAATAATTTAAGTTAGACTAATTAATTGGAAATTTTGTATTTTTTTACATTTAGATATGTATTGCTAGTCTTAATGCAAAATACTGGAACTCCCTTCCTGAGAGAATTGTGGGTGTGTGTACCACTTGTGGACTCCAGCGGTTCAAGAACTTTGCTTATAATCGTCTGATGAGCGCCAATTGGGAATGGTCAATAAATACTGGACTAACTCCCATTTTAAGAACAAATATGAAATAATTCTTCTAACAAGATTCATTTATTGTCTGTTAGAATGCCTAGAACTATATGCTTTTGTTGTAACTAACATCTCACAAAGTTTCTTGTCGCAATACAGAAATGAGAACAATTGGATAATCCAGCTATTTGTCTGTGGAATGAATAGGGCTTTTTTGTGTATTGTAGCCCACCTTGACTATCAGTTCCAGTGTAATCTTGTCATAAAGGAGCAAATAAAATGAACAACTTTGTTGATATTATGGCTAATAGACTTGGTGGTGTTGGTGCTTATGTTTTAGTGTCCGTGATGGAAAGCAGGAAGTTTTTGTTTGATATTTACTGGCTGTTACTGGTAGACAAAGCCAAATTTACGTGCTTTACAATTTCAACTTGTTGTCTTAGTCTGATTGCACTCTATCTTAAACTCTCTTTCCGATCAAGTTGACAGTAAGATAATGTCAGGCTTAATGTGATCTACAGGACAGAGGTCAAGGGTGAACACAGAGGTCCTCAGCAAACATTCATTTATATGTCATCAGCACCAGTACTTGTCAGATCAGTCTCCATTTAAAAGAGCTTAAATTGACAGTTGACTAGAGTCCCTTTTATGAGAGTTTAAGGAAGTATTTGTTGGAATTTAAAATCAATGTAAACAAAACAAGCTTGACGGTAGCACCAAAGTTAGTTGAAAAATCTCTCCTAATTACTGCAGTTTCAATGCCATTTTGACAAGACCTTTAAAGGCAGCATTCTCTTCTAAATGTGTTGGTCTATTGTGGTTCTTCAAGTATTCAGTATGTGTTATTTAGTGAAACATTCTACTACCCAGGCAGGGGTTTGGGGCACTGAGATGGGGCCGTGACTGGGTGGTAACAGTTGAATGATTGTTGCAGCCTTTGCATTTTTGTTTAACTATATCTGAATAAGTATATTCAACAGCGTTGTGGTGGTGCAGGAGGTAGTGTAATGTAACGCCTGTCTGTGTCACAGCTTGGAAGCACTCCAGTATTGGCCCTGAGGGAAACAGAGCAGTGAATTACAGAGAGTCCTCTCCAGGGCAAATTTCAGAAAAATATAACTCCGTTGTTATGCAGCTGTTTTGAATACAAAAAAAATGCTTTTATAAGTGCAAATTCTTTCACAATCCCTATGTTGCCTGTTCCTTCGACATCTTTCTCCCTCTAACCACTATTACCAAAGAAATAGGAATTGAGTATCAAGTATTAAAAGGTGGGTTTTGATTTGCTCAATTTGGTGTTGCACATTTGATAATGCATTGTGGTTTATGGTCTCCTTGTAAATGAAAGTGCAGAAAAAAGTATTCTACAATCGTATCTGTATGAAGCCTTAAGGCACTCCAGAATTTAGGAATAGTGAATGTAAAGAGTGACAAAGTGAAAGTAGTTAAAACACTTTGCACTACTGTGCAGATGACCATCAAGGAAGCAGCCCCCCCCCCCCCCCCACACACACACACACACAAGAGAAAGTTTTCCCTGTGTCATTCATATAGGATCCTGGAAAACATGATATATCACCCCATGCTCACTTGCCTGACATTGGTTCCTTCTGAAGCTAACTTTTGACTTTTAAAATTGCAATGCTTGTTTCAAATCCCTCTATGCCTCGTTCCTCCGTATATCTGTAATCTCAAGCCACATAACCATTGAAGATGTTTATGTTCCTTTCATTGTATCCGCTTGAGCATTGTTAGTTGCTGACTTCTTAAACCCTACTCTGTACACTTCTCTACCTCTTCACCTTTCATTCTTTAATGCACTCCTTAAACTCTACTTTTTTAATCATGCCTTTAGTCATCTGACCTTATTTGGATCAGTGTCATATTTTGTTTGATAAAGCTCCTATCAGGAATCTTGGGAGATTTTATTGTGGTAAACGAGCAATATTCTGTTCTGAAAAATATCTGAAAGTTTTTTTCAAAACTTTATTAAATTGTGAATGGTTACTGTCTTCCATTATAAATAGTACAAATAGCATCTGATTCCTGTACAGTCCCATCAGCTCATGTGCAGTTTCTATCCTCTGTTTGCCTCTCATTCATGTGTCTATCAAGATATGCATTAAATGTTGTCTACCGTCTACATTGGCAGTGCATTCCAGGCACTCGCCACCCTCTATGTGAAAGATTTTCTCCACACCTCTCATAGGTTCAAGATGAGATAGGATAAACTTGTGTCCTCTTGTAGTTGACCTTTCCATCTTATCTATCCCTCTTGCAATTTTGTAGACCTCTATCAGGTTACCCCTCAGCCTCTGTACTTCCAGTATCAACAATTTGAGTTTATCCAACCTCTCCTCATAACTGAATATGTCCACACCAAGCAACATCCTGGTAAAACTTCTCTGCACTCTCTCAAAGCATCCATGTTCTTCTGGTACTGTGCTGATCAGAATTGCATTCAATATTCCAAATGTGGCCTCACTAAAGTTTTGTATAGCTGTAACTAACTTGCCTACTTATATATTCAGAGCCTCGACCGATGAAGGCAAGGGCGCTGTGTGCCGCCTTGATCCTATTATAAATACTTTGCATTTAGTATACTTGTGTAAAACATTTTGAAAGGTTATTCTAAATTTTAATTTCTCCTCCTTCCAGTTGTGGCTACTTGTTGCCCAAACACAGATCGAGACAGGAATGATAAAGTGAGGAAACCAGGTTCTGTTCTTGAGTTACTGTAAGATGTGAGGGACATGATTATTATCAAATTAACTTTTCCTTCCCCTTCTAGGGAAAGACCTGGTACTCCCTTTGTGCTTCTCTGTAGAAACACTGCTGGGATTAATGACTCTACAGTGCAAATCTATAACTACATGATAACAGATGGTGTTAGGATATTGTACATTGCATCTGTATATTTTTGAGGGATGTGTTGCCATATGGGGATTGGTTTATCATTACATTGGCCCTTGAGTTGGGTACTTTTTTTTTGTACACAGGCTCTTTTACGCCATAGAAATAATTCCATAGCCTAAAAATAATGGTCTTTTAAATTGGCTGGCTGTAGTTTAGAACAGAGAGTTTTGAACGTACTTTTCTAACTGATTGTGTTGTAAATGGAAGCAAATAAAAGAAATTCACATCTCCTGAAGAGGTGAGAATGTTACTTTTTTCTAGTTGTCCTAAAATGTCTAGTCCTGATGGTACAGCAATAACAAACTTCCTAAGAACCAAAATTAGTACTTCTTTCAGCTCCTGAATTAGTGCTCATGTAAAGCAAGTGAAAGACTTGAATCTCTATAGGACTTTTAGCATCATCCAGAAACCTCCAATCTCTTCCCAATCAATTCAATAATTTGAAATAGAGTAACTGTTATGTAGCTAAATAAGTAAACAGTTTTATGTAAAGTAAGCTCCCACAAAAAACAACCAGATACATGGCAATCTGCACTTGGTGATATTGATTGTGTGTGAGAAGGAAATTGAGCTCAAGGTACCCAAAGAATTCCCTGTATTCTTCAACTAGCTAGAAACATAGAAAATAAAAGAAGAAATAGGCTCCTTCTTATTTTCCCCAATAAGCCTGCTCTGCCATTCATGATTATAGCTGATCCTTTTTTCACAACATTATACTCCCATTCTTTTCCCATACCCTTTGACAACTTAATTCTTTAGAAATCTTTTTCTTTTCTTAAATGCATTCAGTGACTTTGTCTCCACAGCCATCTGTGAGAGAGAATTCCACAGGTTCACCAGCCACTGCATTAAAAAATTTCTCATCTTAGTTTAAAATGTTCCACCACATATCCTGAGACTGTGACTTCTTTTTCTGGAACCCCGGGCTTAGAGAAACATCATCCCAACATCTGGTCTCTCCAGCCCTGTCAAAACACTATGCTTCAAGAAGATCCTTGTCATTCTTCTGAACGCCGGTGATCACCGGTCCAGTTAACTGAATCTCCCCTCATTGGCAAACCCCAGATATCAGTCTAGTGAGCAGTCACTGCACTCCCTTGATGCATGTATATCTTTTCCTTAAGTAAGGAGACCAAAGCTGCGCATGCTGCTTCAAGTATGATATCCCCAAGGCGCTGTACAACTGCAGCAAGAATTCCTTGCTCCTCAACTCGTGTTATCTTGCTATGAAAACCAACCATTTGCCTTCCTAACTGCTTGCTGTATCTGCGAGAATGTTTTCAATGGCCTGTGTATGAGGGCACCTAGGTCTCATTGTACATTAAGCTTTCTCAATCTTATCACCATTTAAATAATGCTCCTGCTGTTCTGTTTATTCCCAACTGAAATGAACAGCTTACATTTATCCACATTACACTGCATCTGCCCAGTCACTGAACTTAACTGAATTGCCATGAAGCATCTTTTACATCTACCTCCTCACTTTCTCTTACAACATCAGCTGTCATCAGCAAACATGAAATTTAATACAATGTATTCCCTTATTGAAATAATGATTTGGAGATGCCGGTGTTGGACTGAGGTGTACAAAGTTAAAAATCACACAACACCAGGTTATAGTCCAACAGGTTTAATTGGAAGCACACTAGCTTTCGGAGCGCCGCTCCTTCATCAGGTGATAGTGGAGGTTTCAATCCTAACAGAATTTATAGCAAAAATTTAGTGTGATGTAACTGAAATTATACATTAAAAAATTGATTGTCTGTTAAGCCTTTCATCTGTTAGAATAATGTATTCTAACAGCACTTCTCCAGCACTTTAAGGGTCTCTGTTTAATATCTCAGTAGTGACCGTATTGAGCACTTGTGTTATTGCTGCCTTCCCAATTACTACATACAGTACTGTTTCCATGTACCAGAACAGTATTGGATTGTTAGCTAGGTTATGTGCTTTAACCTTGGAGAGACAGGCTTCAATGTGAGCTAAGTTGATAAAGGGAAGGAAGACTTATATTTACATCTCAACGTTCACAGCCTCAGTGTCACACACTGCTTTATGGCTGTGAAATAGTTTGTGAATTGTAGTCATTGCTGCGACATAGAAAATGTGACAGCCAATTTTCACACAAATAACAGTGTAATATCGGTTTTGGTGGTGTTGGATGAAAAATAGATTTTGGGCAAGACACTGAAGAGAACTGATCTGTCACTTTTTGTTTTAAATAATGCCACCACACGGTTTATCTCCATTGTATGGTAAGGCAGCCTTGCTTTAATATCTCAATACTGAAGTGTCAACATAGATTTTGCACCCAAATCTCTGAAACCCACAACTTTCTGACTCGTAAATGCAGTTGCTGCCCAGATACATTACACTGTCATTATCAGCAAACCCCACTGGTCTTTTACTATTTTCTGGCAAGTTAATGACCCAGGTAATGCAATAGTCATTCCCAAAGATACAGAAGACATGGTCCTCCGATGCTGCTAGCTCTTGGGAAACTACACTATTTGCATTTGAGAATAATGTTATTGGTGAATGATGGCAGTTCCCTAAAGTTTAATTGCTTTTAGTTAATTTGAAATTGTTGGTAAAGGAACAAACTAGAATTATTGTAGTCCATACTGATAGTTATTGCCCACAATTGGCGCAAGCTAACTAATACTTAAAGCTGCTTTAGAGATGTCTGTATGCTGTGAAAGCCTCTTCCTCTCTGGAAGTAATTACAGATTTTTTTTTTAGTGCAAACATAGTATTCTGGCCTAAGTGCTTGCTAATTGACACTGAGACCCAAAGCGTATGGATTACAGAAGCAAAGCATGCTTAGTTTTTTGTCTTATTTTTATACAACTGAAATGGTAGATTCTCATGCAGATTGTTTTTGTGCAAGGGTTTTAATGGATTTTTCAAACTGCTGCATGAAAATATTTAGTAGGATAAACACAGGAGAAATTCTTACTGTTAACAGAACCATCATCCTTGAACTCATGAACGCTGTTAAGCAATAAAGAAAATATACGTTTGAAGTTAAATAACGTAAGCCTGCTGTTTTACAAAGTGGATGCAGAGCTTCTGAGAATATTTAACAGTAGGTGGCAAAGAAAAACAATATTTTAGACATTTTAAAAACAAAAAGGTGGCTTTAAAAATTTTCTGTTAAAATTAATGTGCAGGTTGTATCATTGCTGTGGAATTAAATAGTACAATGATAGATTTTAAAACTTGGATCAAAGCAGTAGCTGCTGTAAAATTAATATTTTCTCTTTATGATTCCTGTTCCTCTTCAACCCTCTCCCCAAACCCCCATCCTCCCTCCTTTCAGTTTTGAAGGCATCTACTTGTGCTGAGCTATGATTCCATTGGTGCGCTTACAAGTAATTGGCAGTTCTTGGCATGCTGTGATAGCAAGTTTAGCATCTATTCAGCATGACTGAATCCCATAAATGGGAGCCTTATCTCTTCCAGAAGGCTTTTGACAAGGTACCACATAAAAAGTTAATGCACAAGATGGTACAAGAACCAAGAAATTGGCAGTAAGGTTATGCATTTTGGGTAAGAAAAGTAAAAAGACAGACAATTATTTAAGTGGAGAGAGACTCCAAAAAGTGCAGCACAGAAGATTTGGGATTCTTGTAAATGAAATATGAGGCAAAAGAGGAGCGAAGGTACATGGCACCAATTTAGTTTTCATTTTATGCTTCTGGCTCATTGCACTCAGATTGAGTGCATTTTCTTTAAAGGTGGGAAAGGGGAGTTTTGGTAATCTCATTTCCATCCCTTGGGTAAAGGGATCGCAAGGAAGTATTTCAGGCATTGAGGTGATTTTTATGTAGGCGCTTGATTTTGTATGTAATGTTTCAGGATCATAGTATTTTTGGAGTTCATTGTGTCAGCCTTGTTTAAATGAAGGGCTTGATTTGGAAGGTTCTTTCAGCTTGAATTGGAACCATGGTTTTGGAATTAGAGCAGGGTTACATTATTTGGTAGGTATTTGATGTTTAATCTGATTGCAGAGTTTTGGATCTCATTTGCAGAAAGGATTGTGGAAATAATAGAAAATAGTTCCTATTTCTTAAGGTAAAAGAAAAATATTAGAGATGCTGGAAATCTGAACAAGAAAAGTCTAGAAAAACTAAACAAGTCAGTTCTGACGAGAGATCATTGACTTGAAATATTAGCGCTCTGTCTCTCTGCAGATGCAGCCTGATCTGTTAAGTGTTTCCAAACTCTTTGTTCTTATTCCACTTTTTATTACGGGTATTGGAGTGAACATTTGTGCAGTCTATTTTGTAATAAGCCACATAACATGAAACTCAAAAACACTACCTGTGTACAAGTACATTAGAAACAGTTTTCGAATAAAATATGTGCATCTGCAATTAAAATTATGCTTTTCATGTTTAGGATGTAAGGATTTTTGTTCCAAGTTATGGATTGGCTCAATCTTCATTTAAGTTATAGTTGTTCAATTGTTATTTGTCAATGTTTGCAGTTTACAAAGAGAGCCATGGCACAAAATGCATGAACCCATCATCTCTGCCTCTGTAATGCTTAATCTAGTTGAAGAAACATTGTGTTGAACATGAAACTTCCAGTATTTGTTAAAATTCTATGAATCCATTGTTAGATGAAGTCATCTAGCTGATTGATTGTTTTTTGGTAGAAGAATAAAACACTCAACCTATTTACTTAAAAGTTACATAATTTAATAGATGTCTGTCATCTTTGGATTTTTTTTTCACTACTGTTGACCCATTTTTTTCAGTTATCCTTTTCCAGTTATCTGGTTTCCCTCTGCTCATTTTGGTCTTTAAGGCAATTTGGATTGTTTTTCAATCTAAGTTTACCTTTAGCTAGATATCCATATTGTTTTCAGCTATATCTCCTCCTGCCACGATTCCAATCATACTCTATCCTTTAGGTTATAGAAGGGATTCACATTTCCTCTGACTGCACTTGCAATTTTCTTTACTTATGCTATGTATGATGAGGAGGAGGTGCACATCTGTATGATTCTTATTCTATTGATTGAGCACATTAAAGTTTGTGCACTTTGCTGTTGACTAGATGTCCAAGGGTGGAAAGTCCTGGAACAGTTTGAATGGATAGCACTTGTTTATGCTAATGTATAGATTAATCCTGTGTTCTTCTTTTCTGGTACCTCATTGCTTCATTTTAAATTTTGAATTCAACTTCTAAAGTTAATTTTTGAGTATCATTAAAACTTGCTATTCTTTTTGAAGATAATGTTTGGCTGCTCAATTTTTACATCATTAGATGCAAGTGGAGATGTGTAAGCTTAAGTGATAATAGGTGCAACATTCTGTGGAACCATTAAAATTTAAAATCTAATACATGTTTTAACACCTGGTCCTATGCTAGAAGCACAAATTAACTCAATATATCAAAATAAATTTAATTACAACTTAAAGCTAACAAAATTAAAACTTGAAAGCCATTCCAAACACACATCCACACTGTACTTTAACATGCATTAGATCATGCACACATTTGTATTACAGACTAAATTGTCTGACTATTAAGTTTTTAAAATGTTTTTTTCACCTGCTTCAGACCGTTCACACAGTACACTCTGTAATGAATCCAACGTAGTTGAAGAAATATATCTGAAGTAAAGTTGCTGCCAATTTTTGATCAGTTTGTTCCATTGGCCATGTACCACCACCATTTGATTAATGTAGATACCACCAGGGGATTTGGGAGTTTGGGCTGCAAGTCATCTCATGACTACAACAATGCTGGATATTCAAAGGGAGCAGTGGGGGTTGGGGGTGGCGGGCTGGGGGAATGGGAAGGGGAGGTGATGAGGAGGAGTGCGGGGGGGGGGGCGGGAAGGAAGATGAGACAATAAATACAACAACTACCACGAGGAAAGTGTACCAGGGAGTGAAAGAGACAAAAGACAGATATGTCCCCTGATGGGTTGCATCCTAAGATATTGAAGGAAGGAACCGCAGAAGTAATGTTAGTATTCTTTCGAGAATCCTTGGATTCTGTCAATCCTCAATGATTGGGATATTGAAAAGGGAAGGAGGAAAAAACAGGTGGCTATCGGCCAGTTCATGTGACATTACCTTTGGGAAAATGTTAAGAGTCTTCTATTGAGGATAGAATGACAGAGCATTTAGAAATACATAATATAATTAAGCCGTCAGGAGCTTCAGACTTATTATAATTCTTTGAGGAGGTAACAAGCAGGATAGTTAAAAGGGAAACAGTAGACGTAATATTTCTGGAGTTCAAAAAAGCACTGCACCTTACGTTGCTTAATATAAGAGCCATGGTATTGGGTGCAGTTTATTAGCTGGATTATTGATAATAATCTGAGAATTGTGATAAAGGGGCCATTTTCAAGGTGGCAGCTATAAGTAGTGGGATATCCCAAAGATCAATGTGTAGGCCATACTTATTTACGGCATATATTAATTTGGGTGAGGGACTGTCTCCAGTTTTGCGGATGACACAAGCATACATGGGAAGGCAAGTGATGACGCTGGGATAAAGAGACAACAGAGGGAGGCAGATTGGTTAAATGAGTGGGGAAAAGGTTGGGAAGATGGAATAGAATGTATGGAAATCTGAGGTTACGCTCTTTGGCAGGAAAAATAAAGCATTTAGTTATTATTTAATTTGAGAAAGATGCCGTGCAGAGGGATTTGGCATATCGTCACGCGTAAATCCCAAAACTAGAATAAAAATTCAGCAGGTACTAGAGAAGGCACATGGAATTTTGGTCCTCAGTTTAAAGGAAATGCAATATTAAAATGGGGATTAAACGCTGCCGAAACTCAACATGTCTGGCAGCATTTGTGAAGAGAGAAACAGATCAGTATTTGAGTCCAGGATGATGTCTTCAGAACTAGAAATGGGGAGGTCCAGCTAAAACTATTAATGATGCTAATTAAACCAGACCTAGAATACTATGGGCAGTTTTGGACCCTTGTTAAAAGAAAGATATCAATGTGAATTTGCTGTAGTTTTACCAGATCATAACGCTGCTTTCTCATTAGATAGAGATGGCTGATGATGGTTTTTACCTGAGGATCACCAGGCCTTGCGTGAGGGAAGGGGTTGAGAAGGAGAATCCTTCATTGTAAGGTATACTGATGGTGGAGGCAGTCCAGAGAAGATTCACTAAGTTGATTTTGAATGTGTAGTGATTTACTGATGAGAAGAAGTTAAGCACTTTGGATTTAAACTCCTTGGAGTTCAGAAGAAAGAGGTTCTTAAGGAACTTGTTAAGGTAGATACTCGAAGGTTCTTTCCCCTTGCAGAAGAGCCTAGGACCATAGGGTATAATCTCGGAGGAAGGCATCATCCAGTTAAATAGAGATGAGGGAGACAAACTTCTCTGAGGGTCATAAATTTATGGAATTATTTGCAGTCCTCTGTAGTAACGATTGGATCATTGTGTGTATTCAAGGACAAAATACATTTTTAACCTGAGTGTGTATTGATGGTTATGGAGTAAAGGCAGCAAAGTAGAGTTGAGAATTATCAGTTCACCCATCATCCAGTTGACTCAGTTTCTGCATCTTACTGTCTTAAGTGATATGTGGTGATAGAGCAGATGTTGTAATAAGTGTCAGTGCAGTTGAATTATAGTTCAATCATGTGTCTCTGTCATATCCTGCTGTTTTTCTCACTGCCACAGCACTGCTCTGGCAAGTCCAAATGTGGCATCCATTTCATGTCTACCTGCAGATACTGTTTGACAATGGTACTTGTCCAGTTGGGGAGTTTGATAGGGGTGCTACACCTGATGCATTGTAATGCAGGTTTTCTATGAGCTCAAGGATTTCTTGTGTACTAGAAGGGCAAAAGCTCGCTTAATCTTGATATTCAGAATTAATGAAATTGGGGCCTCATGATCTTCATCTTTTTGAATGTTTAATACAAGTATTTTAATGTCTCTTCATTAGAGGTGTGACTATCTAAGCAAGTCGTGAAAGGGCTGAAGCTCTGAAGGAGTCCCATGAAAGGTATAATCTGGGTTGATGGGAGGCTTAGCAGAGAGTGCCACCAATCTGTGAAAGAATGTTGCGGGAACCTGGGTTGCATACCATATTTCTCTGCTTTCTTCCTGGGGCCGGGTATTGGCTGTGAACGAGAATGTCACATTTTATTTTACTTGATCCTTTCCAACCCCCTCAGGAGCATTAAAATTGAAAGGACACTTAAAAGTAGATGCTAACAAAGAAAGTGTGGCCTTTTAATAAAGAAAACATTTCAGATTTGCATTTTTGAGACATTTGTGTTGCTGATGGAATATGCAGCCAAACATTGTGATCACAGTGGAATACCTATACAGAAGAGTAACACGTGCATTTCCAAATAGGAGAGTTAATAGTTGTGCAGATGAGTTCCAAATCTAACCAGAAACTTAAGTTGAACTTTTACTACAAAAGATTCATAGCAGCAGGATTCATTTAGCAGTAGGTTGGGATCTTGACAAGCTGAACCATCTCTTCGTATGACTCCCATGACTAAGTGGGATAGCTTAGCTACTCATTTGTGAAGGAGATGTAAGCTTTATAACTAACTATTCCTCAAATGCCTGGTTTTAGGACATACGGATATTGCTGTACGCATACCTAAAAATTGGCACCATATTGAAGAAAGATTCATTCCACAGTCTTCTAACTTGGTGTGTGATACCTTTAACGAATGGGTTATGAATAATAATGTATTTTACATAATTCTAAGATCAGGTTATGCTGGTGTGCATTTTTGTTTTGGCTGACTCTCTCGTTATTAAAACAAAAACAATGATTACAGGATTAAGGTTTAATTACCAGTATTCCAGGCCAAACAGTAATTGCTTAAGCTTGCAATATGCACAAATACCATTTGTATCTTAATCCCTCCCACACCATCTCCTCCTCCTTTCCCCTCCCCAAACCTCCTGAAAAGATCTATATTTCACAAAGGAGGTTCATCATGTGCTTGGTTACAATTATGCTGTTTTAAAACCACGTTGAGGATGATTTCTACTTAGGAGCGTCACAATACACAAATATTTCCACTATTCAGCATTTCTCATGAAATCAAAAGTGCATCCATTTGGAATGCACTTGTGATATAGCTAGAAGTAGCAATGACAAGAAATCATCCTATAGATCTACTTAAGACAAAAAAGAGCAGCTTGAGAATTCTGTTTACCCAGCATAAATTACTTTAGGAGTGGGATTAAAGATGTGATTGGTAACACTCAAGTCCTGAAGGAGCATTGTTATATCTCAGTTCTTAAGGATTTCTCGTATAGTGACAGAAATTTATTAATAATGCATTGTACTGTGAGTTGCTTTGTACTGATCCTTTCACATGATATTCAGACTGATTTCTTACATTATCTTAGCTCCTGTGCGACTAATGTGGGGGAGGATACCCAAAGATCTTTGCAATTTCACATAAGCAATGTTTTAACTGTAATTTTAGTTTATATGTGGGGTACATATGAATGTAGTTATGTAAAAGTGCCTTTGTTAGTGCAAAATAATGGAAGGAATGTCTTCCATTTATATAGCACCTTTCATAGTATCAGGAAGTACAATTCGTGATAGAAATGTAAGTTTACAGTCAAATGGCATTTCTACGAACTGGTGAGAAGTGCAATGGGAGTGGAAATGTGTCTTTAATTTAGGAAATCTATAATATTTTATTGGAATAAGGTTTAGATGATAAAATCTGATACTCAACATATTTTGAAGTTTAGGTTTGTATCCCATTTAAATAATCTTTTGAAAATTCAGCATTGGCCTTAAGTAGCATCCTGATCGTCCAATAGCTGGTGCAGTTAGCTTTGTGTACTCCTTCCCTTTTTAAATCTCTTACAACTTTCATGTTGAGACATTTTATGTTTTACAGTGGGGAAGCTCCACTGATCTCCCATTTAATATATGCTATCTTCAATATAGCAGTGATTTATAAACCATCAGCAGCACTTGAGGTAGTGTCACCTCTGGTTTCTCTCATGTAGTAATGTTACAGGCTAGAGAGTATTATAAAAAACGCAGTTAGTTCAATGAGTGTGGTGATCTTTGACGATGGAGTAAGTATTTTCTTGAGGAACCAAGTATCTTTTCATGTTGGATTGTATTTAATGACCATGTTGTTATCTAGCTTATGCATGGGGCCATTAGTCATTGCCAATATAGCGACTTGGAGTAGAGAAAGTATCATCTTAACGTGAATATAACTGTAACTTTAACCTTTACGTAGAACCGAAGTATAACTATTGAAATTTCCATTGCATAATTTAATTCCAGCAGCAGCATTTTAAAATTCTCTGCTTGTCTCCATTAGCAGAGATTTTGCCCCACAAGTGTTTTTTTTAACCACTGCTGAATATATTTCACAAAATAATTTCATATTTTATGAATTTTATAATTGAGAGATGAATGTGTAATGAGTACAAGGTGTGAGTTTCACATTGAAAGGGGCACTTCCTTGCACTCCTCGCATCAATAATGTTTCAATTACAATTTTAAATTTAATGGCAGTAGTGCTTTAAAGCCACATGACCAGAAGCCATGATATACTGCATATATCTCCCATCTTAGACACTGATAATCATCCTTTTTAGTCACAGGACACAAATTGTACCTCAAAGCACCTCCATTGTTAATTTGCAAGTCTACAGTAAATTATGCTGCCCAATCTCTTCCTGGCGTTACCTTTAAGGTCAGAAAAGAGGCACAAAAATGAACAGTTTTACTCAAGGTTTGGAAATGAAGACATTACTTCAGTGCAATTAAAGGTTGAAAATACCTGGACTGGTAGAAAAGACACTTAGTGCCAAAACTGAGTTGGTTCAATTGAGTATGGTGGCCATTCGTGTAAAATGAAAGTATAATGTAAAGAGCAGAAGCACGACTATCTCTCTCTGTCAAGTACTTCACAGATTATGTGCAAAGCGGAGTTCCTTCTTTTCTAGCCCTATTGAGCCTGGTATTTACATATTAATAGTAAAAGGTTAGTGAGAAATAGTGGGGCCCGTAAGGCACAAGCAGAATAAGCTGGTTACTGAAACAAGAGTGTGGCAGAGATACTAAATGAATATATTGCTTCTGTTTTTACTAAATTCAAAAATTGTGACAATGGCCTTGAAAATGTAGGTATACAGCAACTGAGCAGTTAAATGATAGATAAAGAAGAGATGTTAAAATGGCTGGCAGCACTCCACATAGAGATGGATGCATCCTAGATTGCTGAGGGGCAAAGGAGCAAATTGAGTGTCCATTGACAAATTTTCCAATCCTTACTGAACACAGGATTAGTCTCTAGGGGATTGGAGGATTGTAAGTGTGATGCCATTGTTCAAGAAACGAGCAAAAGATAATCTAGGTAATTGCAGACCTGTTGTGTTGATACCATTAGTGGGAAAGCTGATGGAGGCCACAATACAGAGTAAGCTAAATATGCACTTAGAGAAAAATTAGTTCATACTTGACCATCAATGTGGCTTTAATAAGTGCAGGTCATGTCTGACAAATTTAACAGTATTTTGACAAGATGGTACGGACAGTGGATGAGGGTAGTGCCGTGGATGTTGTATATTTAGACTTTCAGAAAGCATTTGACATGGCCACATGGTAGGATTGTTAGCAAATCAAAAGTTTTTGGGATTAAGGGTCCTTGGCAGCATGGATTAAAAGTTGGCTTAAATTGAAGAAGAGTAAAAACTGATGTTTCCTAGGAATTTGTGTTGGGATCCATGATTTTTCTGATTTATATAAATGTTTTGGAGATGGATGTTGAGAGCAAAATCTCTAATTTTAAAGCTGATACTAAGATAGGGAGAACAGTAATTTGTGATGATGCTGAGAGACTTTAAAGTGGCATTGTCACGTTGGTCAAATGGGCAATGACCTGGCAGATGATTTTCAGTGCAAAGAAATGTGAGATAATGCATTTTAATAGAAGAGTGTGTAAAGCAGGTTTACTAGAATGATACCAGGAATGAGGGATTTTAGATTAATCAAATCAGACTTATTCTCCTTGGAGCAGAAATTAAGAGGAGACCATATTGAGGTTTTTCAAAATTATGAACAATTTTGATGAGTAGAAAAGGACATTCTGTTTCCACAAAAGATGCGTCAGTAAGTAATGATAATTTCATGATTATCAGCAAGAAGGCTAGTAGTGAGATAAGAGTCATAGAGTCATATTCATCGAGATGTACAGCATGGAAACAGACCCTTCAGTCCAACCCGTCCATGCCGACCAGATATCCCAACCCAATCTAGTCCCACCTGCCAGCACCCGCCCATATCCCTCCAAACCCTTCCTATTCATATACCCATCCAAATGCCTCTTAAATGTTGCAATTGTACCAGCCTCCACCACTTCCTCTGGCAGCTCATTCCATACATGTAACACCCTCTGCGTGAAAAAGTTGCCCCTTCAGTCTCTTTTATATCTTTCCCTCCTCACCCTAAACCTATGCCCTCTAGTTCTGGACTACCTTACCCCAGGGAAAAGCCTTTGCTTATTTATCCTCTCCATGCCCCTCATAATCTTGTAAACCACTATAAGATCACCCCTCAGCCTCCGACGCTCCAGGGAAAACAGCCCCAGCCTGTTCAACCTCACCCGATAGCTCAAATCCTCCAATCCTGGAAACATCCTTGTAAATCTTTTCTGAACCCTTTCAAGTTTCACAACATCTTTCCAATAGGAAGGAGACCAGAATTTCATGCAATATTCCAACAGTGGCCTAACCAATGTCCTGTACAGCCGCACCATGACCTCCCAACTCCTGTGCTCAATACTCTCACCAATAAAGGAAAGCATACCAAATGCCGCCTTCACTATTCTATCTACCTGTGACTCCACTTTCAAGGAGCTATGAACCTGCAGTCCAAGGTCTCTTTGTTTAGCAACACTCCCTAGGACCTTACCATTAAGTGTATAAGTCCTGCTAAGATTTGCTTTCCCAAAATTCAGCACCTCGCATTTATCTGAATTAAACTCCATCTGCCACTTCTCAGCCCATTGGCCCATCTGGTCCAGATCCTGTTGTAATCTGAGGTAACCCTCTTTGCTGTCCACTACACCTCCAATTTTGGTGTCATCTGCAAACTTACTAACTGTACCTCTTATGCTCGCGTCCAAATCATTTATGTAAATGACAACAAGTAGAGGACCCAGCACCGATCCTTGTGGCACTCCACTAGTCACAGGCTTCCAGTCTGAAAACCAACCCTCCACCACCACCCTCTGTCTTCTACCTTTGAGCCAGTTCTGTATCCAAATGGCTAGTTCTCCCTGTATTCCATGAGATCCAACCTTGCTAATCAGTCTCCCATGGGGAACCTTTTCGAACCTTTGGTCGGGAGTTGGGAGGTCATGGTGCGGCTGTACAGGACATTTCTTACTGAAGTCCATATAGATCGCTAAACGTCTTTACTCCAGAGTTGTTAGGATTTGGAATATGGTGCCTGGGAGAGTGGTAGAGGTAGATTCTAGGTAAGGTTTCAAAAGAGATCTGGATCTATAAATGAAAGTCATGAATTTAAAGGGCTTCGGAGGTAGGGCTGGAGTAGCTGAGTAGCTCTTTTGACTGCCAGGGCAGGTGCCTTTCTTTATCATTGATTTATACTAGGAGGCAGCCTGACACTGTATGATTTTATTTGTAATGTATACAAGGTGCTAAGAGAGGAGGTATTCATCCTATGAATCTGGATCATTTTCACACTTGGGGCATAGAGGAAATAATGCTTATATTTTTATGTCAGAAAAATAGTTTAAAGTATATGTTCTGCAGAAGATTAGAGTGTGAGATGGTAAACAATAGTGACTACAGTATATTAAGTATTCTCCGTTATCAGTGACAATGGGAGATAAAATATTTAGATTTCAATAGTGTCTATAATTAGTAAAGTGAACATGACCAGATAATCTATTTTATGATGTTAACTGAAAATCCAGTATTGGCCGAGGCACACGATGATAACCCTCTTCCTCTACAGTGTAGTTCCATGTGATCTTTACATTAATACAAAAGGATTATGGTTTTCCATTTCATCCAAAATGCAGCTACTCTGACTGTGCAGCACTTCGTGTAAGCGTCAGCCTTGTTCTCTTTGTTGTGTGATTTGAACTCTGAACCTTCTGATTAAAGAGTGGTGCATGCTATCATCTATGACTGATTTAAGTAAAAAGGAAAAAATGAGATTTGCACTTTCTTTGCCACTGGTCATCCCAAAATGCTTTGTAGCCAACTTATTACATTTTGGAATGTAGTCACTTAGAAAATAGGAATCACAGTAGCCAGTTTATCTGCAATAAAGTCCCACAAACAGCAAGGTGATAATGACCAGATAAAATCTGTATTTGTGATGTTGACTGTGGGATAACTCCCTTGTTCTTTAAACTAGTTCCACGGGACCATATGTTTTAAAAGTTACATCTGCAAAATAACATCTGGACGCCAAAGAATTAGGTGATGGTTCTAATATTGTTTTGTAGGTTGAGAGACTCTGTGTGCTCATGTGCAGCAGTGAGAGGTGGTGATGAGAACTTTGCAAGGAATCAAGGCAGCTTGCTTTTGGTCTGTGAACAGAGAGCCTGCAGGAGACTGTTAGGAGTTTAATTAGAATGTTCACAGTTAAAAGAGAATCAACAGTTTTAAAATGACACAGAATATTGGCATTTAGTGATCGTAATTTTTAAATTTAGAGTCCTGTACTTTAGTAAAGATTCACATTTTCTGTTCACTTGTACCTTTGGACACTTGTCACCACCTCAAGGCGAGGAAAATAAAGTAGCAATAAGGATAAACAATTGGGTGAATTGGCCCTGGAGATGTTTGCTGCCATTTCACTGCCTCAGCGATTAGGTCTGGAAAGGATGTTCATTGGGGACCTTCTCAACTCACCACCATTTAAGGCCCTTAAGTGGTCCATTAATGACCATTGGCTTGATTATCTGACTTCCTGGAAGCAGAGAAATGTGATTGGTTGGAAGCCAGGGTGATATGTCTGCTGGATTTGGAGTGAGGTGAAGTCTCAATCTAAGGAAAATTGAGGGTAGAAATGGATGGTGAGGGGCTGGTGACTGAAGGTCGTCCTTTCCTTCAAACTCCTCCCTGTGACCCCTAAATAAATGATTTGCCGCCTTACTGCTTGATCCCCCAAAACCTGGGCTTCTGCTCCCAATAGCTGATCTCTGCTCAGAAGCTTCATGTGGAGTAGGGCATCCCTATTAAGACTCATGATTCACCAAATTGCTTGCCACTCTGCTTTCCAGTGGCTGACTAGGGCTTGAGTCAGGAAACTTGCCTTTCAGTGGGGCAGGGGAGTCAGTTACTCCAAAAGAGAGATACCTTAGTGCATGGAGCACTAAATATCAGCACTGCTTTTGACAGTTCTGAGTTTATTTTTAGCGCAAACACTTAAGAGTGGTTCTTTGTGCTGCACTGGAGGTTTTGAGGGCATAAGTTGAGACATAGCTCTGCTTACACTTGGACCAGTTATTCCCCAGCTCACAGGTTGTCATTTGTTCCCCAGATAAAATTGAAAGCCAGAAACTTTTAACAAGTGAATCAACCAAAGTCGTCTTCGTACTTGTTGAATTCACTTTTATAAACATTTACTTTCTTGTTACTGTTATTTTCTCAATAAGGAGATTCTTGTGAATTATTGCTTTTAGGGGAAACAGAACTTGTTTTACTCCTCGAAAGAAACAAAGGGAGCAGGAATAAGCGTTCATGTTTTTTTGAATGTATTTTGTTATTTAACTAAATCAGGCTCATTGAACTTGACCTCCCATTGTCCCATAAACTTCGATGTCTTTCCTTGTCTTGAAATATACATTTACTCTGATATCCACACTATTTTCAGAATCAGGAATTCCGGATTTTTACTAACATCTTCCTACTTACACCACGAAGCGATATGACTCCCATTTTTAACATTCTGCCCAATCTAGATTCCCCACCATGTGTAATATCTCTGTATTGAGTCCCTTCTACCATTTTAAAGACCTTGATTAGATCGCACTTGAACTTCTGAACCCAAGAGAAGAATAACCAAGTCTGTGCAAGTGGCTTAACCCTTAGCAGGACTCTAGATGATTGTTCTGAAGACAAGTCACATCAGACTCAGAATATTATTTGTGTTTTTTCTCTTCACTGGTGCTGCTGAGCTTGCTGTGTTTCTCCAGTAGCTTCAGTTTTTATTTATTCTGGATGCACGGTGATCAAAGCACCATGTTTGAATTCCACTCCCATTGGGATAAGACTAACATTCCAATAGCCTTTTGGATAACTTCATAGAGTAACCTGGGAACAGTTGGTGTTGTTGTCAATTCTTGCTTCAGTAGTTTTGCTTCTTTAGGACAACTAAAACCTGATCCATAAGATTTGTTTTGGGATGGTATAGGATAACACAGAAGGATTCTCTGCATGTGAAGCAGCTAAACTCTGGTGTACAGTGTCAATTATCCATGTTGTATACACTTTGTGGGGAGGGGTAGGGGATTGTTGCAACACAGAGTGCCGGCTGCAATTATAGTTCTAAATTCAATTTACTGAAAGAATTGAGATTATCTCATTCTGTAAATGTAGATTATCTTTCATCGCAAATCGTCATTTAACTCTGAGCAAACCAATTGATTCCAGATCAGTTGACTTATAGAAAAAGTAAATATGATGTGAAATTTTTGAAGCTGCGGCTGACATACTGAATAATCTCCTCAGATGCTTGAACCTGTAGAGAAGATCTAGCAGTGATTATTAAATCCCGGTAGTATTCTAACACTGAGTTGGGAGAGTTCACCTCTGAGAATAAAAAAGGAATTTTGATTGTTACGTGGAAAAAAATTTCAGACTTTAGTTTGTTTCTCTCTCTCTCCCCTCCCCACTCCCTCCCTACCCCCCCACCTTCTCTCCACTCCCCCACCCCACCAAACTTTCATGTGTTCACTGCCTTGCAACTGTTACATAATCAGTTCCTGCTGAAACGGTAATTGGTTCAGTGCATTAAAAGTAGCAATTAAAGGACACCCTGGCATTACATTTTATATGATTTACTGGCAAGTACCAAACAATTATTCATTACTCTTTAATTGGTTACAAGTAAACTCAATTTTTATGTAGTATGGTCCAGTTTAAATTTTTTTGACAGTTTTAGAAAAGCTTAGGTTATAATTGTCCTTTCCTGGGCTGAGATTTTATACACACAGTATATTAATTTGGTCCATTGTCGACTTTTTGCTTACATTTAACAAGCATTTAATATTGCTCTGCAATTAAATCCTATATAATTTAAGTCTCAAAAATGCTTACGCTGTTTGAGAAATGGGTGGAAATGCTTGCATATTCCAATTTCTTATGTGACGCGGTCAACTAGAATTTCATAAAAAAAACTTGCTGCAATTGAAGATAATTGCACCCTTTGGGCATCATCAAGCTGAGAATTGCGATATAAACTGCAGCGAGGTATTAAGTGCACATTGTTGCATTCCATGAAATATTACAGAATGAACAGACTAGGCTGAATGGTTGATTAATTCCAAACGGATAGTGATCCCGACAATTTGTCTGCTTTGATTGCATTAGGCAGCAAATGGTAAAAGACTGTTCTCTGGATATAAAGACTTTAATCTTAAATCGTAAATATTTTCACAGTACATGGCAAGGAGTGGTGTTCTGGCAAAGTACAAATATTGTTTAAGACAGAGTTAAACCATCCGTGTTTTAAAAAAACCTATAAAGACCGGTCTTTGAAGAGGGTGAAAAATCATTTCTAGTGGCCAGGCAAGTTTTTCACCTGGGTTAGAAACAAATGTTATTTTCGGCAGAAAGCCAAATCTTTAATCATCTCATTAGTGAGGACATCACAACAAATATTTGTTGCAGCCTGTGAAAGTATTCTGAAAAGGCACACTAGTCAATCAGCATCTAAAAGAGAAAGGCGAGGTTAGCATTTTAGCTTAAACCATTTTATTGACAATATTGACACAGGTTTAGTTTTAAACTGCTGATTGCTCAGAGTTGCATATTGCCAATGCTTCCTTTTTTTAGTTTCACAGTTTTAGTATATCTTATTTCTATGATTCTACACCACGCATTCTGTGTCATTCTCTCGCCACTATTAGATAATTCTTTCTGCATACTTTGGTTTCATCTTGTGATTTGAAATCTCTCTAAAAAGAGTTTAAAACCTCATTCATTTGTTTAAAGAAATTGTGATCTCTGTTTCGTTCTTGGACTAATGTTTGATGACTACACTGTACTATCTTGCTATTTAAAAGTGCAGTGTATAAACATTTATTTGTTTGATTGGAGAAACCATTGGATGAACCTGCTATAAATTACATTTTTAAATATATAACACTGAAAATAACATTTCCTCATTACTTTGCTTATTAAGATATGATCCCAGTCTCCTTTCTATGAAAGCTATATGTCATAAAGAACCAGCTAGGACTTGTTAAGCTGGAAATGAAGTGAGCCACATTTTTACTATGCTCTCCTAATGAGTATAAATTTGATTTTTACAGTTGAAATAAAGCTGAACAATAACTTTTACAAGATTTTGGTGAAACAATTTTTAAAATTCCATCATTAATCAGAACATTAAATCTAGTTCACCAGTCATCTGAGCAACATTGGATAAGAAGCTTTTGAGTATGATCTTTGATGATGCCAAGTTAGCCAGGCTGGTTCTCCAAATGTTTTCAGTGCTGCGAGAATACAAAAGATAAAAATCATTGGATTGTGCTAATTGACAATACAGATGTTTATGTGGGATGTTTATGTCAAAACATGACTCATGGGGACAGTATAGGGCTTACTATAATATCCAAAATGGTCAAATTGATTTCCAGTCTTTACATTCTTGGATTCACACGGCAAGAATGGCAACAAGAGCAAGGTACTGGAATTCGGTGATATCTGGATTTTTGGCCTTGGGATTGTAAGTACAGTATTGTTTCACTATCTTCTTTTCAATTCATGTCTATTGGGTGGAAGTTGTCGGGGATTGGAATAATGCCAGTTTGAGAGATGGAGAGGGGCAATAAATTGGAAGGATGCTGTTTGTAACTGATTTAGGAGTGCTCAATCCCAAGCATGAGTGCCTGAAGGTTTTTGTTTTTCCAGTTTTGTGCGCACTATGGGATGATGCCAAGATTATGGAGAGGATCCAGAACGCACAATGAAAATGCTAGCGAGTCAAAAGTTTTAGTTATAAGCAAAGACTGGAAAAATTGGGTCTCTTTTTTTTCATCTGGAGCAGATCAAGTTAGGGAAGGTCTGAGAGCCATTTAAAATTATGTGGTCATTTCTGCAATACTAGTGAACTATTTCCAATGAGTCCTAACTAAAAGCATTCAATATCGACAGAAAAATCTTGAAAATTTTAGAAAATTATATATGCTGGGCTATAAGGTCACAGAATTGCCGACAAGTAATGATGAGTAAATGGAATCCGTAAACGCTTTCGAAAATGAAATAGATATTTAACGAGAAAAAAGTAAGTAGTTTGGGGTGTTATACTTTTGATGTGATAAATATACTGTGCTGTAAAACACTACATTATACAGCACTTTAGGACTCCTCAATGGTGACTCAAACTCTCAGTAATTCCAGGCTATCAGTAGAAATCATATAACTTCATTACAAGTTTTGAAAACCTGGTTGCTTTTGACCAATTTTCATTCGTGTCTGCCAGTGACATGGCGATGAGTATACCTCCACGTTGTCAAAATATCAAATGTCTTGGCACTAAATGGCATGGAATTGCAATTGGCTATCAAAGTCACTTTAATCTGGCGAATGTGCACACTATTCATGCATTTCTTTTAAAAAAAAAATAGATTGGCAATGTTTCTGGTGGGTACCAAATCTGATTATCTATAGCTAATAGAAAAATTAAATATCTGGCAAACCTGGCATTGCAAATAAAATTGTTTATTTTGAGATATGGTTAGTGAATATTTCATCTTGTATTTTTTTTCTTTTTTTCTATTCGTGAAATACTGTGACCCAAATAGTTCAACATTGTAGTATTTTTGCTAATACTTAGATCAACTGTAGCCAGGTTAATAGTGTGCACCTGAAAGGGAGTCTTCGCTGTGCAATTGTAGCAGCTGCTTCACAGCTTTATCTATAACATTGCATTGTTCTGCAGTTTTCTGTCATGCAATGCCATACCACAGCTAGTGATGGTTATCCATCAGTCTCATCTATCAAGCTGTAATAAAGACAAATTGAATTAATAATTGCTAGTTAAATGTCAAAATGATTAAGGCAATTCCTCTAGTGATAGTCCATGCTTTTGGATCCATTTGACTTGTAATATTATGGTATAAATGAATCAGCAGTAAAGTTTTTTTTTAAATTGTATTTTTTTCCTGCACAACAAATAACATAATTGCACAAATTCATAGCAATTAGTAAAAATTCTATCACATTTTATTTTTTAAAAATTGTTTTGGAAGGGTGAAGGAGAGAATAGTGGAGGAGAGATTAATCTGTTGTATAGCTTTTCAATCTTGTTCTTATGAGGTGTATAGTTGTATGATTTAGTGAGAAGAGAATGTGGTCAAGAACAATTAGTAAATGCTTGTATATTTAAATTGTCCTGCAAGTTAGAAATGCAAGCACTTGATGAAGCATAAAGTATCACTTAAATAAGTTTACCACTGATTTGAAAAAAAAAGATATTCCATTTGGAATGGTTTCTTAAGTAGTATCTAAAACATAATTAAATCCCATTAGTTTCCTTAAAAAAAAATTTCCACAGATTATAATGTCAATGAAACCATATGTAGAATGCTTGCATTGTCTGAAAATGAATTGTATATAGTGCAATAACTAAAGAAAAATCTAAAGTAATGCATGATAGGAAGCAAATTATTCAGTTTTGTTTCAAAAAGGCCAAGTAGCGCAGGGTCTCTGCTAATAAATTAGACTTAATTTAGATATTAAATTATCGCAGTACTCCAAATGATGATGCCATTGCAGGAATGCTAGGATTTTTTTTAACCCCAAGCAGCAAGACTGGATACCATATAGGTGCCATCAGCCTGATTAAATGGAGGATTTTTTTTACAGGAATAAAAATGATCATGTAATGAAGGCTGAAGTATAGGGGCCACTTAAGCAAGGGGAGGGTTTTCTTTGTAAATAATAGATCAAGAGCACCAACGCTCTCGCCTAATGGATTCGTGTGCGGCATCAGTTTCAAGGACAGAGTACGGTGCAGAACCACAACCACAAATGCCGGTAATCAGCAGCTTGTGGTTACTGTTTGTTGCTTTGGGTCAATGAACATTTTGCTATTGACACAACAGTAAAAATATTTGAACTTGTTAATCCAAATAAGGATGTAAATTGTCAGGAAAAAATACCAATAACACTTTATAGAATTTGATTTTGACATTTGTGGTACCAATAATAATTTGAGTAGTTTTTAAAAAAAAATGTTAGATAAATGTTAACAAAAAGCTTGCAAATTAAAACATAAATTTTGGACTTTAACAATGCATAACCTGGTTCTGATCATGTGTAATATTTTTGAATTTTATGCAGTCGTGGGTGTACTGTACTATACTGCAGATGGGGAATGTTTTAACAAATACAGCCAAGTATTAAAGCATTGGAAAATCTTTGAAGATTCTTTCCTTACCAATGCTCTCCTTTCCTTCCCACCCCATTGCCAAATATGTTCTGACTGATTACTGTCCCCGATCTTCTAAGTCATTACTTAAAATACTTGTAGCTCCTTTAAGCACTAATTCTGAAACAACATTTTAAGGTGCCACAGAATGTTGAAATAGTTATAAAATGTTGACTAAATTACCCAGCAGTGATATTGGTTTTTAAATGTGTCAGAACCTCCAAGCATCATCCACTTAAGCTACTGGAGCAATGTTTTTTCAACACCTTGCAGTTACCAAGGTCTCTGTTCTACCTCTTAAGGGACTGAAAGTATTGAAAATTTTGATGCAAAATTCTCTCACAAACTGAAAGTAACATAGAGACAGTTGTTAAATAAACTGAAATGGTTTTACATTCTGTATTTTACATTAGCACTTTATTTAAAGATACCAGTTAAGATAAAGATCATTTACATTTTAACTTATTATTTTCGTGAACTCTAACAGTGTATTCATTTATGTGGCTATGGTTTCTGTTTCTACCATGTAATTTTCTGTGCCTTTACTGTTGAAATTTGATTTCTAAAGCTTGGACAATATCGTCCAACTTGTTAACTTGATAGTGCTATTTTCAGTTGTTTGTCTTGCTTTTAAAATGACTTAATTATACTGAACTGGCTACTGAATCTTGTAAGATGCTTATTAAATTACAATTCTCAAAGTCTTAGTTTCACAGCTTGCAACAATCTTTAAAAGCAAAATACACTTTTGTGCAAATGATTGTTTAAGTGAATGTATCCATCCTCATTAGCACTGTTGCCAACTTGATCACCGATTCTGGATACTATTTCTATCTCTCTCCACCCCATTTTAGACACAGAATAAATAAAAGCACCAATATTAGGTCTTGGCGTGTACCTAAGGAAAATGATTGCAATTTTAATGGAAGGTGTTTACAGGAGGTTATGTGGCAGGTATCACTCACCCTATCTGCCACCCCATAATTTAAAAGGAAAAATATATAGTTTTAAAAGTCAGTGTTATCTGATATTAAATATAAATTCTTAATTATAATTTACAATATGTATTCAGTTACAGATAAATCAATATATTTGTAGAAATGATCAGACGTAAGTTTCAGTCAAGACGTTTTCACTGTGCTATGCAAGTCTATACACAAAAAGCACAGTATTATAAGTGCCTCACTATATTACTGATTCACTGTGTTATGGCAGGTATTGTTCAGTACTGGAAAGCAGAATCTTGACAGCTAATTGATAATCCTGCCATCAGCTGTTTAGACATTTTTCCTTTGTGACATTGGAAAAAAGACAGGAAAGAGAATAGGAAGCTCGTAAATAATGTCAAAAGATCAAGAAATCAATGGCCAGAGGAAAGTGATCTGTTTATTTGGTGTAGCTGCTCTTTTCTGTTCACATTAATTCCGAGCAGTCGTCTTCAGCAGTCACTAAATTTGCTTTTATTCACTCCCTTGGAGATGTAATACAAGCATGAAAGCATTCTCATAAAGCAGGCACATCAGCAGAAATAGCTTTTACTTAAGTATTGTAAAACAAGGTTTGCCACAGTACACTTTTAGCTACATGTCAGCTATCTAGTAAAATAAAGTCGTCTGCAAAAAGCAAATAAGATTGTAATTTGACTCATTTCAATGGATAAAGAAATCTTTCTTAAACTTAAATTTTGGAAAGTAGACCAAAACATGTGCATAAATATTGGAGTAAATTTGGATGGTTCCATTTATTTCATGTTTTTACATGATTTTCATTGCATTCGGAATACTGCTGAACCCATCTAGAGTAATTCCAACTTCTCTCTAAGTTGCATTGTATAAACCTAAAACTAGGTAACATTTCATCATCATATATTTGGAAATGACGCTGTGGATATAGGATTAAAAAGCAAACAATTTCTGGACATTTCTAGATGATAAATTTAATTTTCCTTGCTATTTGGAAGTCTGCTTTGAAAATGAATTGGTAATGAATGCATTCAGTATTGCGGAATAGATTTACCCTCTGTTTCAAATAGTTGACGTTATCGGGCTCTGTCATTTGTTCCTTCCTATTTTCTAGCTGCTAATTGATGTTTTTGATGTTGGCAAGAAAATTGAAGAAAATGTCATGTGTGAACCAGAGCGGAAGTTAATAAGATTGACTTCGTTGACGGAATATACAATGAGCGAAGAGACCGCATAATGGGACCGCTGCGAATTTGTGTCCTCTCTTTAGAGCTGAAAATTGACACCTCACGCTAGGCTGAAGTCGATAACGAAAGATGGAACATTTGCGAAGATGCTTAATCTCGTCTTTTCATTTTCTCCCACTTTGCTTTCCTTTGCTATACAGAGCTTAACTTGGTGCATAAGCAGCTGTGTATCCAGAAGGCTACTGCCCTGGCCAGCGAAAGCTAGGAGCTCAGTCTCCCAGGGCTGACCAACAATGCCTATTTTTAATGCTGTTTTGAGTTTGAAAGCAAAGAGTCCTGCAAAAGGTTAGATTAAGATGTGTCTTAAAGAGAAGTATACTCATATCAAGCAGGGTCATTGCATAGCCTTTGACGAAAGAAAGAAAGCTCAAACTTTAATCCCACAGAATGAAACAAGTAGCAACATGGCGTCTACTTGAGTTCTTTGTTTTAAAATTGGCAAAAAGCCGAAAATATTTCATACTTTTCATCACTAAAAACCGAAGTCTTCCAGTTGCACTTATTGCATTGATGTATAGAATCCTACATATAGATTTGAAGGGAATCTATTGTTCGTATAATTTTGAAACGATGAAAGAATGTTTAATGAAATTGTGCATTTAATTACCAAATGGATTAGTTGGGCAAGGCTCACTGGTTGTATTTGCGTGGTCTTTGGGGAAATGCGCTAAAGTCTTAAGACCTCCAATACCCCCGAAGCGCTTTTTTTTTTTGAAGCTGTTGCACAAAATGTGGCCTTGGCTAGTGTTCGTCTCCCAAGGATATGCGATGCGCGACATTATTCAGAGAATAGCCAATTAATTCCGCAGGCTATGATCAGTTAGGGCTTCCTTTCACTTTCTGCCATTTGAAATGCTAACACAATGAAAATTTTTCTATTGGTACATGTCCCTGGGCAAAGCCACCGCCGCAGGCTGCGAAAAAAGAACCTGAGAATTTCATTGACTGATGAGAGCAAGAAAGGTTACAATACGTGATTTACAATCCAAGTGCTTTTGAGTCACTTAACAAACTGGAAGCCTGCCCCCCCCCCCCCCCAAAGAAAAAATATGTCCATCTCCTGATATTTATGTGCAAGTTAGCTCACTTTCCGAATTCTTTTTGTGGAACCCAATAATGTATTTGGTAAACATCTGGCTGTCCATATACTGTAATGCAAAATGGTTCATAGACACTTTATTGTTTGGTGCTAACTTTTGAGATTTCGGGGGCTGTGTTATTGAACCTGGAAAAGTGTTCCTTGGCCAAACAGGACCTCATGACAACTGTACTCTTGTCATATTGCAAAGTCTAAGCTCTGTTTGGGATTAGGCAAGAGAATACATGAACATAATGATATGCACAATTAATTGTGTTTGTTAGAAATGGATAATTTTCACCGTTTTGTAGTTTTTGTAGCATTGAGTAAATTGGCTGTCTACAGAGGAGCTGTGTTCAGCGTATAACAATCCTCAAAAAAAAAGTAGCCAGGTGATGATTGCAGAATGACAAGTTGTACGGCAGTAGAAATCAGACTGCTCATCCAAATTGTTAGTAAAAGATGTTGCCTGAGATCGGTATCTTGCTCTTTAGCTGTCTGCAAAGAGTAACACAGGTGGCTCCCTATGGCTGACTTTTTCTGACAAGGTGCCATTAGAAATACCAGTCCCGTTGATCAATTCAGTCGACATGACAGATTTGCCGTAAGGCCTAGCTCTTTGAGTGCGGGCGCTTTTTTTTTTCCTTCTTTTTCTTTGCACTAATTGGTGAAAAGGATCTCTGTGCTGGTGGCCCAGGAAACTTTCTGAACACATCTTATTGGAGTGTTGACTTCATTAGAATTGTAAGTGGGACCCCAGTAGCTAGTACAAAAACTTAATTTGTTCCTGAATTGTATTGTAGATGATTTCATTAGTGAACAGTGTTTTGGTGAGAACTGTCCACATAGGAGAATTTTGTAGCACATTTGCATGAACCTTTTTTTTGTTTAAATGTAAAATCATGGTAAAGGATTGTTTTTTAAGATTTTTTTGTTTACAATAATATGCTACTTCTCATAATTAACCATGTGTATTTTACCTATGTAAATTGTCACTTTTGCTGAATATATTTTACAAATATATCTCTTAAAACTAAAATATTACCTCCTAACCAACTTAGAACTTTTGGCATTGTCTAATGTAATTAAAATTTAATAGTGAAATTGAGAATTGGTTAATGCAGGAGATCCTTGTTTAAAAGAGTACTCTTTTACCATTTTACTAAAGTGTACAATATTTTAAATTCCAGCTTAAATATCTTTATCAATAATTAGTTTTTCATGTTGGCGTGTTGTGTAGAAAGAAATAATTGTTGTCCCTAATGAAAGACCGAGGGCCTAATCTGTGGGTTATTTTATCATACTGAGGTTTGGATTTTCTTTTCTTTATTCAATTTCATTTTCTAGTTTAAAGTTGCAGTTTCCAGCTCAAATTCTTTTCTTCTCTTTACTTGAACTTCTTAACATCTTTTATTGCATGTCCAATAATACTGCTGCTCGTTATGCTTTAGTGTTGCATTCCTTTAGACACTTGGCTATTTTTAAAAAATCTATTGTGCTTTTTTAAAAAAAATCTCTGAATAATAGCTCCAGACCCTGACCTTGTATATCAATTCAATAAATCCATAAAATCAGTTCCGAATATACTTATTTATGGTGTTTCATAGCAAATTTGCAGTAAATATTAATGGTCAGTCCTTCAGATAAGCATTTCAGCAAGTTTGTACACATTAGTCATCTTAATGTTAAAATACTGATGTAGACATGGCAAGGGCCGTATACACTTCTGCATTGAAAATTCCTGATTCCTGCAGTGCAGACAGCAATAAAGGTGAAAATTGTTTGACATGTTTAAATAAATGATGCTGTTGTCTAAGCAAATTAAGGTATTGGTTTAGAATTAGCTGCTTTCTAAAATATGTGCTATTAATATTATCAAGCTGTCTATTGCAAAAAAAATCAGACCTGATGAGTGTGAAAAGCAGCACATCAAGAATTGGGCTTTAAACCCTCTGCGGATCGTAAAAAGGATCAAAGAAACTTGTTTTATGTGTCTGTGTGAGACTTTGAAGTCTTCACTGCACCTACAGCACTGATTTCATCAAGTTCACTAGTGTCTTAATAGCAGATCAATAACTTTCAAAGTCAGTGAGTTAATTTGATACTAGGGCTGATGTGATCGTGCTGTGTAAGTAGAGGTAGCGGGAGCTGTCTGCCGTAAGTGTTCTGTCAGGCAAATGCTTTCTGTACCCACCGCTTCAGAGTCAGCAGCCTCTAACTTCACTTGGTTAGAAAGCTTCAAATGTGACAGTTCTCACAAACAACCTCCATTTTCTCTTTTTCTCACCTGTTCTCAAGACACACAATATAGACACAATTTACACAAAGACAAGCAAGATGGAAAACACCAATAATACTTTGTTCGAAATGTATCATGGTGCACTTGAAAATTAAATGGTATGTGTAACATGTTGGTGGAAAAAATTGGGCTTTTTTCATGCTTGCAGTGTTTATTTCAAGTCGGAGTGGGTTTAAAGAATTGAGCGAGACAAAAGACGCGCAAGGGAAAAAGAATCTTAAAGCTGAAAGAAGTGTTTTCGGGAGATTTATCATCTGCATATGGAGTGCCAGGGTTGTTACACCAGGGTCAGACTGGCTCCTAAGGGGACAAAACTCCAATTTAGAATGTTCATCTAAGGATTGCTAATGGTATTAGGAGCAGCAAGTGGGGTGGTCATTGAGAGCAGTAGATTAGCTTGGCAGCCATAGTCGCTTGACCCAGGCCCCCTTATTTCACTGGTCAGATGGCATTAACTGTTGCATCTGTCAGTTTGTTTTTTTATTTTCCTCCTCCTCCTCCACTACCCCCTCAGCCTTAAATCAACTTTTAAGTAAAATAAGTTTTAAAAGGTTTAACATTGCAGAGAAAGAAAAATTAGTCCTGTGAGCAGGGCTAAAACCAGTTCTATATTTCCCCGTTTCAGGTGTTTAGAGCTTGCTCTTAAAGGTTGGCTGAGCAATTAAATATTATAGGTTTGCAATTCAAATCACTTTATTCCAAATTTCCTTTTGTTCTTTAAAACTGCGTCTGAACTTTTTCACTGTCTCCCATTGTGGGTGCCATGGCTGTATTCTGATATATATTTTTAAAAATTGTGCAGATTTACCAAAATGCAGAGAACAAAGCTTGCATGGGTGGAAAGGAAGTAAGTGAGAGTAACGATGGATAATATTTACTGTGTATCTACTGTTCTTGTACTTGAGATCAAACCAAGTCGCATGACTTGAGGGAAATTTTAGTGATATTTAGCTGTAAATAAAAGATAACCATAAAAGCTTAGTTAAATGAAGTTGCCTTTTGTTGTCGGTATTCATGATTAAATTTCCACAGAAACTGTCAGCTTTATAAGGTTAGGGCATTGTTTCTAAGTATGTTATAACTTGTGCTTTTGTATTGCAAGATAAAGTTTTTTTGCAATTTTTTAATATGGTATGGTGAAAGCTGCACAAGGTCTGTTTAACATTTTTTTTAAAGTATTTTTAGCAACATGATTTATGCAGATGCAATTGAGAGAAGAATAGTGATTGTCAATTGTTTTTCAGGAAGTGTTGATTATTATATTTGTGTAGGAATTATTTAGGATCCTGCCTTTGAGTTGATGTTGTTAAGACATAAGATAGAGACAATTATCCCAAGTGGGTTATAACAGTGCATTCCTTATTCAAATGATGCAGATTTGGGAAGAAAGATTCTTTCTTCATCGCAGAAAGCTCTGAAGAAAAATTTCAGACAGCTGTCGAAAAAGATATTGTATTCTTTTAATTTTTATCAGCCACCTTGCTGCATTTGTAAGTTCGACTTGTACATCTTGTTTGCTTTTTCTTCATACTTAATAGCCTTCACTTCATTAAAAGTGTATTAATCTGACTGTTCGTCCCCAGGGGGAACCCATAAGATGTTTTTTTTTGTCTCTTATTTTTTTTGCAAAAAAAAAATCTAGCAGATTTGGACCCTGTCAGTCAGAAATAATTGTGTTCTTAATCTTGTCCCTGATGGATGGCTCGGAGTTCAGCATCAGGCCAGCTCCAATGACAAATACAGTATTAATATTCATTAACCGCTTTGACAATGCTAATTTTGATGCAGTAGTAAAGGGCCTTCCAAAGTTAGCGGCCAAAGCATCAGAGCTGTAGAAGGTGGCAAGATAATTTGTGCTGGTTTGCTGAGCTGCAGCTTTCAAAGTAAACCAAAGCTAGGTAAAAAGTTCTGAAGTATTGAGAGGCAAGGCTGCGGAAGTAATACGATCACAGTCCGCCAAAAATTTGACACCTCCGATGAAGCTTGTTTGACTGAAATTTCAACCAAGTTGTAACAAAAAAAAGCATAACATGGTAAGTCAGCGCATTTTTTGATTTTGTTTAATCTTTTGATCTTTTCAATTATCACCATTTGAAGATCAATAGTCATTTTTTCCCTTAGTATCCTTTAAAGGCGCTCAGTGGTGTCATTCTGCGTGTGTTAGTAACGCAGGCTTCAAAAGTGGGCAGTGAAGCTTTATGGAACTGCTTTCCACGCTTGGCTGTGACAAATATTAGAGCACAGACATACAACTTGCTAAGTTGCCATTATTTTAAAACTTGCAATTGATGTATCAAAATTATTTCGTAGTTCTACTTTTTCTGATGAAGCTGCTTAAACTGATCTGGTTACGTGGGCAAAATAAACGGTATGTTAGCCTTTATATCTTGGGGAAGGGAGGGGTGATAGAGGAAATTCTTTTTTTGTCTCTTGTTTCAAAATAGCAGCCAGTTTAACATTATGGGAGATTGAAACTGGTTTTCATGTTGTCAAGAAGGCAAGCGACTGTTACTCTTTTGTTCCTTTCTGAACCGTTAGTGATTTGGGGCTGGTTCTGATCAAATGAGTGTTGCCATCTCATTATCTCTTTCCCATGAAGCAAGGTAATTCACTGAATAGACCTGAACTTGAGCATCTTTTCCTGGAGAGCTGGAGTTGGATGTAAACGCTTCGTTCCCTATCTCAGCAGCATCTCAGCTGTTAGTGGCTCAGGTAGGGTGCTGCCCCCCAGTGGATTTGCCCACATCATGAAGAGCTGGCTGATTTTAGCTGTTGCACGGGAACGGCAGCATGCTTGAATTCAGGCAGGGTGAAGCATCGTAATTTGAGCAGGTGTAAATGGTAAGTTAGCAAATTTTAAGAAGCGTTGAATGCCTTAGAGTGTTATTTTTGATTTACAGATATAGCTTCTAGGTGAATTGTGCTTTTACATCGTGTTTTGTTTTAATTGAGATTTAAGACAAACTTTTCTGGGGGAAAGAAACTATTGGGTGATGGAAGCGTTCAGAATTTCTTTTCTTGCTGTAATGGCTGAAGTTGATCTGAGTTGGCAAGTTTGATTTGCGGTCTCTCTTTCCCACAGTGTGTTTTTTGCCATTCCCTCCACATTCTCTCCCCCCCCACCCCCCCAAAAAAGAACCATCACTACCCACTCCCTCAGTGAATGTAAGGTAAATGTGTGTCCTGAAAGGGTCTGGTATTTTAAGTGTTCACCTTTCGTCGTCTGTGTGGCGAGCTTTCCTCCTGCTTTTTCTTCTCACATCCTCCAATCCCAAAGAAATCTGTGTTGAAGTTGCCCATCCTTTCTGCCGTACTTAGCATTCATTGTGCTAAATGATTAGTAACTGTCCATCATCAGCAACCAAACTCCCAGTTTACTTAAGAAATTGCACGTGTGACAAAAGAAGCTGCTGGAGTGTGGTGGCCACCATGAATAGAGGGAGGGAATGTAATTAGCTGCCTCGTTGTTGGGTTTTTTACATGTCAAACTGTAGCCTCATTGCCTTTGTTAGCGCCTGTATTGCACCATATAAAGGGAATTCAAAGGTTTTGTTTTGGTATTAAGGCCTTAAAGATTTCTGGCCGACACTTTGCACGCGAAGGCCAGATTAGTGCAGAGCACTAAATAAAGAGGGAAAAAACTGCATACTGTTTTGTTTCCCCTGTTCTCGTGTCTTGTCAGTTTTTTGAATAGACAGATAAGATGGGAAAGAAAGGTATGCGACAGTTTCTGCAGATTCTGCTGAATGAGTTTTAAACTGGATGTGTATAAAGTTTGTTTGAGTGGTTTTTGGAGGTGGGATGGTTTTGTGGGCTGTGTGCCACCTTTACTCATGGTTTTGGAGGTGGGTGTGGAGGGGGGGGGGTGTCACGGTTAATGGGAGCATTTCATTACTTTTGCTTCTATTGTGAAAGGCATTTACTGGAACATATGAGCTGCCCCCAATTTGGAGATGGAGAGGGTTTTGTTTGGGGATGCAATTAGCGACGGGAAGCAGTATGCAAAAAGCAACTCGGAAAGAGAATCCTTGCAATACAAAAGCTGCTCTTGTATATTGTGTGTAGCCGAGGTCAGCCAGTAGAAGCTGCAGTGAGGTCTAGTGCTTTGCCTTTTCTCCACCCTATTTACTGTTATAATAAAAAAAAGCCTGCTGGGACTGATGGCAAGACCTCACAGGTGTCTTTTTTTACATTTTTTTTTATATTTTCAAGTGTATGAGTACGTGTATGTATGATATATATTATAATGTCACTGTGTCAAAAAAAGAGCATTCTCTCAGCTCTACCCCCAGAAGTTCAGCGTGAGGGATTTGACATTCCCACAGATGTGACTGCATGCTACAGTTTGTTGATCATGCTCCCTTAACCAATGCTTGTCTCCTCACTGCTGCACTTATTGATACCTTTCCATTTAGAGTTGCAGCATTGTCATTTTGGTAATCCTAGGAGAGTTATCGGCTTTGAAAAGAAAATAAATGGTACGCATGGGGTTATACCCATGTGTGCGGTCTTACTCATTTCTAAGTGAGCATTTTGGTGCAGTGATCTATGTTATCGTTTGAGTGTATCCTCAATTTTGGTATCTGCTGTACGGCAGATATAGGACTACATTAGGAGTAAGATGCTACTAATGGAAACCGTGAATGAGAATGTTTGTTCTAAAAACACCAGGTCACAGAACTGGAAAGCTCTTGATATTTTAAGACATTTTTTTAGTAATCGTTTTTAAAAAAAAAAGGACACTCGCAAAGCCACAAAGATACAAAGCGCAGTCGGCACCAAGGAGACAGAGAAAGGGGGGGAAAGTTGTAGAGGTTAAGAGACAACAGAAGATAAAGCAGCATGTACCCGAGGGATGCGATTTTGCTGGGAATGGAAGAAGGGAACAATAAAGGAGGAACGCTAGCCTCTGGGCTCTCCTTTCTCCATCAGTTTGGTTGCTGGCATCTCAATCTAAACAGCTGGGTAAGTTACTATATGCTACAGTGCACGTTTGTGTTTTATTTCAACCGATGGGCTTCAGATAAGGCCAGTTACTATGGTTAAGAGGTGGTCAGCTAAAGGAGCGACCTTCTATCCAATACTTGAAACTGTGACCTTTGTGTCGCCACTTTCAGAAGCATCTCTTCTGTGAAGAAGAAACAAAAAGGGAAACCCAATTGCAGGCAGCATGACTGGCTTTTCTTCAGAAAAGTTGTTTAACCAGCTCAGTACTGATTTTTACCTGATAACTGTTTAGTATGGAATATTCTGCACTCTGAATTTACATTTTTGAGCTGTGACTAGACTCATTCCAACATTCCACTATCCTGTTTGCATTCAGTTAAACTGTGCTTCTGGAATTTAAATGAAATATATTGGAAAGTGTCAGATGATTTGCTTATATGACTCAGTTATTGAAGCTATTTTGAATGCAGCAGAGTGCAAATAATGTATAAAGCTCAGGCGTTTTTTAAATAAAGGCTTGTCATTTGAAGGGCATTGAAAGCAAAAAAGTTGCATTTTTTAAAAATTAAACTTTATTATTAACTAATATCACACGATCAGTTGGATTGTGAAAAGCAAAAATAAAATTGTTTTATGAATTCAAGTGTAAAAACAATATTGATATTCTTACTTGCATTCTTTCTCCTTGAAAAGTTGTGCATTGTCTATTAATACTCTGCACATGATAATTTGATATTTGAAGGTTCACTCATTATAAAGGTATTTGAAAATGCTAAAATTATTTTAAGCGTGGCGCACCTCAGATATAATAGGTACTTTGTAGAATCTTAGACAGCAAGTTGTTGTTTTGAATGTGCACATTTTCATAGACTTTTGTGAAGGAGCAGAAGATTTTATTTACTGGTTAAAAAGGAATATGCAGAGCATTTCTGAACAGTCTTTGAGTTTACAGGAAAACCTCACTTTTGAGGTTTTGGCATGTCTTCGTTCACTGTGGGGAAGTGTAACAAAAGCCTTCCATTCAATGATATTTTAGAATGTACCCAAATGGCGATTTAGGTCTAATGTTATGCATTCTGATTGGATTTAAAAACAAATCTGATGTTTTTCTTCAGTATGTATATAGGTTGAGGTTTTCATTTGTATATGTATTCCACTGCTGTGGGGCTGTCTTTTTCCTGCTATGAGCAAAATTAGTGCCAGATGTTCTGAACATACCACCAGCATGAATAAAATGAGCATTTTAAGACTGAAATTTTTTTTTCATGAATGTTCCCTGTGATTTTTTTTTCCTTCCTCCATTATAATTAACCAACTAGCCTGGTGATTTTATATTATGATTGTATTTCACTCAAATACATGGTATCTACTGGTATTTAAGTGTCAGATACACAAATATGTAAAGTGTGGGGCAGAGAGTATTTTGCAGCAAACCCTAATCATTCCTGTGAGAATTGGTTAAAATGTTAAGCTTAATGTACAGTAAAGCCTTGTGTAACTTCTTGGTGTTGAAGTGATAATGCCCAAAAGTTTCAAGTGGCACTTTTAAGTTGGAGGGAAAAAAACGCAAAATTTGAAGTGATGTGAACTTGTGTTACTGTGAATGTGAGCTTTTATTTAAAAAAAAACATTCAATATCATTCCAAAACTTGAATTTATCTTTATAGGATACTGTTCCAGGCACTATTTAAAAAACCTTCCTCACTATCGCCCACATCCCCCGTATGTTGTCCGGGCATAATTTTTATTGTTATCATTTACAGTATACTTCTGACAGGGAAGCCCTTTGATAGTTGAGAAGTTGCATTCACTTGATGGATTAACTTAATCCAAATGTACTCTAATGACGATTCTGTTCGTTTGTGTTGAATATTTTGGGCTGATCTGGCAAAACAGAAACGGCCATGATTGAATCAGAAGAGATAAACAAATGCAGTCGGTAAATCTGTTTAGCCAAGTGCTTACAGCCATTCACAGTCGGAGTTGGTCGGGATTCTCATTGTGTTAGTCAACAAACGTCTAATGCATGCAGTTGGATAGTTTTGCATTCTCTAAGATTTTGCAAACATACTATTAAAGATCAGTTCTTAACTTCAATTTTCAACACCTCCGATTTGCATCTGATCGCTACTCAAGGTTTTTATACCTGTTTAGCAGTAATTGGATAAAGGAAACATTTTACTCTCCATGCAGGTGTTCCCATTAAGAGACCTTTACTGTATTTTGTTGCCTAATCACTTAATATGGTAATTTTACTGCAGCTACATTAATGTCACTTAGCATTCTAGGCGAAATGATTGGCGCATATGTACTGTTTCCGTTTTCCTTATGTTTTGAAGGCCATAAAAATACTGTAATTTCAAATAAGTAGGACTTTATTAAGAATGTATAAAATTGCCCAACTTTTTTTCTGCAATTCATATTTTTTTTCTTGCACATGACTGCTTTCTAGTTTATACTGAAATGAATACTTGAGCCTTGGTGCTGCTATTTATCAGGTCACATGCTTGGCAGATGTCTTGTACCGCTGGAATTTGTCAACCTGAAACACCAATCGATCATTGCCTGTCAGTTAACTTTCCTTGTACTACTTGTCCTGTCTGGCACACACAGTCATTGTACTGTGGACTCTGTGAAACTCTTATTTTAGACTGAGCTGTTATAAGTGGAATTTTTTTTAGTTGAAAAGTGTGATGCTGAAGAGTTCTGAATAAACATATGTATTGTAGAAATGGTAACTGCTTTGTAAAGCGTGACCTTTCTGCCCTTGGGTTCACTGTTATCAAATGGAAATAAGTAACTTATTTAAAATCACAGTGAAAAACAATGCGTCCACCTGATAGAGGTCCCATATTAACTCAATGTGTGAATTGGTGTGCAGAATATATCCAAAACCTATTAGCTTACTGAAAAACATTTTAAATGTTCATATGTAGTGCACAGGATAATTTGATAGCTAACTTGGTCAGGAAACTGCAAAAGATCTGTTACTGGCCAATGTTATTGGGTTGATAAAGGGAGTCAAAAGCATTAAATGTATTATTGAAAAGATTTATGCAAATCCTCTTATTTTAACCTTCTGCAATAACCAAAATCTTAATTACATTTATGGGTTACTTTGTAAAAGAGATACCTCCCAACATCAATCTAAATGCTTTTTTTTCTTATGACTGCCAGATTTGTATAGGGTCCCAAGTATGTTTGAAACAGGTGGAATTAGTAAAGCAATTGGGATAAAGGACTCAGTTCAGTACGTAACTGCGTTTGCAATGGAATGCATTTTGCAATTGCGGAAACTCTAGTGTTCTTGAGCAGTGGCTAATGTGCTATAACATGCTGTGATCACATGTTAATCTATTTTTTAGTAAGTTACTTCTTCGTTTGTGATCTTTTGTTCTCTGTTTTTGTCTTGTAGTCTTAATTATTCTTTTACAATGCAAGTTGAATCCCAGATGAATATTTAAGTGTGGCATTCTTCCCCACCCCCATCACCTCCCTTTCCAAACAGGAGCTCTTTATTTCTTCCACTGTGCATTAGCTTTACTGTAAGATTCAGAAGTTGATTATTGAGAAAATCATCCAATCTGTGATCTTTCTTTTTATTGCACAGGCTTGTACAAATAAATGCCTAATTTCAGCTATTTACATAAAGATGCAGTAATACTGCAAATGATTGTGGTTGCTTTATTTTAGAACATATAGTTGTGCCATATTTGTTAAAATTTCAAAAGGCAAATTAACAAAAGTTTAATAGACATGGAGAGGGCAAGTTTGACAAAATGCTGCGGCTGACTGACAGTGCAACCAGAAGGGAGACAGTTCCACTGAAATGCACAAAAATCTTCTAGCTCCCAAAATATGCAGAGACGCAGTCGAGCTGGACGGTCAATTGTTTAATGTAAAAAGTACATTTAATAGTAGGGCCCAAAACTGGATTTTAATTTGATTTTGCTTACACAATTGGGTGGCCCGAAAGTTGTCTTTCTTCCTTGACAGCTGGAACAGCGTGGAAATATGTGAGAGCATTCTGAAGAGGTTTTGTGCTGCCTGGTCATGCAGTATTGTCTTGTATGCTGTCGTGTCAGTGGTCCTGTTATCGTTTGTTGGAGGAGAAGAGAGGCCTCTTTCTGAACAGGAGAGTTTTACTAGTCAATGAAGGCCTTGTCCTTGGGAACAATGGCCAGTTAACAAAGGGCAAGACCTTGGCCAGAAATGAGCTATATAATACTGTGAAAGGGCTCAGACCACTGTATAAATAAGAATAGGGATAGTAGATTTGGAAGAAAATGCTTACTCAGGTGTGAAAGTTTTTTTTTGGTGAGTGAGAATGAGAAGAAAATGTTGAATAAAAGCGTGGATTTAAATGTTGTCCTTTCGGAAATCCTTCCAAGTTCTGTTCATGTAGAATTATTGTGCTGGGGGCAGAATTGCAAAATTTAACTGTTCATAGCATTTTTATAAACAAACGTAAACTTCTGCATAAAAATTGCAGTAACTTGTAATTGACCAGCAATTAGAGAGTTAATACAGAGCAGACTTGCAGAATAAGAGAACGTAGTGTTGCAGACCATTAAGATTAGTAGCTTTGGAACAGTAAGCCATGTCTGGGTACAGCCAAGCTCAGGGCTAGTAATTTAAGCAAAGCATCGGACTTGCCAGAATTAGCCTGGGGAAGGCAGCCTGACAAGCCCCCTTGTGTAGCTGCTTTTGTTTTATTGTACTTTGAGCACAAATGCACATTTCAGACCCAATCTTTCTTCAGCTGCACAGAAATGCAATGAACGCAATAGGGGTGCATTCAATATAAGGGACTGGGTAGAAAGATGGTCACAACAGCTCTAGTTTGTTTTGCCTGTCTCTTGATTAATGACATCAGAGGTGAATGGCAAGCTTTCATTTCTCTCGGGTTACCAATCTCTTTTTTAAGAAAAGCAGGGAAGGACTACGACTGTTCAATCAATCATTGACTGTCACATTCCTGATTGTGAATACTGTGTAGGGTCCACCCCAGTGAAATATCTCCCACTGCAGCTTATTTGGAATGTGACGCTTAAGTACACTAGAAAGGTCAGAGGTTGACTCGAGTTTCCTGGGTAAAGTGTTGTGCAATGATCCAAGAGGAGGGGTTTCCCTTCACAGCCTGCCTACTGCCACTGTTTGATGGACAGTCCCACTTCCTACAGGCATTTCCTCAGTTTCCTCCCTTGGCAACAGCTTAATATTCTAACATCCTCTTTCCTTCATGTAAATCCCAAATAACACAGTTTTCAATAGAGAAAAGTGACAAGATTTTTTGATATCGATTCCCACTGAACATAGTTTCATGGTCACCATAATTAAGAAAGAAAGTTCTACTATTAGGATAAAAATAGACATGATCTCCATGGATGGGTGTATGTGAAACTGGTGAAATCAAGTGAGGAAGGAGTGAAAAGTGAAAGACTATTTAAATGAGCATTAGAGAGCAGTACTATAAAATCTGGCTCAAAGCCATGCACTTTATGCTTGCCTCTGTGCCCATACAGGTGTGACCTACATACAAGCCCATTGGTTTGTGGTTTCCACTGGAAGCACAGACATGTGCAGAAATTGATTTCTAATCACTAGAAATCTAATGAAAGAAACTGAATTTGGTATATGCAGTGAAAATAGTTCTATTCTTCTCATGGGTTTACATCTCGGGTATTATCATGCTTCTAGTTTGTGAGATACATTTTGACCAGGGCAAGTGCCCAGTGAATGAAAAATCGCTGCAACTTTCTTAGTTTGTACAAGTTGAAACTGCTAAATATAGTATGAAAGGCTTTTGTTTCAAAATAACGTCTTCATCTCCCTCCTTGCCTATTCCAGCAGTAACTAGTCAAGGTTGCTTACAGACATAAACAGAATACAATTATTTCTCTCACTTACATTACAAGTTGGTAGGTAAGATTAGAAAGAACTCAATACCAAATCTGTACAAATAAGCCAAATATCAAGCTGATCGACACTATTGCTTTTTGAAGAAAAAAATCCTTCATATAAGACAGTGATGCTTTTATGTTGCAATAAAATGTGTTCAGTATTTTCTGTTGTGGTGTTCCTAAAAGAAAAGGTATTGAAAGCTTTAAAATTGGGGCGTATTCCCATAAGAACAAATGATAATTGAACTATGCCATTTTTCACGTGAAGTATTGTTGATTACATCAGTTACTTCAAAAAGCAATAGTGTCGATCAGCTTGATATTTGGCTTATTTGTACAGATTTGGTATTGAGTTCTTTCTAATCTTGCCTACCAACTTGTAATGTAAGTGAGAGAAATAATTGTATTCTGTTTATGTCTAGTTTCAAACAAATGTCAGTTGAGTAGTATTACTGAATTCAGCTACTGATATGTGATTAGGTCGTAAACGCATGTGCTAATGACCAGTTTAGGAGTCTCTATCAGGGAATGGAATTAAAGTAGCTAAAGTTACTAACAGGTTAATATTGTAATTTGGACTCTACATATTTAGCTGCTACAGACTGTGTTGTTAAGTGTACATTTCTCCTTTGTATGCTATTGGAAGTGGGTTATGTTTTAAATCCAAGCTAAACATTTATGTTAAATGTTGCCCATAGTCTTGCCCTTCAGAATTTTCACTGATACAAAAATATAGTCAATGCAAATAGTACCTAACAGATGTAAAAGTGCCCAAAAGATCACTAAAATGCTTTGAAATGATCATATATTTTGCTAATTTTCATATGAACTACATTAATTTTTCTCTTTTGGATCTGGTTATTTTAGTTAATGGATTGAATTGGGTTATCCATGTGTTTACCTGATAAATGTACTACTTCTTGAGATACAATCATACTGTCTAAAATTTGATAAGCGTATGTAAAATGTGCTCTCAGCATAATTCATTGTCATTTTTCAGTATTTGCTATCAGGGAACTTTTTTATTTCTGGTCTTACTGCTACCTTGTAATCAGATCCTTCATGCTAGACTTTGTTCAGTGAATGATCTAATCTGATGGGTTGCATTGTGTTGTGGATGATAACTGCCTTTCACCAAAAATTATTCAGAACCCTCTAAGTGTTGCTTGTAGCACCTGAATGCTTTGTTACTTCATGAGTTTTAAAGGGCGACTGAACTCCGAATCCATTTGGGAGCACTAGTCAACCGGCTTGCTCAGTCACATGACGCAATGTGCATTTGGACAAAGTATAAACTGGTGGTTTACTGTGTTTCATGAGTTAGCTGTCATCTGGTAAGCAATTTGAAGTTTTATTTAGAAACATAAATGTAAATTTATGTAACTACACTTTGTTTGAAGAGGCTGCTCCTTTAATGCCTTCATTCTTTTGTTCTTTATATTTGGTCTCTTTTTTTTCTTCTATATTTCCTCTTCCTCATTTTCTGTACTTTTCAGTTTATTTGCCCACTCCTTACTCACTGTTAACTCACCAAAAAATAAATATTCTGGAGTTGACTGGTACTATTTTATTATCTTAGTTTTAAGTTATCCTTTCAGGAAATTTGATTTATGTTTTTGGTAAATTTTATGGGCTGAAATATCATCTGAATATCAGGCAGTCTCAAGACAAACACAACTCTGACTGCATCCTATGAAGCATCTATAATCCAAAATTCACAATGTTCACTACTTCCACTTCAGTGTCGTTCTGACTTTCCACATCAACTATTCTTATGGACTCTGTGCATGGGTGGATTATTTAGTGCCACATATGGGTAGTGTCTTGTTGTAGATTTGTACACAGTGAAATTTGATTGAGACCTGCACAAACTCACTGGGAACTCTTGTGGCCAGTGCACTTGTGAACAGAGATGACCACTGTGACTCAACAGAAATGTTGGTGTAGTGAAAAATATTGTACATTGTGTTTTTAAGATCATTGCACCATGTATGGAAGCTAAAGCTTAATTTCTACCAAAATAGAAAGATAGAACTGGATATTACCCAAACATTTGAAATAGTAAAAGTAAATGATGAGTTGGATGTGGAGAACTATTGAAGGCAACAAACATAACCAGGCCTATTAATCACATGCTCAAAATGGCATGTGAGTTGAACTTGGGTTAAACATGTACCTCTCAATAAGACTAGTTGATTTTTGAACACAGACAAAGCATTCAAACGAGAATTGAATCAATTCCCAATTCACGGAAAAGGGTGTGGTTCAAAGACTGCATCAGATCAGACCATAATATGGCTGAGAAAGCCCGATGGCTGAGATGATTTTCCTGTGCATGCTTTCTGAGAAAATATTTGAGGCTGTATTAGACCATTGATCTTTGCAGAGGAGGTAATGTTCTAACTGCAAGTTCCCATGTGTTAATGCATGTTAAATTAATGGTGCTCTTGACTATCCTGGTTAAAGTATTAACTTTTGAGTAATAAATGGGCTTTGAAGAGAATTTAGGCAGAATCAAAGTAATCTCTGAAATAAGATGGATTGAAGTCAGATTATATTGCTCCAAATTGGTTTTGTGTTAATAAATGTTTCAGTGCAATTGAAATTAGTTTGTTGATGATGAGATGGGACTTTCAAAACATTTATAAAGGGGAAGCAACTGAATCATGATCTATTCTATATTGTCCATGCCTCCTATAAACTCATTACAACAATAGCAGGCGCCAATTAGAAACAGGAGACACTGTAGACTGTAAATAACGAGCTGTAGCCTCCTGCTGTTTGCTCGCAAGATTCTGCAGCAAATTCTTTCCGAAGCATAAACTTATAGGAGACTTGTGCTGCGAGTGAATAGAGAGCCTTCTTGCAAAGAGCAAGCAGCTGCAACTCCACAGCTGAAAATGCCCTGTAGCGTCATGATGAAATCTTCATGCTCGCAATCAAAAAAAAGTTTTACTTCTCATTTGTTTCGATGGGAAGCAGATCTGTTTTTCTTAGAGGGACCCGTTGTTTGTGATTATCTTTAGGTTTCTGTATATAACAAAAATCCCAACAATTAACCCTGCATATTCTGCACATCAGTTGTGATTTTCATAATACACACTTTGCAAGTAGCTTCAGAAATCATTTTTAATAACATGGCTTCATATGTTTCAAAAAGCTTCTTAAAAACTACTTGGATGAATGTTTTAGTCAACCTTTTAAAGTAAAAATGCAGTACTGGTTTAGTGCTGCTAGATGTCACTGGTAGGCATGCATATGATGATGGAATTGGTGTGATAAGACATAGATAACACTCTTGCCGAGAATAATTTGTGATGTTGGGGTGCTTTCACATTTTTATTTTACTGTGAACCTCTCATTTGTTTACTTTGTTTTTCATTCACCAACTAGTTAATAAAGATGAAATCACATAGTTTCATGTGCATGTCAAAATATTAATGCTTTGTGACTTTAATTTAATAAAAAATCCTGATGACTGAGCCAGTTGTACTCTTTTTGACAAGAGCCACATGAAAATATTCCCTCAAGTTCATAGCTGAAGTCTGTTTTCATATTTATATACGGACCATAAATACCATCTTTGTTAACAACATCTCAAGGTTTTTTGAAAAAAGTGGAACATAATTGATCATACTTTTGGGAATTTTTTGGATACAGTATTAAATAAAAATTAACTTTTATTAAATAAAAGTTTTTCCTGCTTGCAATTGTCTTTTAGGCAGTAATTGTTCTGGAGTTTCATCAACAAATTGAATTAGAGTCAATTAAATTTTAAAAAAGTAATATTTTTGTTAAGCTGGACATACCAGGTAAAAGCAAAACCTCTCTTTCATTATGATCACATTGGCTTATCATTGCGATTCCATTAGGTTTGTAGTTCTCTGTTACTCCATGCTGCTTCATAGTTACTGCAGTTTTCACATGGATGTTGCCTTGATGGAATTTGGGTGTTTATTAAGTAACCAAAACCTGATTTGATAAATAGTAGCTGATATGGTTGCTTTAATACAGAGTGATTTAAATTACTCTCCTTTGTTACAATTCACCTAAATTGATAGCAGAAGAGAGATGACATATATTAAAATAAAATCTGACCCAGGACCATTCATCATCTAATGTAGGCCTCTGATTTTTGACAACATTTAATGTGTTCATGTGCTCCCTGTTGGAGGCCCCTTTCAGCTCAATGCCATTAGTCTAAGTCATGGTTCATCGGTTGGTTGCTGTTGTCACACTCACTTTCTTCCTGTCTTTCTTTTGACAGTCTAACAAAGTACCCGTTGTGCAACATCCCCATCATGTCCACCCGTTAACGCCACTGATAACATACAGCAATGAACACTTCACACCAGGTAACCCTCCACCACACTTACCAGCAGATGTGGACCCCAAAACAGGTAAGTGAAAAAAAAATTCACTGGTACTTCTGGGATTATAGTGTTCGGAAGTCTTCTGATTTTTTTTTTCTCAAAAGGCATTAGCGAAGATCCATATCTCTATCAGAACTAAATACAAGTTGTTCTGCTATAATGTGCGTTTCATTAGCACCAATTGGCTATAACATGATTGATGAATTGTGGACGTTATTTGGATAATGTGAACTTCCTACGGAACTGGTATAGCGATTTTCTATTAGCAATCTTCTACAATGTGATTTTCTAAAGCAGATTTCCATTTTGTGATTTTCTATTGCATGAGGTTGCAGAGGAACACAGCTGTCGCATTATAGCAGAATGACCTGTAATGTTTGGAATTTATTTTTGTACTAAGTTCTGAATGATATGCATCAGCAATGGAATTGAATTTAAAAGTTGTGCATTCCGTGCTCAAATGTTGCACATGTAATTTTGCCAGGGCTGAATGACTTTCTGGTGGAAAAGTTAACTTTTCAAATTTCATTTTATGACCTTTATTGTTCTAGCTGAGGTGGCTTGTAAAGGTAAATTGCTATTGGTTCAGCTTCAAAAACAAAAGTTTCCTATCTGGGTACTTGCTGATGGTATTTGCAAATACTCTGTGTTTCTTTTCATTAAATTATATATCAAGGTATGCACAGAATCAGTTGTGAAAATTGAGGTAGATCTGTGATGTACTTACACACTTAGGAAGAAATGTAAACAAAAGTTAACTTCCATGCTTTTGGGATCTGAACTGTTTGCTGAGCTTTTTAAAAAAAGGAGCGATTCCACAAGTTTGCCCTGCCACCATAAGACACTGTGGCTGGGCTAAATAAAGGCAAAGTGGCACTTATGCCCCACGGTGCGAGAATGTCCTGCCCATCACCAGAGCTCCATAAGGGACACTGCTGGAAATGCAAGCAAGTACACGAAGAAAGGCCAATGACTTCTGCCGTAAGGTAAGTTGGTGGCCCTTTAGGCAGTGAAGTCTTTCCCTCCCATCTGCCTGTCGTTACCAGCTGTTGAGGCATGAGCAATGTAATATTGCAGTTCATTCAATTTTAAACAATCTTGATTGATCCATAATTATTTACTTACTTTGCTAGGTGGGCTGCCAATTTTAGCATCTACTCTCCCTCTCTATCATGGGATTGAGCTCTGGGATTGTGATGGTCTGGCCAGCTGATCCAAGTTACATGCTTCCCAACCAAAAACCCCTGGCACAGTAGTGTAATATTCACCACGTGGTTTCTTTCAGTTCATGGCAAAATTCATGCTTTATACTTATTATAGTTTTTTTTCCTATAATATACATATGAGAAGTTTACTGATTGTTCCATAGCTTTTATACCCTTGCTTGTGATCCCTCACTCTGTAAAGTGTCTAGAAAGGGGCAAACCTGATAATCATCACTTAGCACAGGGAAATGTATGGCTTTGCTATTTTCCTGATTATACATGCCCATAAGTAAGGGGCAGTAAAGCAGGGGTCAACTGCTTTACCTTGGGAATGATAATTGAGAACAGGAAGAGACAGAAATAAGGTTTGAATAAAATAACAAGGAGTACCAAGGATGGAATCGCAAACTAATTCTACATTTGTAAACTATAATATTTATTAAAAATATTAATAAAATTTGTAAGATTAAAATAAATAACTTGCAATGCTGACAGTGCCATTTGAATCTGAATGAATTTTTATTTGGTTAGACAAGCTACCTGCCTCTGTCTGCGCGCACATCAAAACTAACAACTACTAGAGTAAGTCTGATCCCTCAGTTGATCTTTTTATTTCTTCCATGTCTCATCTTTCTTAATAAATACTTAAAGGTTTGTCTCATCCTTTGGTCAGATAAATTCTTACCTGTTCTAAACTCCTCTGAGACATAATTTTAAAAGTTAATTTGAACATTTGAGCTCAGTTTATTTTGAACTGATACAACTTACATGTTTTATGATTTTCATTGCTGATTACATTAACTTTGTCCTTTAGTTTTCTACTTAGTTTTAAAAATAGCTATGATTGTGGCCTATGCCACTGATATGTGGAACCAAACCATGTGTGTACAATAGCTCTTCTGGTTCCATCTTCTTTTATTTTTGATAATACCTCTGTGATGTTCCTTGGGACGTTTTCAGTGTTAAAGATGGTTTATAAAGGTTTTTCTGTTTGTGCAAGGGTATGCTTTCTATTTTCTCATTGGTTGAGTCAGCTCTGTGTTTCTAGCCAATAGTCTGTGGATAGATAGTTTACCTTTCTTCCTCTTAGAAATAAAATTAATGAAAATATGTGATGTATGGTGCTACCGTATAAACTTTTTGAATTTGTATTATTAACATTAAATTTGAAGACTCTGAATTCCTTGATATTCAGATCGGCACCTTAAGGTTCATGGTTAAAAGCTTACATGGGCAAAAGGTATGAGCTGGCCTTATACCATGGGTGCAGCTGTACATGTGCAGATAGGCCATGATGCTATGCATCGGAAATACTCACTTTCAAATTTTAAGCTTGTAGCTCATTGTTGTGAATATCTGATTCCATAGTTAATGTGTTTAGAAGGTGTAACTTTTACTTTTAGATTGGAGATTCAGATGTTAAATGTGAGATACACGGAAAAGTCTGATTAAGAGTCTGGGAAACTGCCCTTAAGTAAATGAAATCAACAAGTTTATTAGTTTCAACATATTTATTTTGTAAGATCAGAGTTAGAAATCTAAAACTTAAACAATAGGTTGCCCATTTTTTAGCTTTTTGATTGAGCTCGGTCAATATTTTCTTCAATAATTTGGGCCCACCCTGTGGTTTCCTGGGGAAATTTCTCCAGAAATGTCAATGGTGGTTCAATTCTTCACTTGCTTAATTCCCATTGTTGGTCACTTGCTGTCAATCCAGACTCCCTGTGAACAGACTAGTCTTATCTCAAACATCTCTTCACAGGCAGTTACAAAAGAGAATGGGATGGAGTCAGTAACTAGAGAGGATCAAAAACAATGGCATATGTCCTCCTGATATTTAAATTGGAGGAATTTTCTGTTCAACTGAATTTTGGATAAACAGCCTGATAACTCAGGAACTGTACAAGAGTTGAGAGAGGTGGTGAGCAGTGGAGAGCTGGATGTTATCATTATGGATTAAAAACATGATTGCTGTGCTTTTGGTTGTCACTGAAGAGCAGTATATGATTGAAAAGTAGAAAGGAACTCCGACTTGAAGCATGGAAGATATTCTAGGCAAATGTGTGAGAATAAGAAAATAATCCATTGCATAGGATATCTGCCAGTAAACAAACGGTTAAGAATGGAGCTGAGCTTTGATAGGAACCATTTCAGTACTGTGGCTTTGGTAGAAACCTAACTGAAATTGTTCAGACATTGAGTACCAGGAAAGATGTACATGAATTTGGGAGAAATACGCATTCAATGCTGTGTCATTTTATTCTTCAGAAAGTTGAAATAATCAATTTGTAGACTCTAGCATTGATGAAAGAAGACATTCTATTGCAGATTTTCATTATGCTATCATCAAAACATTCACAAGGACACCAGCATAAAAGGGAACAACATCTTCTATATTTATAGTCTCACAATTCTGGAGTATTGTATATTTTTTGTCAGCTGATGGACTGATACATTGTTTGACATTTGACTGTGATACAGCAGTGTATTGGATGTACATTTGCATATGATTAATCCTAATTCTTTATGAAGTTGAGCAATAATATCAATTTCAAGGACCTTGGAAGGGATAGGGTAGTCATCAGTGGGTCGGGAGTTGTGTTTTGAGGAATAGGATGGTGACAGCGGGTTGGAGGGGAGAATGACATCAAGACAGAGAACTATTAACATAATGTTGAAGGTGAGGAGTTTAAGAAGATGGTTTGCAGTAGAGTAAAGAAGCAACTCCACATTATAGAAAAATTGTGCTTTTAAAATATGTAGTGATGTAGTTGCATTACAGCCAACACATGTTTTAAAAGTTTGCGCTTCAGAAACATTGTCCCCAATTGGCAATCTCGTTATAATGAATTCACAATAACTAAGCATGCGTTATAGCAGAACAATCTGTAGTTTCATTTGCATTTCAGGATGATCTTGGAGTGGCGGATTGGTTTAGTTCATCCCTGTAAATAATGTTTCTAATTCACGTACAATTATACTTCCAAAAGTTGAAGTCACTTTGCCACAACCTTTCTGCAGTTATAGGTTTTCTCAACAAAAAGCACTAGTTTTTGTTCCAACCAGACCTAGCAATGAATGACTAAGCCAATTGTCCACTATTTCTGTGCAAGTTCTTTGGACGAAAGGGAATGGAGATCTTGGCCATATCAGAGAAACTGCTGCATTGAGAGAGAGGAATGCTTTTAATACAGGCTGAAACCTTGAAGGAAGTAGTGAGCAACTGGCTGAGAAAACCTATAACTGCAAAATGGTTGTGGCAAACTAATTTCAACTTTTGGCGGTATAATTGTAAGTGAATTAGAAGCATTATTTACAGGGATGAATGCAAAAGGTAGTAGTGGATGTTGATGGAGAGTGAAAGAAGGAACTGATCAGAAGTAGACTTGCCTGTGATTGATAGAATGGAACTACCAAGACCATGTGAGGTGGCAAGCGCTGGGAAGTGGCTGTGATTGAAAGTTAATGTTGAGGGAGAGGTTCACTGAGGGCAGTGAACTCAGAAGAGAGAGCAAAATGAGTTGGGATGATGGTTAAAATCACTGAGGCTGAGAAATTATCTAATGTGATTGAGGAAGAAAAATCCGCAAACATCTCAATGAGTGTTCTTTTATTGAATTTGGAAGGGGTGAGACAACATTTTTTATTTGAGGGTTGAGAATGGGTGGAAGATGCTTGGAATTGAAGAAATTGTCAGAGAAGTATAGGGTTAGGCAATGCCACATTTGGTGATAAGTGCTACAATGCCATTACAACCAACAAGCAAGTAGTTGAAGATATAGCTATGTGGGGAACTTTCATTGAAGGGAGAGAGGATCCTCAGCCAGCAGCTTGGAAAAATTCCTATACACCTTTTTACTAAACCATTTTAAAAAGCTTTTTATAATACATTCTATTGGAGTATCTTGACATTCCTCTCAAATAATCTTGTTCGAGAGTGGTTTGTGCTATTGTTTGGCTTTGCCAGTCCATGTGTGTAATAGATGCTATAAAACACACATCTTGAAAAACTACATTCTGGGCCAAAGAGGTTATTCAGTAGCCGTTATGAGTCTCGTACAATGTTCAAATGCAATAACACCTCATTCAATTTTCTCAGGACTAGCAAAGTAAAGGGCATGTTCTCATTGTATCAGTGATTTCAACATAGTACCATAGCAAGAATTTTTACAGCACACCATCTGAAAAAGAACATGATCACCCACTGAACGTTCTGGGTTTCCACATCTTTCTCTCTGTGTCGACTCCAGAAGGGTTTTAGAAGGATAGTAAATGCAAGGATAGACTAATGGAAAAGTGAAGTCATATGGTGTGCAGGGTGTTCTCGCTAGGTGGATAAAGAACTAGTTGAGCAACAGGAGACAGAGTAGTAGTTGAAGGGAGTTTCACGAAATGGAGAAAGGTGATCAGTGGTGTTCCACAGGGGTCAGTATTGGGGCCACCGTTGTTTGTGATATCCATAAATGATCTAGAAGAAGGCACTGTTGGTATGATCAGCAAGTTTGCAGATGACACGAAGATTGGTGGAGTAGCAGAGAGCATAAGGGACTGTCGGAGAATACAGGAGGATATGGATAGATTGGACAGTTGGGTGAAAAAGTGGCAGATGGATTTCAATCCAGACAAATGTGAGGTGATGCATTTAGGCAAGACTAATTTTAGAGCGAATTGTACAATGTGCGGAAGAGCCTTGGGAAAAGTTGATGGGCTGAGAGATCTGGGAGTGCAGGTCCATTGTACCCTGAAGGTTGCTGCACAGGTGGTAGAGTGGTCAAGTATGCTTGCCTTCATTGGACGAGGTATTGAGTATAAGAGCTTGCAAGTCATGTTAAAATTGTACAAGATATTGGTTCGGCTGCATTTAAAATATTATGTACAGTTCTTGTTGCCACATTACCAAAAGGATATGGACGCTTTGGAGAGGGTGCAGAGAAGGTTTTCATTAGAAAAAAGGAGATTGAGGGGGGACCTGATTGAGGTTTACAAAATCATGAAGGGTATAGACTGGGAAAAAGCTTGTCTCTATCCACCCTGAGTGAAGGATTCAATAACGAGAGGTCACGGAATCAAGGTGAGAGGTGGAAAGTTTAAGGGAGATACACATGGCAAATACTTCACACACAGGGTGGTGGGCGTTTGGAATGGGTTGCCAGCAGAGGTGGTAGAGGCAGGCACGGTAAGATGCATCTGGACAGATGCGTGAGCAGAGGGATACAAATGCTTAGGAATTGGGTGACAGGTTTAGACAGTACATTTGGTTTGACTCAGGCTTGAAGGGCCAAAGAGCCTGTTCATGGGCTGTAAATTTTCTTTGTTCTTTCTCTTTGAACTTCTCTGTAGAGCTTCCAGTGAAACAGTGTCCCCTCCTATTTACAGTTAAACTGTGCACATTTATTTTTATTAATTTCATAGTACCATTGAAACCCTACAGGTTGGTGACGATTCGCCACGGCAGATTCACCGCCGATGATTAGCCACTGCCAGTTCTCCACCAGCGTTTCTCCACTGGGGTTGTTTGACCTCTGGAGACGATTCGCCACCGGAAACATATATGTACTGATTGTTTTCCCTCCCACCTGTTCTTTCATACTTCTCAGTCCCCTTTATTTATACAACTACATACTACATATTGATTTAAAAAAAAGGTAAAATAAATATCATTTTATTTGTTTATATATAAGAATGAGTTACAAATTTTAACCAGAAAAAGGAAATATATTTTAAAAATCTTTATAATGGCAGTAAAATCTCACATTAAGCAATTAAATTTTAGTTCATTTGATAGTTATGCGCAACTTAAATATAAAGATAAAAGCCAAAGCAATTATCATTTTTGCTTTTAAAGCATAATCAGGATCGGTGTTGTATTGATGAGTTGCTCAAACTGCAGCAATATGTCTATGCATACTTTGTGCCAAATGAAAGAAACAGCCCCTAATTCTAACTTCAGCAAAGCATTCTCTCAGCACTGATAGCTGCCTGCTCAAAGTCATAATGGTTATACTGTGGTCTGGGATTAGGTACCAAGGACTTCACCATTTCAAACATACATACATATGTTGAACGCTGCTTATTTGGTAGAAGCATATACAATATTGGATGGTCAAGGAAGTAATCGTATAATTGTATTTGGTAGGGAGTCTTGGATACATCATTTAGCATAATCAACGTGGTTTGTGGATGGTATGTTCAACATAGCCCCTATTTTATTCTCTCAGGTATATTGTATTTTAGTAAAAAGACTTGATGGGGTTCATCCAATATTGTATATACTTCTATTGCGGTATTTGTGGTGGCGAATCGTCTTCAGTGGTCAATGGATGGTGGCTAAGCGTCCGTGGTGGTCAAAGGGCAGTGGCTAATCGTCGACAGCGAATCTGCTGTGGCAAATGGTCCCATGCCGAACCCTGCAGTGTGGAAGCAGGCCATTTGGCCCATCATGAACCACCCACTTCCCTATCCCGTAACCCTGCATTTCCCATTGCTAGTCCACCTAGTTTGCACATCCATGGACACTATGGGCAATTTAACCCTCATATCTTTGGAATGCGGGAGAAAACCAGAGCACCCGAAGGAAACCCACGCAGACATCATGGAGAATATGTAAACTCGACGCAGGGTCGCCCCAGGCTGCAATCGAACCCGCGTTCCTGGCACTGTGAGGCAGCAGTGCTAACCACCATCCCTGGATAGGCCAGCATTTATTCCTAAGTTTCAGTTTCCTGGAGAAAACGATGGTGAGCTACTATCTGAAACTTCAGCAGTCCTGAGGATATAAGAACATCCACAGTGTTGTCATGAAGCAGTACAGGAGTTTTACTGAGCAAAAGTGAAGGAACAACGACATACATCCAAATCACAATGGTCATTAGCTTGGAGGGAAACTTGTAGGCAGTAACTTTCCCATGCATTTGCTGGTCTTGATATTCTAGGTGGTAAAGGATGGGAAGTTTAGAAAGTGCAGTGTAACTTGTAGATGGTGCACACTAGTGTTGCTGTGTGTTTGGTGGTGCAGACACCACTCCAGGTGTCAGAACTTGTAACAAGACTTCCATATGTTTATACTTCAACCTCTTGCGATAAGGGCCGACATTTTGTTCACTCCCTTAATTACTTGAATTTATGTGATTCATATACAAGGACACCCAAGTACTCTTGTGCTGCAACATTCTATAATATCTTTATTTAAATGATCTGTTTTTCTGTTCGTCCTGTTGTAGTGGACAACGTAAAATTTTTCCATATTTTGTTCCTCCTGCCTTTTTTTCCTCTCATTTAACTTGTCTGTATCCCTCTGCAGATTCTTTATATCCTCTTCACAACATGCTTTTCTACCTACTTTCATAACAACATCAACAAATTTGGCTGCAATTCAATTAGTCCCTTGATCCAAGTCATTAATCTAGATTCAGTCTAGCTGAGGTTGGGAGCTGATCTCTATGGTACTCCACTGTTTCATGTTTGTCAACCTGAATATGGCACATTTTGAACCAGAAGGTCTTGGTTTAAGTCTCATTTGCTCTGGAGATGCATTGTGGGATATCTGATTACAATAAATGTACAATAACTATCTCAGCAGTCTATTTCCATTGTCTGTTTGAATGTCACATCAATGACGTAACTTGTACTGTGCATTAACCTTTTACATGCTGCCTTATGCCATTGGTAATTCAAATGCACAACATCTGCAGGTTCCCCTTTATTTACCCTGCTTGCTACGTCTTCAAACAAGTCTAATAAATTTGTTAAATATTGATTCCCTGCACAAAACCATGTTGACTCTGCTTGATTGTATTATAACTTGCTAAATGACCTGCGTCTACCTCTTTATTATGGCTCTAATATTTTTCTCAATGACAGATGTTGGAGTAACTGGCCAATATTTCCTATTTTCCGCCACCTCTTTCCAGAAGGGTTACATTTTATCGTTTTCCAATCTGCCAGGACCGTTGCAGAATCTGGAGAATTTGGAAGATTACAAATACATCAATCCAAGGAGATATATGACCCAGACGTTTTGGCAACCTTAAGAAGTCCCATTGCTTTTCTCTAGTGATGGTGATTATTTTAAGTTCCTCCTTTTTTGCCTCATGGTTTTCCATTATTCTTGGGATACATTTTGTCTTTTGTACAGTGAAGACTGATCAGAATAGTTGTTCAAAGTTTCTTCCATTTCCTCTTTATCCATGATTATTTCCAAAGTTCACCATTAAGGGACCAATGCTCAATTATAGAAGTTTTTACTGTTGGATTTTAATTTCTTGCTATTTTTCTTTCACACACAAAGTTCTCCTCCTATAATTCTTCTGGCATTGTAACCCTCTTCTTTCAAGGTTAACTTCCTTATTCAGCCATGGTTGGAAGTTACTTCCGGTAATCTTCCTCACTGGAATATATCTTAGTTGAAAGTTATGACATGTCTCCTGAAATGTCTACCAATGTTTTCCGTATTGTCATTCATTGTATCCTATGCAACAAACCAATTTTTGACAACTCAATGAGCCCCCAAACTGTTACGACACGGGATAAACCCTCCTTAATTTAAACCAGCTTAATAGATTACTGCATGGGATAAATCTTTTCTGTGAAAGTTTGAGGCCAAGAACTATTTAATGTAAAAAATAACAAGTTGATTCCTTAATGTATAACAGAGAATAATTAACTAACAACTATTTACAACTCCTTCCTCTAACCTATCTTTTACTTTCCCCTCTACAATACTGGTCTGATAAAATTAAGGTTTACAAAACAAAACTACTTATCTCAAAACCAGGCAGCTTTCGATTATTCTCTGTATTTCTGTCGTCTTTTCGTCATCTTGGGGATTCTTCTTCACAGGATACTGATGGATAAAGGTACCTCGAAGAGTGCTATTTTTCAGGCAGTCTTTACATGCTGGTGGCTTGGCAGCTCTCTTCTCAACTGTTCAATGTTACCCAGTCTTATGCCTCCAAAGTATTGGCTTTTCAAATTGTCAATATACTAATCGAACTGGATTGGAGTTTGTTATTTTTTGGGGCCTAATTCTGTTTGGCCTAATTCGACTCTGTTTTTATCTCCAGGCAACCAGCTATTCTAACTGCTGGACCAGAAGATTACATTATATCTTTTTTCAGAACATTTGGTGCTGTCAGTAGTTCTGTTGCTTTTAACTCTCTTTAAGGTACAGTGCACCCACATCTTCATAATTCATTGGACACTCATTTCTCGCTGCAAAACTGAATCTAAAACTCTGCCATGTTGTGGTTACTTATGCCCAAAAGATCCTTTATTATTGTGTCTTGAATTGCTACTGTCTTATCGCATTACCAAATTAGTCTGTTCCCTCTTGGGTTCGAGAATATTTTGTTCTAAGATGCTGTCTATAACGAACACATTCTCCAAGCTAAGTTTTTGCCAATTTGATTTGTCCAATTGATAGTCTTTGGAGCCTTTGGTCCAAATCGTCCATGCTGATATCTAACCTAATCTAGTTCCATTTGCCAGCACCCATATCGCTGTAAACCCTTTCTATTCATATACCCATCCAGGTGCCTTTAAATGCTGTAATTCTACCAGTCTCCACAACTTCATCTGGCAGATCATTCCATACATGCAACACTCTCTGCATGAAAAAGTGCCCCTTAGGTCCCTTTTATGTCATAGAGTCATAGAGATGTACAGCATGGAAACAGACTCTTCGGTCCAACCCGTCCATGCCGACCAGATATCCCAACCCAATTTAGTCCCGCCTGCCAGCACCCGGCCCATATCCCTCCAAACCCTTCTTCCTCCTCATATACCCATCCAAATGCCTCTTAAATATTGCAATTGTACCAGCCTCCACGACATCCTCTGGCGGCTCATTCCATACACATACCACCCTCTGTGTGAAAAAGTTGCCCCTTAGGTCTCTTTTATATCTTTCCCCTCTCACCCTAAACCTATGCCCTCTAGTTCTGGACTCCCTGACCCCAGGGAAAAGACTTTGCCTATTTATCCTATCCATGCCCCTCATAATTTTGTAAACCTCTATAAGGTCACCCCTCAGCCTCCGACACTCCAGGGAAAACAGCCCCAGCCTGTTCAGCCTCTCCATGTAGCTCAGATCCTCCAACCCTGGCAACATCCTTGTGAATCTTTTCTGAACCCTTTCAAGTTTTCACAACATCTTTCTGATAGGAAGGAGACCAGAATTGCAGGCAATATTCCAACAGTGGCCTAACCAATGTCCTGGACAGCCACAACATGATCTCCCAACTCCTGTACTCAATACTCTAACCAACAAAGGAAAGCATACCAAATGCCTTCTTCACTATCCTATCTACCTGCGACTCCACTTTCAAGGAACTATGAACCTGCACTGCAAGGTCTCTTTGTTCAGCAACACTGCCTAGGGCCTTACGATTAAGTGTATAAGTCCTGCTAAGAATAGCTTTCCCAAAATGCAGCACCTCACATTTATCTGAATTAAACTCCATCTGCCACTCTCAGCCCACTGGCCCATCTGGTCAAGATCCAGTTGTAATCTGAGGTAACCCCCTTTGCTGTCCACTACACCTCCAATTTTGGTGTCATCTGCAAACTTACTAACTGTACCTCTTATGCTCGCATCCAAATCATTTATGTAAATGACAAAAAGTAGAGCACCCAGCACCGATTCTTGTGGCACTCCACTGGTCACAGGCTTCCAGTCTGAAAACCAACCCTCCACCACAACCCTCTGTCTTCTACTTTTGAGCCAGTTCTGTATCCAAATGGCTAGTTCTCCCTGTATTCCATGAGATCTAATCTTGCTAATCAGTCTCCCATGGGGAACCTTGTCGAATGCCTTACCGAAGTCCATATAGATCACATCTACTGCTCTGCCCTCATCAATCATCTTGTTACTTCATCAAAAAACTCAACCAAGTTGGTAAGACATGATTTCCCACCCACAAAGCCATGTTGAATATCCCAAATCAATCCTTGCCTTTCCAAATACATGTACATCCTGTCCCTCAGGATTCCCTCCAACAACTTGCCAACCACCGAGGTCAGGCTCACTGATCTACAGTTCCCTGGCTTGTCCTTACCACTCTTCTTAAACAGTGGAACCACGTTTGCCAACCTCCAATCTTCCAGCACTTCACCTGTGACTATTGATGATACAAATATCTCAGCAAGAGGCCCAGCAATCACTTCTCTAACTTCCCACAGAGTTCTCGGGTACACCTGATCAGGTCGTGGGGATTTATCCACCTTTAACTGTTTCAAGACATCCAGCACTTCCTCCTCTGTAATCTGGACACTTTGCAAGATGTCACCATCTATTTCCCTACAGTCTATACCTTCCATGTCCTTTTCCACAGTAAATACTGATACAAAATACTCATTTAGTATCTCCCCCATTTTCTGTGGCTCCACACAAAGGCCACCTTGCTGATCTTTGGGTGGCCCTATTCTCTTCCTAGTTATCCTTTTTTCCTTAATGTATTTGTAAAAACCCTGTGGATTTTCCTTAATTCTATTAGCCAAAGCTATCTCATGCTCCCGTTTTGCCCTCCTGATTTCCCTCTTAAGTATACTCCTACTTTCTTTATACTCTTCTAAGGATTCACTCAATCTATCCTGTCTATACCTGACATATGCTTCCTTCTTTTCCTTAACCCAACCCTCAATTTCTTTAGTCATCCAGCATTCCCTAGAGTTACCAGCCTTCCCTTTCACCCTGACAGGAATATACTTTCTCTGGATTCTTGTTATCTCATTTCTGAAGGCTTCCCATTTTCCAGCCGTCCCTTTACCTGCGAACATCTGCCTCCAATCAGCTTTTGAAAGTTCTTGCCTAAACCGTCAAAGTTGGCCTTTCTCCAATTTAGAATTCAACTTTTAGATCTGGTCTATCCTTTTCCATCACTATTTTAAAACGAATAGAATTATGGTCACAGGCCCCAAAGTGCTCCCCTACTGACACCTCAGTCACCTACCCTGCCTTATTTCCCAAGAGTAGGTCTGGTTTTGCACCTTCTCTAGTAGGTACATCCACATACTGTATCAGAAAATTGTCTTCTACACACTTAAGAAATTCCTCTCCATCTAAACCTTTAACACTATGGCAGTCCCAGTCGATGTTTGGAAAGTTAAAATCCCCTACCATAACCATCCTATTATTCTTACAGATAGCTGAGATCTCCTTACAAGTTTGTTTCTCAATTTCACTCTGACTATTGGAGGGGTTATAATACAATCCCAGTAAAGTGATCATCTCTTTCTTATTTCTCAGTTTCACCCAAATAACTTCCCTGGATGTATTTCCGGGAATATCCTCCCTCAGCACAGCTGTAATGCTATCCCTTATCAAAAATGCCACTCCCCCTCCTCTCTTGCCTCCCTTTCTATCATTCCTGTAGCATTTGTATCCTGGAACATTAAGCTGCCAGTCCTGCCCATCCCCGAGCCACATTTCTGTAATTGCTATGAGATCCCAGTCCCATGTTCCCAGCCATGCCCTGAGTTCATCTGCCTTCCCTGTTAGGCCCCTTGCATTGAAATAAATGCAGTTTAATT